>NW_015090942.1:299716-307255 GCF_001431845.1 Calidris pugnax
CCAGGGATGGTGACTCCACCACCTCCCTGGGCAGGCTGTTCCAGTGCCTGACCACTCTCTCAGTAAAGTAGTTCTTTCTAATATCTAATCTAAATCTCCCCTGCCCCAACTTCAGACCATTTCCTCTGGTCTTGTCGTTCGTCCTTTGGGAGAAGAGGCCAACACCTGCCTCTCTACACCCTCCTTTCAGGTACTTGTAGAGGGCAATGAGGTCTCCCCTCAGCCTCCTCTTCTCCAAACTAAACATGCCCAGTTCCCTCAGCCTCTCCTCATAGGACTTGTTCTCCAGGCCTCTCACCAGCTTGGTGGCTCTCTTGGTGGCTTTAATAGGACTCACATGGCCAACATGCAAGAGAGAGGGAAAGGCACTAAGGGAGAAGGAGGGAGCAATAAATAGGTGGATGCTGGCCGTTGAGGGAGGAGGAGATGCCTTCTGGAATCGCAACAGAATTCACCCAACGTTGCTGCAAGAAAATGACTTTGCAAATTGCCTGGAGCCTCACGGAGTAACAGGAGTTTCCCACTGATTTCAAAGGGCTGCAGACAAAGCCCACAAAGAGTTTTTCACTCCCCTGCACTGACAGACAGCTGAAAATTGCAAGAACTGGAGAAAATCTTTCCTCCTCTTTTTGTGATACGGCCGGGATTCCCCAGATGGGCTGTTTCTACATGATATGATTTAGGGGAGGCACCGGGGTAATGGCTTTGAAAAGAAACTTGCAGTCTACCCACAGAAGATGTAAAGCAAATAGGGGTGAGTCTGGACCCACTGACAGGATCCAGGCTTAAAATTTGGGGTAAGTCTGGACCCCCTCCATTCACTGCCTTATTCTATGCTTGCCTTTGGGTAGCATCAGCAATTTAGGAGGACAGAGACCAACTCAACAGCCAAAACAGAGATGGAAAACAGACACAGGAAGCCTTTCCCCTCCTGAGAATGGAATAACAGCTTTGGCAAACCTTACATTCACAAACACCCCAGCACCATCCACTGATACTGGTGTGAGCCGTGCTGTCTCCTAGGAACCATAGAATAGAATCATTGACTCATTTAAGTTGGAAAAGGCCCTTCAGATCGTTGAGTCTAACCACTGACCTGACACCACCAAACCCATCAATAAACCATAGAATCATAGAATCGTCTAGGTTGGAAGAGACCCTTGGCATCATCGAGTCCAACCATCTCCCCTACTCTACAAAGTCCTCCCCTACACCATGTCCCTCAGTACCCCATCTAAACGGCCCTTAAACACAGCCAGGGATGGTGCCTCCACCCCCTCCCTGGGCAGCCTGTTCCAATGCCCGACCACTCTTTCAGTGAAAAATTCTTTCCTAATGTTCAATCTAAACCCACCCTGTTGGAGCTTGAAGCCGTTCCCTCTCGTTCTGTCACTAATTACCTGTGAGAAGAGACCAGCACCAACCTCTCTACAGTGTCCTTTCAAGTAGTTGTAGAGAGTGATGAGGTCTCCCCTCAGCCTCCTCTTCCTCATACTGAACAGCCCCAGCTCCTTCAGCCGCTCTTCATATGATTTGTCTTCCAGGCCCTTCATTAGTTTCGTTGCCCTCCTCTGCACTCGCTCCAGCACCTCGAGATCTCTCTTGTATTGAGGTGCCCAAAACTGGACACAACACTCGAGGTGTGGCCTCACCAGTGCCGAGTACAGGGGCACAATCACCTCCCTACTTCTGCTGGTCACACTATTTTTGATACAAGCCAGGATGCCATTGGCTTTCTTGGCCACCTGGGCACACTGCCGGCTCATATTCAACCGTTTGTCAAACACGTCACATGAAACAAAAGCATCCAACTTGTCCGGTCCAAGGGCAGAGGGTTTCCTGCCCTGGTGCGTCGCATGAAACAAAAGCATCCAACTTGTCCCGTCCAAGGGCAGAGGGTTTCCTGCCCTGGTGTAAAGGACCAAGTCCAATGGTGCAATCTGGTGCTCTCAGAATCACAGAATCACAGAATCTTCTAGGTTGGAAGGGACCTCAAAGATCATCTTGTCCAACCGTCAACCTAACTGACAAAAATAGACACCCACACAACAAACAAGGAGCATCATCACTAAACCATTTCTTGGCCACCTGGGCACACTGCCGGCTCATATTCAACCGTTTGTCAAACACGTCACATGAAACAAAAGCATCCAACTTGTCCGGTCCAAGGGCAGAGGGTTTCCTGCCCTGGTGTAAAGAACCAAGTCCAATGGTGCAACCTGGTGCTCTCAGAATCACAGAATCACAGAATCTTCTAGGTTGGAAGGGACCTCAAAGATCATCTTGTCCAACCGTCAACCTAACTGACAAAAATAGACACCCACACAACAAACAAGGAGCATCATCACTAAACCATACCTCCCAGCACTACATCAACCCGTCTTTTGAACACCTCCAGGGATGGGGCCTCAACCACCTCCCTGGGCAGCCCATTCCAATGGCTGAGAACCCTTTCAGTGAAAACTTTTTTCCTAATATCCAGCCTGACTACCATATCACCACCCATAGGGTTACACCACCAACCCCAAAGTCTTAATTCCAGCGTTCTCCTCCTCCTCCCGCAGAGCTGATAAAACTAATGTGGCCTTTATTTGCCTCCAGACCCAGTGCTCTTTTCCCAGCTCTATCTGTAGGACTTTTGTTCCTCCCAACAAAGGGAGCCACTCTGTTCCCCAGCCAAGGAGCTTCCTTACCCTCCAAGTCCTGATAAAAGGAGCGACACTTGAAACCAACCCGGATGGCTCGTGCCCTGTTTCTAATTAGCACATCATCTGCTTGCTTCTAAAAACAGCCGCCTGCATGTGTCCCTGGAAGGAGAGTCGCTTGCAACAGCACCTCGCTTTCCAAGCAGCCTGGAGACACCCCGGTGGGGCCACCTGGCTCCTCACCAGGGGATGCACCACAATTTTACAGGGACATTGGTACCCCAACCCAAGCCAAGGAGAGGAATTCAGAGCACGGGGTGTTCAGCAAAGCAAAGCAGAGGGGGTTTTGCCAAGGGGAAGTTAAGGGGAAGCAGCTGAGCTGGGAGTCTCCTTGTCCCCTTCACCCTGGGAGCTCTTCAGACCATCATGGAGCACCTCTGCTACGAGGACAGGCTGAGGGAGCTGGGGTTGTTCAGCCTGGAGAAGAGGAGGCTCCAGGGAGACCTAAGAGCAGCCTTCCAGTACCTGAAGGGGGCCTACAGGAAGGCTGGGGAGAGCCTGTTTAGAAAGGCCTGCAGTGACAGGACGAGGGGAAATGGCTTCAAGCTGGAGGGGAGATGAGGAGAGGGTTCTTCACTGTGAGGGTGGTGGAGCACTGGAACAGGTTGCCCAGGGAGGTGGTTGAGGCCCCATCCCTGGAGATATTCAAGGTGAGCCTCAACGAGGCCCTGGGCAACCTGGTCTAGTTGGGGGTGTCCCTGCTGACTGCGGGGAGGTCGGACTAGATGGCCTTTGGAGGTCCCTTCCGGCCTGGGCAATTCTATGATTCTATGATTCTATGATCATGTCTCCTTGAGTTTCTCTCCAGGCTTCAAGACTCATGTCAGGGCACCCAAACTGTAGGTGGATACTCCAAATGAATATCTAAACTGCTTGATACAGAGGGTTCAGGTACACAAATTAGCAAGCTGGAATGGGGTTTTATGGTGTGATTTCTAGCTGGAGGTCTAGGTTTAGGTTATCTCCTCATGTGGATTCATTATTTGTTTGTACAGTGCACCCTCAACCTTTCTTGGTTTTTTTTTCTTTTTTTTTTCCTTTTTTTCCTTTTTTCCTTTTTTCTTTTTTCCCTTTCCCTTTTTCCCTTTTTTTTTCCTTTTTTTTTTATTTATTCCATTTTTCTTTTCCCCTTTTTTCTTTCTTCCTTTTTCCTTTTGTCTTTTTTTCCTCTTTTTTTTTTTATATCTCTTTTTTTTTTAAATTCATTAGGCAGCACAGCAGGCGTTTAGCCACCTGGAAACTTTCTGCAATGCCAAAAATCACGTGCAGGCTCGGGGAAGAGATACGTGTGGGAGAGAGGTAATTACGGCTCTCCCTATCTGTCTTTAGCCCTGAAATTAATCCGTCGAGAGCACTGAATTAACTTAAGACCGGAGAGAGATCTGAGGATTGTTTCTGGCACTTTGTCCCAGTGATGCTGGACCTGGTGTGAGTCTTTGGAGAAGAGCCAAGGCTGACTGCAAGCCAAAGGCAGGACTGCAGACATGGCAGGTTCTACAAGAAGAGACAACCCGTCTACGCAAGGGATGCTCACAAGAAATTAGGGAAGATTCACTGTCCCAACCACCTTCCCAGACCTTAAGGAAGCCAACAGCCAGTGATGCTGCTTGTTAAAGATCTGCCCTTAAATTTCTCATAGTAAGAGAGAAGAGGGCAATTAGAAAAACAGCAGAAAAGAGGGAAGAGTCGGGTCCAGGTCAGCAAGGAAGCGTGTAGGAGCAAGAAGAGGATGGTCTTCCCTCCAGCCTGGCTCCTATTTCAGATGTGAGTCCAGTCTAACCCAGCCACTCCTGAGCTTTAGTTCTGCAACAGCGGTGAAGCGAGAGATTTTTATTATTATTATTATTATTATTCATAGAATCATAGAATGGTTTGGGTTGGAAGGGACCTCAAAGATCATCTAGTTCCAACCCCCTGCCCTGGGCAGGGACACCTCCCACTAGAGCAGGTTGCTCAAGGCCCCATCCAGCCTGGCCTTGAACACCTCCATGGATGGGGCAGCCACAACTTCCCTGGGCATTTATTGTGAAACAGCCACTGTGCACAGTGAAATCTCTGTGGCTCAGTCTGGAGTGAGGCAGGAAGGGGACCCCAGACAAAAAAAAGAAGCAAAGACTCAAACAAAGAATAGAGAACGGATAGTGAAATTCAGGATTCACAGCCTGTTGTCTCTCCAAAGCTTGGGTCTTTGCCCCATTGAGGAATTAGGGATGAGAAGCATAAACCTGTATCTATATTACATCTTTAGGTACAGTCCTAATGTAACAAAGGAGTCAATCCTAGACTTGAGGGCTGTCAGGTAAGTATTAGCTCTGCTCCAGCCTGGATGCAGCTTCCTACAGACAGCAAGGGCAGGCTTTGAGCTTAGGCAAGGCTCTACATTTTGCTTATGTCTTCTCCAAAGTTTATTATGAAACAGCCACTGTGCTCAGTGTAATCTCTGTGGCTCTGTCTGGAGTGAGGCAGGAAGGGGACCCCAGACAAAAAAAAGAAGCAAAGACTCAAACAAAGAATAGAGAACGGATAGTGAAATTCAGGATTCACAGCCTGTTGTCTCTCCAAAGCTTGGGTCTTTGCCCCATTGAGGAATTAGGGATGAGAAGCATAAACCTGTATCTATATTACATCTTTAGGTACAGTCCTAATGTAACAAAGGAGTCAATCCTAGACTTGAGGGCTGTCAGGTAAGTATTAGCTCTGCTCCAGCCTGGATGCAGCTTCCTACAGACAGCAAGGGCAGGCTTTGAGCTTAGGCAAGGCTCTACATTTTGCTTATGTCTTCTCCAAAGCTCATGTGAGTCTAAATCCCAGTTCAGCTCGCAACAGAAGACACATAATCCTGACCCATTCCTGGTCCAGGCTTCATACCTCCCACTCAGCAGCATCAAGATTTTTTTGGTCTATCCCTTTTTAAATGTCCCTCCTCCTCTGTCAAAGTGAGATGCTCCACATACTCGGAGAGGTTGGCCGGGCAGATTGAGGGCATACTAGTCCTCTCTGCCAGCTTGCCCACATGACACAACTGTGGCATTCTTAAAAGGTATCAGGGTTTTGCAAGCTGTGGGATTTCCTTTCCGAGCACAGCTCATCAAAGACCAAGATGTGATTTCTCTGAAGCTTTGCCCAACCAATCTCTAGCTCGCTGCAAACCCCTGGAGATATTCGGCTAAACGTGGTCCAGATGGCACGGGAAGACACAAGATATCAACAAGTCACATCCAGGCTAAGACAGTGATGTCTTTACAGAGGCTGCCCAAGCCCAGATGATGACAAGTAAAATCAGAGCTGACCCAAAAAAGCAAACTGAGCTTTCCCTCTCCACGAGGTTGCCCCTCCATCGCGAGACTCTTTCTAAACCCATCCCTCACCTTGCTTTTCCTTTCACAGTTTCTTCACAGCTCCAGCTCAGCCAGAAGTTGAGCCATCTGAGCACATGAGAAAGGCTTTTCGGATGTGAAATCTGGCTCAACGGGAGACCAAAAAAATCTCAGAGGCAAACTGGGCCCATTCTGTTCCCCAGCAAATATCCCAAAGGCTTGTGTGTCGCCGGAGAAGAGCCGAGTCTTGAACACGTAATGAACCCTCTGAGATTTGCCCGTCGTGGCTCAAAGCCACATCACAGCTCCCCTCCCGAAAGCTGTGTTCCAAATCTCTCCCTTATAAACTAATTTTTCAGCTCTGGCTGTTTACAATTCATCCGGCAGTGCCAGCTTGGGAGGATTCACTCCGTACAAAAGGATCTCGTGGCACTTTTCAAACCCTCATGAGCACCCTTGAGCAAAAAAGGGATACAGTAAACAGAGTCCCTTATATCTCCAGAGAATTAAAGCAGAATAAACTACCCTGACTGACCTTCCCCAAATACCAAGAGACCATGGCAGCATCTAGTGCACATGATTCACCTCCCAGCGCCCGATAGAGATGCTAACCAGCTCTGTCTCCATGTGACAGTACAGTAGGCACTGATTGAAAAGCCCCTGGCATGAAATGCCCTCACATCACCTCCGAGCACCGGCTGACATCCCTCAGTCCCTTTCGTGCTGGAAAGAATCTGCTGTTATCAGTTTGCAGCTATTAGTCATCAGGAGAACTGGGAGTCACCTTCCAAATGCCTCCCTCCAAGCAGCCCCGTCCCCTGCCCTGAATGTAAACACAGTCCAGAGCCAGAGCTTGGTTTCCACAGCTGTATCTATTGGGTTATTTATATCCCTGGTCCTCTCTGCCTAAAGAAAATCAGTAACTTCTACCTCGCAGCAGCAACTGTGCCTACAATTATTGATCGGAGAGCCCTGGGTGTGAGCTCTCAGCGGCAAAAACAGGGAAAATCCATCAAAATGTTCATCTCCACGTCCCACCAGACTCACACCTCGGGTCTTCCTTCTCTAACAAGGGTGATCACTCACCACCCAGGGATTGGGAACCAAGGGATTTGGAAAGGCTTATGTGTGGAAGGGAGATTAACACGGACTGGAGCCGTCTGGCTGGAAAACGTGGGAGGCACCATCGTGGAATTCACAGCCACAAACAGTTCAGTCCAGACAGGGCCTTTTTTCCCCACCTTCTACATGGAGAACTAAGCACAGTTTTCACATCCACCTTCTTTAGATTTAGTCTTTTGGGGTCTTTTTTTTTTTATTATTATTTAATCTCAGCTGGACCACAAGTGGATGATGACTGCCATCAAGGGGGTGCCCCTGTTGAGTGCAGGGAGGACATGTATGGTCCATCTCCAGCTGGTCCATCCCCAGCTCAGAGGGATTACCTGTTCCCTAAGCCAGGTGAAGAGAGGATGCTGTGTGGCCCCACGGATCTAGGTTAGCCCCCCCCCCCCCCC
>NW_015090942.1:307265-323208 GCF_001431845.1 Calidris pugnax
CCGTGTGACCTTGAACATGTTGCTTAGAGGTTCATCTCAGAGCCGATTAAGAGGATTTAAAATAATTTTCCTTCAAACTAGCAGGAAGGGTTTGCTTGGTTGTTTGGTTTTTTTTCTGTTTCTCTTAAATCTGTTAGGTGGGTTTGAATATCTCAACCATAATCTCCCTGGGTTGCAGATGCAACCATCCAGCAGATGCTACTGATATAGACACAGCAATAATTAATGAACACCATACTCTTTTGACCGAGTGCGTGGTCTCCTATTTATAATTTCTCTGTCTGAGCAGATTAACTGACTTTTCAGAGGCCAGTCTCATGGTAAAAATGAAGATGAACTGTGGTATCTGAAAATAAGCCTCTGAAGGAGTTCTGCGTCGTGCAGAAAAAAAAAAGTCTTTTGTGACTGTCTCCAAACAGGACAAATAGAAATAATGTGTCACAAAATTCATTCAGCAGGTGAATTCACACCAATCACCCTGCTATGCAGGACCCAGTGTCCTCAGATGACCTGGAAGGGGACAAGACTGACCACATCTCCTGGGTCCTCCCATGGGGCCAGAGCTAAAGGAGCTAGGAGATGTCTTCTGGGCTCCTCCAAAGGGAGCAATACGAGCACAGGGAAGAAGAGAAGCCATGCAATCAGATGGCCAAGAGCTATATTTAATTCTTGTCTCTTAATATTCATGTCTCTTCTGTGCCCAAATTAAACCACAGGATTTTGTGATACTTGGGTGTGAATTCGGAGCTGGTACGGAGATAAAGTGAAACAGGGCTGTACGAGATCTCAGAAGATAAAATCCTGTCTCATTCCCGATCACTCCAGCTGTGACATCCTTGCCCTCTAGCTACAGGGACTGGGTGATCACAGACTTTATTTCAGAACTGAGTTCAGATCTCCTGTTGCATTGTGGCTGCTTGTTTTGCTCTCATGTTAGAGGAATGCTCCAGACAGAAGACTCATCAATGGTCTTGAAGAAAAAGGATACCACCTTCCGTGTGACCTCCCCAGAGAATGCTGTGTTCTCAAGTTCAGATATTGTTAATATCCTCCATCGGTGGGGGAAAACACAGCAGCTGATCTTGTGAGACTGACTACAGAAAAAAAAACACCTCCCAGCTATGGCTTCGGTGTCAAGGAAACAGGGAGAGGGAAATGGGATTAGTCCAAAGCACCTCGAGGTTTTGGTGCAGGTGGATGAATTTCACCCCATTTCTCCTAAATTCTGCAAAGCCAGGAATGTAAAAGAACTGGGACAGAGATGAGCGAAGCAGGCTCTCAGAGTCAATATTTAACACCAGGATGCCTCTGACGCCAAGTCTTTGGGGTTTGGAGATTGGAAACTAGGATTTGTTTCCAAAGACCACTAGGAAAACAGGGAGAAGAAGCACAGAAAGACCGAAATAGGTCTGTGCTGTGAGAGGAATCAGGTTTGAGAACGGCGTGAGGCAACCCAAGCCATGCAGGTTGCACACCATCCCTCTGCCCCGGTGTTTTGAGCTCAAGGGCACTGTATTTACGCACAGGTACAGCAGGGACTCCACAACCCCTCGCACTGAGATAGGTCTGTGCTGTGAGATGAAGCAGGTTTGAGAACGGCGTGAGGCAACCCAAGCCATGCAGGTTGCACACCATCCCTCTGCCCCGGTGTTTTGAGCTCAAGGGCACTGTATTTACGCACAGGTACAGCAGGGACTCCACAACCCCTCGTGACAACCATCAGGAAGCCCTTCTAGGGGTGGTCGTGAGCCTACACCGTGGCACACTGAGACCATACAGAGGCACGTGCTTCATTCGGCCACCAGAGAGACCAAGCTCAGGTCCATGTGAAACTATTAAGCGTGCCCTGCTCCAGCAAAATTAGTTTAGACTGATATTGCTACCTACCCTGAATTTCAGTGGGGATGATGGGCAACACTGGGCTTGAGAATGGGCTCATAATACAGACAGTCATAGAATCATAGAATCATTGAGGTTGGAAGACACCCTTGGGATCATCAAGTCCAACCATCTCCCCTACTCTACAAAGTCCTCCCCTACACCATATCCCTCAGCACTGCATCTAAACGGCCCTTAAACACAGCCAGGGATGGTGACTCAACCACCTCCCTGGGCAGCCTGTTCCAATGCCCGACCACTCTTTCAGTGAAAAATTCCTTCCTAATGTTCAGTCTAAACCTACCCTGTTGGAGCTTGAAGCCGTTCCCTCTCGTTCTGTCATTAATCACCTGTGAGAAGAGACCAGCACCAACCTCTCTACAGTGTCCTTTCAAGTAGTTGTAGAGAGTGATGAGGTCTCCCCTCAGCCTCCTCTTCCTCATACTAAACAGCCCCAGCTCCTTCAGCTGCTCTTCATATGATTTGCCTTCCAGGCCCTTCACTAGTTTCGTTGCCCTCCTCTGCACTCGCTCCAGCACCTCGAGATCTCTCTTGTATTGAGGTGCCCAAAACTGGACACAATACTCGAGGTGTGGCCTCACCAGTGCTGAGTACAGGGGCACAATCACCTCCCTACTTCTGCTGGTCACACTATTTCTAATACAAGCCAGAATGCCAGAAGTCCCCCCACTAGAGACAGAATAAGAGGGAATAACCACCTTGAAAAAACCCCAGAAGAACAGAAGAACCAACCACCAATGCCTTTGACAACACCCAGGATTTCCTTTACGCTGAATCCAGCACCCCATCCCCATCATCTTCCATAAGACCTCACTAGCTCTCCTAAATTTGGCAGCTGTCATCTACAGGAGTTACGTGATCTGGAGCTAATGCAATTAGCTGTGACTTTGAAGGCACACAGCAGCTTCTCATCATTCTCAGAAGAGCCTTAGACAACTTGGGGACTGCAGCCAAGCTCCAAATGACTGCCAGGAGTGTGTCATGTGCTGTTCCAGAGCTGAGATAGTGTCTGCAACAGGAATGGAGCCTTGAACAGATTGGGGAAAGGATGTGGGAGGGAGGGAAGACAAGAATGAATGAAGACAAAGAGGGATCAACATCAGAGAAGGGAGAGCCACACGTTACAGGATCAGAATGCAAAGGGAAGGGAAGGAAAGGGGAAGGATGGTGGGGATGGGGGAAGATGGGACACAGTATATAGGGGGGGAGGGCGAAGAAAGAAATAATCAAGTGGATTAAATAGGGGGAGCTGGGAGAAAGCATACACACAGAGAGGGGGAAAGGCAGGGCATTGAGACTGGGAAGTTTGGGTTAGTTTGTAGTAATTATTAGGGAGAGTGCTCAGAGCTTCATCAGTCTCATCTACACAGCATCAGCACCAGTATCTCAAAGGAGATATTTCAGGCCAGGTATTCAGTTCCAGTTACAGGACATGCTCTTAATTCCCTCCCATCAGGACAATTTAACCCTTGCCAGCAGGTACCACCCAGAACCCCTTTCATCCAGCACGTTTGAACATCGCTGCCAGTAGCCACGATGCTGGGCACTGCATCACCAACCGAGGACAAGCTTTTCAAATGCTCTCATTGATGGGTTATGATTAAACACGGCCTGGCAAAAAAAAAGGTGAGAGGATCAAAGTGCCATCAAAGGCAGAAAAGAGAGGCTGGCTCGCAGGAGATCAAGCAAATAAGTCAAGAAATAGTCTCTACTGGCCCATAAAGCTGCTCCTGTTCATGTGGTTGGGTCTTTTATTAGTCTTGACGTATTGTAAAAAGTTACAATAACTACTCCCAAAGATCAGATTTTTCTGCCAGAGGCTCTTGAGGGCATGGCCCACTCTCTTCTTTCATCTTACTGCCAGAGAGGCACCGTTTGTGAGAGACACCTTTACCAAGGAGACCCCACCGCTCGTGGTTGGGGCAGTAGGGTCCCAGATGGACCATGATGGTGAGTTAGTGGACTTGGGTGTATTCTCCTTTGTGTGTCTGCAGGCTGGGGAGAGAGGGAGTGTTTAGGCACAGCTACACAGGCAGGAGTTTTTCAGACTAGCTATAAGAAAGAGTTTTTTTACGATGATGTGGCCTGCTGGATGTGGCCTTGAGCAACCTGCTCTAGTGGGAGGTGTCCCTGCCCATGGCAGGGGGGGTGGAACTAGATGATCTTTGAGGTCCCTTCCAACCCAAACCATTCTATGATTCTATAATGAGGGTGGTGAAACAGTGGCCCAAGTCACCCAGAGAAATGGAAGATATCCCCTCCCTGGAAACATTCCAGGTCAGGTTGGAGGAGGCTTTGAGGGAATCTAATCAAGTTGAAGATGACCATAATCATTGCAGGGCATAGGGAGTAGATGACCTTTAAGATGACCTTTAAAGGCCCCTTCCAACCCAAACCATTCTATGATTCTGTGGATGGCAAGGGTCAAAAAGGGCTGAGATTACATCAAGTCATAGTGGCATTTCTTAAGATTTTCCATCTTTTATGCCAGCATGGATGTATCTGCCAAGCCTGTGGGACTTCTACATTCCCATTTTGACCTCAAGATGCATACACATTTTCTAGGCTGATCTAGACTTTTAGATTCCCATTTTGACCCCAAGGTGCCCATACGTTTTCGAGGCTGATCTGGGTCACTCCTGAGCATCCCGTGTGCTCAGTGTGGCTACGAGTGATGGATCCAACCTGTGCACACACACAGATCTGACTTACTGTGCCTGCCACGGGCAGCCACCATGTGCATACGCTGTGGACATCTGGGTTTCTTGGCCATCCAACAGCCCTTGATGGGAAGTCTGTGCTTGCAGACAGTTAGTGTATGGCACCTGCAAAGTAGACACAGTGGGAGCCTTTCATCGTGGAGAAGCCTGCCAGGATCCAGGAGCCACAGATAAATGCAGGACTGCCTCCAGCTCTACGGAGGAAAGAACATGCCTTCGTATGCTCCCTGGGTATGAAAGTTATGTGCAGATGTCTTAACATATTTCTGCCCCGAGAGAGAGTTGGTTTTTAGGGGCTGCAGCTCGACAGCCCATTGAGCTCTGCACAGAGAAGGCCCCTTGTGTTATTCTGGGCTCCACAATAAGACATGGGTGGATTCCCATGTGTTTGTTTTCAAGAATAAAATGTTTACACAATGCGTGCAAGGACAAACACGGCCTGAAAACAGATGATAACCCAACCAGCAGAACCTGTTTTCTGCAGCTTGGAAAGGAGACACACCTGAGCTATCCCTGGGCAGTGTCATGGCCCCACCATCCAGACCATATTCCACCTTGAAGCATCCCTGATTTTAAAAAGCAAAGGAAAAACCCAGCCTGGAGGTTTCACACCTTCCAGGAAAATGACTGCATTAATATGAGCAGCTCCTTCAAGACTAGAGGGCTTGTGGGAGGAGACTGGTGTAATTGGACCAGCTGGAACAGGTGCAGTGGAGGACCACGAAGATGATCAGAGGGATGAAGCACCTCTGCTATGAAGACAGGCTGAGGGAGCTGGGATTGTTCAGCCTGGAGAAGAGAAGGCTCCGGGGAGACCTTAGAGCGGCCTTTCAATCCCTGAAGGGTGCCTATAGAAGAGCTGGAGAAGGACTCTTTGCCAGGAGGTGTAATGATAGGACAAGGGGAAATGGTTTTAAATTGGAAGAAAAAAGATTCAGATTAGATACCAGAAAGAAATTTTTTACTCTGAGGGTGGTGAGACACTGGAACAGGTTGCCCAGGGAAGTTGTGGCTGCCCCATCCCTGGAAGTGTTCAAGGCCAGGCTGGATGGGGCCTTGAGCAACCTGGTGTCCCTGCCCATGGCAGGGGGGTTGGAACTGGATGATCTTTGAGGTCCCTTCCAACCCAAACCATTCTATGATTCTATGATTCTATGATTATAAATCAGTCCAGCATCATGCTTAGACCTCTTAAGGTCTAACTCCTCCAGCAGCCCAACTTCTCCCCTCCTCCCTGTCCAGTCCCCACACCCCAGTGCCTGCCGTGGAAACCAAGAGCAGATGTGGAGGAGCTATTGCAAACAGATGCCGACCTAATGAATGCGTCGAGGTTGGGGCAAGCAGGCATAGACAGATAAGCAGGTGTCAACATCACATCACCTATGACACCATCCATCAACGCTGTCAGGCCGAGGCAAGCTGCCTCCAGATGGCATCTCATCCAGCCAACAAAAGGGCTTGACGTCAACCTGCCCCACGGTGATGCCAGCAAAGTGAATCTGAAAAGGACTGATAGGGGTGGAGAGAAAAGCATCTTTTTGTGGTTTGCAAGAGGAGTCTGTCTCTCTTCCTGCAGTGGCTGGAGGAGGCAGCCTGGAGGAGCAGGAAAGGAGAGACAGGCGGCCGCTTGAGATGTTCTGGAGAGACGTGTGGTTCACCAATGGTACAGAACTTCCTCTCCCAGAGCAGCTCAGGTAATAAAAGCTGCACAAACACTGTCTGCAGTGCAAGGGGACTGGGAAGTTAATCATTTGGTGGGGGGGGCGGGGGGGGAAGCTTAGAAAGAAAAAGAAAGCTTGGGAGTAAACATGTTTTTTTTTCCCCAGAGCAGCATCCTGTATCTCACTGGAAGGTGACAGCTCTGAGCCCAATCCTGTGCTGCAGCTGGGAGAGACTGCAGCTGGGGCACCTCGGGAAGTATTCCCCACCCCTGATATAAATTAGATGGCAAAGGCTGGAAAAATTGAAGCTAATATTCCCAGGACTTGGAGGCTGTTAACCCCTATTTTCTCATTAAATTCCATCTTAGGCAAACGCTTTTCGCTCATCTCACCGTAACCCAGAGAGATGAGTCACTTCTCCTTCCCATGGACAGCTGTCAAGAGGATTCCTGGGCTCTTACTCCACGGCCAGCTTTTATCTCCTGGGTGTATCAACATATGATGGACCAGAACCCTCCCCTGTGCCCTTTCCCACCTTTGGTTGTTGACCCCCATCCACGGTGCCACCTTTTTCCTTGTGGCAGCACGAATCCGTGCCCACAGCGCCCTGCAGCAAACTTCATCCAGCTGGAAACTGCATTTGCAAAATATATGTGTGTTATTTCCCTCCCTGTATCTTTTTCACAGCCTGCAGTGACCTGGCTGTACAAGCAGCACGAGGAGGACGCGGTGATGTGAGAACAAGTGCCCAGGACGTTGGGGTCAGGGTTTTTTTTGCTGTAGTGGGTCAACGCTGCTTGGACCACACACAAAATCAGAGCACGGCAGAGCAGGGATGGACTCAACAGAGCCAGGTACCACCCCAAGACCCCCAGGAAAAAAAAAAAACTTCCATTTTAATCCTAAAAAACCATCAGAAAACATCGTGTCGGTCACATCCAGCTCCTCATCACCCAAGGAACCTTTAATGGAGGGGGTCTGCAGAACATCTACTACGTGCACCGTGACACACGGTCACTGCAAAATGTTTCCCAAGATCTCCAGTATGAGGCTGAAAGGTGCAAAATGAGATATGCCCTCAAGTCACAGGCAACAGGACGAGAGGAAATGGCCTCAAGTTACACCAGGGGAGGTTCAGGCTGGATATTAGGAAAAATTTTTTCACTGAAAGAGTTCTCAGCCCTTGGAATGGGCTGCCCAGGGAGGGGGTTGAGGCACCATCCCTGGAGGTGTTCAAAAGACGGGTTGATGTAGTGCTGGGAGGTATGGTTTAGTGATGATGCTCCTTGTTTGTTGTGTGGGTGTCTATTTTTGTCAGTGAGGTTGACGGTTGGACAAGATGATCTTTAAGGTCCCTTCCAACCTAGAAGATTCTGTGATTCTGTGATTCTGAGGAGGGAGAGAAGGGCATTTCCAACACCGGCTCCTTGCAACAGCCAGCTAATTTGTCATGTAGTAATTCATTATGTCTTAAAATACAGGGTGGGAGAGAAGGGCATTTCCAACACCAGCTCCTTGCAACAGCCAGCTAATTTGTTATGTAGTAATTCATTATGTCTTAAAATACAGGGTGGTTTCAGAGCAATGGGAACTGAGTACACAATGTACACACCCTGTGACATGCCAGCATCGTGGTACCCTCTGGACAGCCACAGATTTGTGATGTTAATACCCTCGTCTCCTTCTGAGATTATCAAAAGGCAGGTGCTGTCACCCAGTAAAAAAAATTAGAGCTGGGGATAGATGGATATGACTGGTGCTTACTGTTCATGCGCTATTGGGAAGGCACTCAAAAGGATGCTGAAAAAAATAAGGATTTTTTCCTTTTTTGCCATTTTCCTTCTCATCCGTTTACAAAATCTCTCCCAGTTGGGACTTTCTGGACCGGATTCTTCCCCTAAGAACACACTGGTGTAACAAAAAAAAAAGGATTTTGCCATTTTCCTTCTCATCCGTTTACGAAATCTCTCCCAGTTGGGACTTTCTGGGCCAGATTCTTCCCCTAAGAACACACTGGTGTAACGTCATGGATTTCTACAGAGTGCCCCCAGCCTGGGATGGAGTAAAGACAGTGGGAATCTGACCTTCCCTCCATGGATTTTTAGAGTGTCCCCAGCCCGGGATGGAGTAAAGACAGTGGGAATCTGACCTTCCCTCTTGAACGTGGGCTGCCCTCAAAAGCTGCAAGCCCCAGGGAGCGGGGCAGGGTGGGAGTGCTTCTGAGCCTGCAGGCAGAGCCTACGGTCCTAGACTGGCGTCCAGGAAGAGCTGCTTTAGTTTTCCAGCTCCTAATTGAACTAATTGAGCTGCTGCAATTTGCTGGAGTTAACCCTCCCCTCGCCCACTGCAGGAGGTCGAAACCTCGCCGCCGATTCGGTTTCTGAGGGCACCCGTGCCAGCCTTTTCCACAACAAAAAAGGGAGACGGAAAATGTTGTCGCTCCCGGAGACCTCTCAGGGTCTCCCTTTGATTGTTGTATTTCCTACCGGTGTCAGCACTTGTGATATTAATGATCTAGACAACGGGTCATTAAAAACCCATTCGGGAGGGGGACTGCAGCCACATAAGGAAGGATTAGAGCCCCATCGTCGCTATTAAAGAGTGAATATTCACCCTGCCCAATTAAAGGGATCTTTGCCTAATAGCGGGAACACCGCTCCTCCGACTCCCCTCTGGCAGGGAAGGCTGGGGAATAATTTTATCACCCTCCCGAATAAAACCGAGGAGATATCTGACAAAGAAGCTGGTTTTCTGCATCTGAGGTGCCCACTCCCAAACATAAAAGTGGGAATCACGGGCTACAGTCCGACAAGGTTCCTAGAGATATTTCAGCCAAGGGGCTACAGCAAGGGGGACCTCCAGTTTCAGTGTCCTTTCATTTTCTTTTAATGTTAATTGGATTAAAATTTCAATGGGTTGGAGGTGCGTTTTTGCATGTGCGAGATAAAGACGCATAAATATGAGCCCCGCTGATGGGAGAATAAATGGAAAAAGAGAAGGATGAAGAGGCCGCGGTGGCTGAAAGAGCAGTCACATCCACGGCTTCTTCCCTGAGCTTGGGGAAAGCAACATCTCTTTATCCAGAACTGTGAACCTGATCTTACCCCCGGGTCTGGAGCGGTGGGAAATCCCTTTTCTTTGTCAAGAAGCACTATTAATACAAAGACAAAAAAGCAATGAGCTGTGAAGCCGCCTACCATAAAAAAAACATTGAGGTGCTGGAGCGGGTCCAGAGAAGGGCTGTGGAACAACTCCCTGAAGCACCAGAGAAGTCCTGCTTTGTTGGGACAGAGCATTTGCTCCTCTCCATTCAGAAGAAAGGAGGTTCTCCTTGGAGAATAGGGGGAACAACATCTTCACCCAGCACTTTCTACTACGTCCATGACCATCTGAAGATACATAGACCCTTCTCTTCAACCCTGTGACAGTGTCCTCCCCATAGAGAGAAAGCAGCTGAAAAACCTGCATCCACTAGAAATGATTAGTAGATTTCAGAGAGAAAAAGTATAATATTTCTAGTCTGCAACACCGAAACTGAGGACCTAAAATAATGCAAGATATCCTGGGGGTAAGCTGCAGAGAAAAGCCCAGACAGACAGATGGATAAAAGCCACAAGTCATATCTTTACACACTGTAAAAGATTGCTAGGAAAACCCTCCAAAACAAAAAAAAAAAAAAAATGGTGAAACGAGTCCTGTGCAAGCAGCTCCATTTCTCATGCCCAGACTATCAATGGGGAAAGTTAGAGGTGAAGGAAAAAGGGCTACAAAAGCCATAGTCCCCATGGCCCCCTCAGCATGGGCTCCACCAGAGCTGCTCCCAATTTACAGCATCTTCCACTATTGCCAGTCCAAGAGGTCAACAAACACCAGCCTCCCCCAGGAGATGGTGCACAAAGAAAATAAGATTCCAGCTCATTCTCTCTTGCAACCTGCAGCCTTCGCCCTCCTGCCCCCCAAAATGACCCCGCTTCACTTAATTGGACCCTCATCCGACCTCCAAACCCACCTTCACCTGCAGAGCTTAGAGCAACCTGCGTCCTCCAAATTAATTCCCCACCAATGGGGGTCCCAAAATCTGCTCCCAGCTGATGGATTGCTCTGCCAAAATCCGTGCTCCTCAATCACCGTGCCCAACCATCAAAAGAGAGCACCTCTCCCTACCCTCTCCGGATTATTGGCTGTAATCTCCTTGAATGAAAAGCACAATCTAAAAAAAAATGTGCTACTATTAAGGCTACTTTCCCCACCGGAGCTGAATTTAAGGAAGGTAAATAATTGGCATAAAAAGAGGCTTTTGAAAAGCAGGGCTCTGTACCCATTTGGTTTGTGGATTTCTAGCAAATGCATCACGCCAGGCTCACTACAGCGAACGACATCACCACCACATGGAGAGAGAGATTAAAAAAAAAAAAAGAAAAAAGAAAAAAAAAAGAAAAAGCTTCTATTTATTATAAAACTTTAATTGGCTTTAAAGAGTGACTGTCATGCTGTCTGACACTTTAAAGTGTTCTGTACAGTAGGAGACATAAAACATGAATCACTGCACTTGTTTTTCATCGTCTTTCCTGCCACATTTGCTAATTATTTAATCTCCCATGTCAGAAGCGGGACTTTTGCTCCTTTTTCTGCCCAGTTTTTTGCCTTCCTATTTTCTCCTGTATTAGAGTATGGCACAGGTGTTGCCCTGGTGCAGCTTGGACACAGATGGCACAGATTTGGAGGGGCCAAGGAGGAGGGATTCAGAAAGGGGTTAAACATACGCATGGGTAGGAGATCATCTGCAGCAATTCAACAGGACAGTCCCACCACAACTTCTTGCATGAATTCCTCTTCTTCTCCTTGATGGAAGCTGAGGTTCTAGCCACCAGCTTGCCTCTCTCCTCATATCTCACTCCCATAAGGATCTCTTACTCACCATATTGGATATAGGATATTTTCCCCAAACTGGGAGAGCCTCTCTATACTCTGTTTGGCCCTTAAAGTCTTGCCAAGCCTAGGCTCACAGATGTTTACATGGGCTCTGTTCACAACTGACCAAGACATGTTTGTGGAACAACTCCCTGAAGCACCAGAGAAGTCCTGCTTTGTTGGGACAGAGCATTTGCTCCTCTCCATTCAGAAGAAAGGAGGTTCTCCTTGGAGAATAGGGGGAACAACATCTTCACCCAGCACTTTCTACTACGTCCATGACCATCTGAAGATACATAGACCCTTCTCTTCAACCCTGTGACAGTGTCCTCCCCATAGAGAGAAAGCAGCTGAAAAACCAACATCCACTAGAAATCATTAGTAGATTTCAGAGAGAAAGTATAATATTTCTAGTCTGCAACACTGAAACTGAGGACCTAAAATAATGCAAGATATCCTGGGGGTAAGCTGCAGAGAAAAGCCCAGAAAGACAGATAAAAGCCACAAGTCATGTCTTTACACACTGTAAAAGATTGCTACGAAAACCCTCCAAAACCAAAAAAAATCCCAAAAAAACAGATTTTCTCCTAGAACCTATGGATGCTGATGTGAGATCTGTCTTCTGGACAGCCCCTTGGAGGAAAGTGCAGCTCAGCAGTGCCTCCGTTGCACCACACCGGGCTCTGGGGCACCTCCTGGGCAAACTCACTCCTTAAATAACAAAAATAAGAGCGTGAAGGACCACAACGAGCCAGAAGACCTCATCCACCTTCCCACACTTCAGGGCAGGACCTGCAAGGTACGGACCGCTTTCCAGTTGGCCTGGAAAATTTGGGCTTTCTCCTCTGTCTCTAGCGACCAGCTCCCAAGGGCTGGCATCCTGAGGGGCTGCTCTCCTCTGCCAGCCTGCGTGCCCACGCTGTGATTTATCTCTTGGCAGCAGAGCTACGTGGCAGAGCAGCTTCTGATACACACATCTCCCTCCTGGAGAGATGCAGCTTGGAAGGGGACAAGAATGCATCCCCCGGGATGCTCACCTGTGTGAATGGTGCCTCTGATTGAGGATTCCCAAAAGCCACCACCGTTTTCGAGCAGGGGAGTCGGGAGGGGGGGTGGATGAAGAAGAGTCTCAGATGTTGGCGGAGAACAAATAATAACACCGCTAATAAGGCTGCATGATTTTATGGCGCTGGCTTCCCCGTCTTCAAAGGGCATCCCACAGCTTTTGGCAAGCCCTCGTGAAGCAGAAGCTAGTCACCAGCCCGATGCCAGCTCAGGGTTTAGCATCAGCAGGATTTAAGGTGACTGTTGATATCATTAATAAGGAACGTTAGAACACAAACGCCGGCTGGCAGGCGGCAGGGAGAGCGTGGGCCTGGGGACTGCTCACCAGGGGAAAGAAACCCACACGAGGAGCACAGAATCACAGAATCACAGAATCACAGAATCACAGAATCTTCTAGGTTGGAAGGGACCTCAAAGATCATCTTGTCCAACCGTCAACCTAACTGACAAAAATAGACACCCACACAACAAACAAGAAGCATCATCACTAAACCATACCTCCCAGCACTACATCAACCTGTCTTTTGAACACCTCCAGGGATGGGGCCTCAACCACCTCCCTGGGCAGCCCATTCCAATGGCTGAGAACCCTTTCAGTGAAAAATTTTTTCCTAATATCCAGCCTGAACCTCCCCTGGCGCAACTTGAGGCCATTTCCTCTTGTCCTGTCGCCTGTGACTTGAGAAAAGAGGCTGACCCCCACCTCTCTACACCCTCCTTTCAGGGAGTTGTAGAGAGCAATAAGGTCTCCCCTCAGCCTCCTCTTCTTCAGGCTGAACAACCCCAGCTCCCTCAGCCTCTCCTCATAAGACTTATTCTCCAGACCCCTCACCATTTTTGTTGCCCTTCTCTGGACCCACTCCAGCACATCAATGTCTTTTTTATGGTAGGGGGCCCAAAACTGGACACAGTACTCAAGGTGAGGCCTCACCAGTGCCGAGTACAGGGGGACAATCTGGGTGCTTTGGAGGCAGAGGAAGGGATTTGCTCCCCAGGCTGGCACTTCTTCAATAACTACGCACCTCACAACAAGAGGGACCCAAGCAAACTGCTCGGCTTCATGTTGGATGGTGGCAGAGCATCGCCTGTCTCCTGCTCCCCAGCTTTGTTGTCCCCCTGCTCCCCTTCACAAACCCCCTGTGCATCCCTCTCAGCCATCAGAGGGTGCAGCCCAGGTGAGAGCTTCATGTCCTACAAGCAGAAAGCCCCAGGTCATCTCTTCCCACCAAGCAAAACCTCAGCTGAAGTTCCCTTGTGTCTCCATAACCATCCTCCAGCAACTTCAACCAGAAGGGTTGAATTCTGTGGGGTTTAAAACCATCCCCAAAAGGGATGCTTCTGTGCTGTGGGGAGGAGAAACTGGCCACACACGGGACATTTGCAAGGCAGCCTCTTGCCATCACAGCCCTAAGGTGTGTTCAACTTGACCCTCAAAGGCATCTGAAGAAGGGATTTCTGCACCCGGGAAAGAAACCCATGCGAGGAGCAGCCCAAATTCTGGGTGCTTTGGAGGCAGAGGAAGGGATTTGCTCCCCAGGCTGGCACTTCTTCAATAACTATGCACCTCACCATGAGAGGGACCCAAGCAAACTGCTCAGCTTCATGTTGGATGGTGGCAGAGCATCGCCTGTCTCCTGCTCCCCAGCTTTGTTGCCCCCCTGTTCCCCTTCACCAACCCCTTGTGCATCCCTCTCAGCCATCAGAGGGTGCAGCCCAGGTGAGAGCTCAATGTCCTACAAGCAGAAAGTCCCAGGTCATCTCTTCCCACCAAGCAAAACCTCAGCTGAAGTTCCCCTGTGTCTCCATTAACCATCCTCCAGCAACTTCAACCAAGAAGGGTTGAATTCTGTGGGATTTAAAACCATCCCCAAAAGGGATCACAGAATCTTCTAGGTTGGAAGGGACCTCAAAGATCATAATTTCCAACCGCCAACCTAACTGACAAAAATAGACACCCACACAACAAACAAGAAGCATCACCATCACTAAACCATACCTCCCAGCACGACATCAACCTGTCTTTTGAACACCTCCAGGGATGGTGCCTCAACCACCTCCCTGGGCAGCCCATTCCAAGGGCTGAGAACCCTTTCAGTGAAAAAATTGTTCCTAATATCCAGCCTGAGATGCTTCTGTGCTGTGGGGAGGAGAAACTGGCCACACACGGGACATTTGCAAGGCAGCCTCTTGCCATCACAGCCCTAAGGTGTGTTCAACTTGACACTCAAAGGCATCTGAAGAAGGGATTTCTGCACCCGGGAAAGAAACCCACGCGAGGAGCAGCCCAAATTCTGGGTGCTTTGGAGGCAGAGGAAGGGATTTGCTCCCCAGGCTGGCACTTCTTCAATAACTATGCACCTCACCATGAGAGGGACCCAAGCAAACTGCTCAGCTTCATGTTGGATGGTGGCAGAGCATCTCCTGCTCCCCAGTGTGTGGCAACAGCTTTGTTGCCCCCCTGTTCCCCTTCACCAACCCCTTGTGCATCCCTCTCAGCCATCAGAGGGTGCAGCCCAGGTGAGAGCTCAATGTCCTACAAGCAGAAAGTCCCAGGTCATCTCTTCCCACCAAGCAAAACCTCAGCTGAAGTTCCCCTGTGTCTCCATTAACCATCCTCCAGCAACTTCAACCAAGAAGGGTTGAATTCTGTGGGATTTAAAACCATCCCCAAAAGGGATCACAGAATCTTCTAGGTTGGAAGGGACCTCAAAGATCATAATTTCCAACCGCCAACCTAACTGACAAAAATAGACACCCACACAACAAACAAGAAGCATCACCATCACTAAACCATACCTCCCAGCACGACATCAACCTGTCTTTTGAACACCTCCAGGGATGGTGCCTCAACCACCTCCCTGGGCAGCCCATTCCAAGGGCTGAGAACCCTTTCAGTGAAAAAATTGTTCCTAATATCCAGCCTGAGATGCTTCTGTGCTGTGGGGAGGAGAAACTGGCCACACACGGGACATTTGCAAGGCAGCCTCTTGCCATCACAGCCCTAAGGTGTGTTCAACTTGACACTCAAAGGCATCTGAAGAAGGGATTTCTGCACCTGTGGAGCCTCTCCAGGTTCTGCAGCTCTCTCCAGACACCTCATGCAGCAAAAAACAATGTGCAAAGCATTATCAGAGAGGGGCTGCTGGGACAACTTACTGACCCATAGAGGCAATCAGCTTATGATATGAGGGATGGGATCATGTCGGCTGAGCAGGCACAGCTGCTAATGTTATTCTTGTTCATCAGAATACTTAATCCGACTTTTTTCTTTTTTAATAAAAATAAATCCTCAATGACTATTTGCCTGAGGCTTTAGTTAGAGCAGCTAATGGGGCGGTCACGTGAACTGAGCCCTCCGTATGGAGCAGCGAACAGTATCAAGATAGCTGAACCCTGGTCAGGAGGGCACGAGGAGCCCAAATCTGGGAGAAAAAAATACATGCAAATGCTTTGCTGTGAATCCACAGGGGTGCAAAACCTCTGGATGAACGGGCGTGAGAAGGTCTGATACACTCACGTGCCAGCCTGCATTGGGAGAGGTCAGGAATTGCTACAATCCTTGGAAAAATCCCAAACGAACATCAGTGTCACAAACATGACACTGAGGGAACAAGAGGGAACGGCTTCAAGCTCCAACAGGGTGGGTTTAGACTGAACATTAGGAAAGAATTTTTCACCAAAAGAGTG
>NW_015090942.1:328781-331814 GCF_001431845.1 Calidris pugnax
CAGCTTTGTTGCCCCCCTGTTCCCCTTCACCAACCCCCTGTGCACCCCTCTCAGCCATCAGAGGGTGCAGCCCAGGTGAGAGCTCAATGTCCTACAAGCAGAAAGTCCCAGGTCATCTCTTCCCACCAAGCAAAACCTCAGCTGAAGTTCCCCTGTGTCTCCATTAACCATCCTCCAGCAACTTCAACCAAGAAGGGTTGAATTCTGTGGGATTTAAAACCATCCCCAAAAGGGATCACAGAATCTTCTAGGTTGGAAGGGACCTCAAAGATCATAATTTCCAACCGCCAACCTAACTGACAAAAATAGACACCCACACAACAAACAAGAAGCATCACCATCACTAAACCATACCTCCCAGCACGACATCAACCTGTCTTTTGAACACCTCCAGGGATGGTGCCTCAACCACCTCCCTGGGCAGCCCATTCCAAGGGCTGAGAACCCTTTCAGTGAAAAAATTGTTCCTAATATCCAGCCTGAGATGCTTCTGTGCTGTGGGGAGGAGAAACTGGCCACACACGGGACATTTGCAAGGCAGCCTCTTGCCATCACAGCCCTAAGGTGTGTTCAACTTGACACTCAAAGGCATCTGAAGAAGGGATTTCTGCACCTGTGGAGCCTCTCCAGGTTCTGCAGCTCTCTCCAGACACCTCATGCAGCAAAAAACAATGTGCAAAGCATTATCAGAGAGGGGCTGCTGGGACAACTTACTGACCCATAGAGGCAATCAGCTTATGATATGAGGGATGGGATCATGTCGGCTGAGCAGGCACAGCTGCTAATGTTATTCTTGTTCATCAGAATACTTAATCCGACTTTTTTCTTTTTTAATAAAAATAAATCCTCAATGACTATTTGCCTGAGGCTTTAGTTAGAGCAGCTAATGGGGCGGTCACGTGAACTGAACCCTCCGTATGGAGTAGTGAACAGTATCGAGATAGCTGAACCCTAGTGGGGAGGGCACGAGGAGCCCAAATCTGGGAGAAAAAAACACATGCAGATGATTTGCTGTGAATCCACGGGGGTGCAAAACCTCTGGATGGATGGGCCTGAGAAGGTCTGATACACTCATGTGCAAGCCTGCATTGGGAGAGGTCAGGAATTGCTACAATCCTTGGAAAAATCCCAAACGAACATCAGTGTCACAAACATGACACTGAGGGAACAAGAGGGAACGGCTTCAAGCTCCAACAGGGTGGGTTTAGACTGAACATTAGGAAAGAATTTTTCACCAAAAGAGTGGTCGGGCATTGGAACAGGCTGCCCAGGGAGGTGGTGGAGTCACCATCCCTGGCTGTGTTTAAGGGCCGTTTAGATGCAGTGCTAAGGGACATGGTGTAGGGGAGGACTTTGTAGAGTAGGGTAGATGGTTGGTCTCGATGATCCCAAGGGTCTCTTCCAACCTAGATGATTCTAAACCCTGGAGATGGGAAACGTGGCAGCTTGGAGTTAGATGGGAGCAGAGCCCAAATGAGCGAGCAGCAGGGCAAGAGCAGAGGCACAGCACTCCTCTCTTGCCCTAGGAACCAAGGGCTCATGGCTGTGGGTCTCCCCATGCAAAGCCATGATGCTCCACCAGCCCCAAACCCTGCGATGGTGCTGGGATGTGGTACAGAGACAATGGGAGACCACTTCCTCCCCTAGATACACAAATGGAAGGACATGGACCTGTTGGAATGAGGCCAGTGGAAGGTCATGAAGATGCTCCAAGGGTTGGAGTACCTCTGCTGTGAGGACAGGCTGAGAGAGTTGGGGGGGTTCAGCCTGGAGAAGAGAAGGCTCCGGGGAGACCTTAGAGCCCCTTCCAGTCCCTAAAGGGGCTCCAGGAGAGATGGGGAGGGACTCTTGATCAGGGAGTGGAGCCATAGGATGAGGGGTAATGGTTTTAAACCAAAAGAGGGGAGATTTAGATTAGATATTAGGAAGAAATTCATTCTGGTGAGGGTGGTGAAGCACTGGAACAGGTTGCCCAGAGAAGCTGTGGCTGCCCCATCCTTGAAGGTGTTCACAGCCAAGCTGGATGGGGCTTGGAGCAACCTGGTCTGGTGAGAGGTGTCCCTGCCCATGGCAGGGGGGTTGGAACTGCATGGTCTTTAGGTCCCTTCCAACCAAACCATTCTACGACTCTATGAAACATGCCAGGTCCTGGCATGCAGCAGCAAATCTCATTGAGGAGACAGCAAAGAGCACGTGCAGCCCCGCGTTGGTGCCAGGAAGGGAGTGTTGGCACCATCCTGTTCTGCAAAGACGGGTCCTGGCACCCACTGGAGTCCTCAAACCCTCTGTCTTTGCACCAGCAGGTCCCTGAGCTCCTGACACACAGCCCACCAGCCGAAGGAACCACGGAGAGCCTTGAAAAGGGTTTAAAAGCTTTAAAACCTCAAGCCAGCTGAAGGAGAGACCTCAGGAAGAGGAATGCCAGAGGGACATCTCCAACCCTGAGCTGGAGGCGGTACCGTGCAATCGCGTTTTGTAGCCTTTTTTTTTTTTTTCTTTAGTTTTGTTTACAGTCCCCAATTCTCCTCCTCTCCCAGCAGTTCACACCTGCTTCGCTCTGGGCACAGCATCCCTCCCAGCCAAGTTTTGAGCCCCCCTCCTCCAGTGCCACCCCACAGTCCCCCCGCAGCCAACAAGTTTCCAAGGCAGGCAGGGCACACAAAAGAAATAAAAGAAAAGAAACGCCGCAAGATTAGACCCTGAGCTGCAACTAATTGTTCAATAAAGCCATGAACAATGTAGCATTGGTGCCGTTTGCTTCTCTGCTTTTCATCTTGCTGAAAGGAAAAATAAACAGGCCGGGGGGAGAAGGGAGAGAGGTGCCAAGAGCCAGGATGGGGTGAAGGAACCAGCGTCTGAACCAGGACGGGGCTACGATCACAGAATCACAGAATCTTAGTGGTTGGAAGGGACCTGTGAGATCATCGAGTCCAACCACAAAAAAAAAACAAAACAAAAAAAAAAAAACACAAAAAAAAAAAAAACAAAAAAACAAAAAAAAAAAAAAAAAAAAAAAAAACCCCCACAAAACAA
>NW_015090942.1:331993-336332 GCF_001431845.1 Calidris pugnax
GTCCTTTGGGAGAAGAGGCCAACACCTGCCTCTCTACACCCTCCTTTCAGGGAGTTGTAGAGGGCAATGAGGTCTCCCCTCAGCCTCCTCTTCTCCAAACTAAACATGCCCAGTTCCCTCAGCCTCTCCTCATAGGACTTGTTCTCCAGGCCCCTCCCCAGCTTGGTGGCTCTCCTCTGGACACACTCCAGCACTTCAATGTCTTTCCTGTAGTGAGGGGCCCAAAACTGAACACAGTACTCGAGGTGATGCTCTCTCCTAGTCCCCTAACACCACCGTCTGCTCCCACCAGTGAGCTCCTTCACGGAGGCCATCAGTCCTTTGCTCAAAGAGGGTTTCGATTCAGCTCGGAGTAAAATCAAGCCATTCCCAGCCCAACAACATCGGAGTCCAGTCCACCCAGCAGATGAGAAATAAGACCTTACATTCCGGGGTTATTATTCAGAGAACGGCAGCGCCTCGTTCAGATTAGATTAATTGACAGGAATAAAAAAAGAATATGTTGATAACTCCGGACATCCAGAACATTTTTATTCGTGCTGGAAAGAAGCCCAGATGTAATAGACTCGCACAGACACCCCTCCTGTCTCTCCCCCCCCCCTCCTCCTCCTCCTCCTCCTCAGTGCAGTGGGCACCATCAGCAATTTCATTCCTGATCCTTAATAAACTAAGGGCAGGATGGGATGTGGGGCACCCGGTGAGACGGCATCCCCGCAGCCTCGGCATGAGGCAGATTGCTGGGCTTCCCCCCACTGCAAAAATTAACCATCTACCCAACATATGGGTCCCAGAGAGTCTCCTGCAGAGCCCACTCCCTCCACCACCCCCCCTCCCAAGCAGGATAATCCCCTTATTGTTATTTAGAGACACAGAGATGGGTCTGATCCACAACCCCAAAATCCCCGCGTCTGGAAAGAGCTGAGGAAGAGAGGAGATTAGAGATTCACCTCCCATGAAGGGGAAGAACTGGAGAGCCAGATCCAGCCCGCCCTGAAATCTGTGAGCATCTGAAATTTGGATGCGGACCCAAATTTCTCCGACACAGCCCGGCTCCATCAGCACGTTGTGTGCCCATACAACAGGCTTTCTGCAACCTAGCAACTAACAGCTGACTGCCTCCAGGAGCTCGAAGCTTAAGGAAGAAAAAAGACCGACTTCAAAACAAGGACAAACATCGAACAAGCACCCAAGAGTTCAGGCATAGGAAACCCAGATATAAGGAAGAAATTTTTTACTAGGAGGGTCATGAAACACTGGCAAAGGTTTCCCAGAGAGGTGGTAGATGTCCCATCCCTGGAAACATTCAAGGTCAGGTTGGACGGGGCTCTGAGCAACCTGATCTAGTTGTAGGGTAGATGGTTGGACTCGATGATCCCAAGGGTCTCTTCCAACCTAGATGATTCTATGATTCTAAGATGTCCCTGCTCACTGCAGGGGAGTTGGACTAGATGAGCTTTGAAGGTCCCTTCCAACCCAAACCATTCCATGATTCTATGAAATGTAGCAGTGCAAACTCTCCCTAGTCCAGGGAGCTGTGCTTGGAAAACTCGAGAAGTTCTCCCTTCTCCAGCTTTGAGTTACCAACCATGAGGCTCCCATATTGGTTGGCAACTCAAGGTTAAAGGTAAGTCTGGACCCAAACTGGAGTGCCCAGCTTTTCACAGAATCACAGAATCTTCTAGGTTGGAAGGGACCTTAAAGATCATCCTGTCCAACAGTCAACCTGACTGACAAAAATAGACACCCACACAACAAACAAGAAGCATCACCATCACTAAACCATACCTCCCAGCACGACATCAACCTGTCTTTTGAACACCTCCAGGGATGGTGCCTCAACCACCTCCCTGGGCAGCCCATTCCAAGGGCTGAGAACCCTTTCAGTGAAAAAATTTTTCCTAATATCCAGCCTGAACCTCCCCTGGCCAACACCCCCAGGTCCTTTTCTTTTCTCTGCGATTAAATCCATAGCACAAACCAGAGCAAGTGAAATCATTGCAAACATTCAGCATTCAAAGAAGCTGCCCAGTGAACATCAGGGAGGTATCAACAAGCAGTTGAGGAATGGGATTGTCTCCACTAGACCCCACACTATCAGTGGTCACGATGCTGCCCAACTGGACAGAGTTGAATCAAGGCAACTGGAAGGAGTAGAGGCTGATGGAGGGGTCACGGAGATAAACATGACCAGCATCTTTAAGTCAAAATTGCCAAAACTGGTCCTGATACAGGCCAGGATGCTGTTGGCCTTCTTGGCCACCTGGGCACACTGCTGGCTCATGTTCAGCCGACTGTCGACCAACACCCCCAGGTCCTTTTCTTTTCTCTGCGATTAAATCCATAGCACAAACCAGAGCAAGTGAAATCATTGCAAACATTCAGCATTCAAAGAAGCTGCCCAGTGAACATCAGGGAGGTATCAACAAGCAGTTGAGGAATGGGATTGCCTCCACTAGATCCCACGCTATCAGTGGTCACGATGCTGCCCAACTGGACAGAGTTGAATCAAGGCAACTGGAAGGAGTAGAGGCTGATGGAGGGGTCACGGAGATAAACATGACCAGCATCTTTAAGTCAAAATTGCCAAACGTCTTCCCTCCGAACACAATCCCAACCCCACTGCCTGCTCATGTGGCATGGAGAAGAACGAACCCTTGAATATAGGACCCAGAGATGGGCTGCACCAGCCCAGTGCAACCCTGCTGTCTCTCCTGCTCCATGCCTCCATGTGTCAAACACATCCAGGAGGCAAATGCCACCTCAAAATGACCAGCTGGGGCCTGGCAGGGAAGCAGAGGAGATCTGCAGTGCTGCAGCATGTACCTGTATGAGATACTTCATCACCTGAAAAGAAACCCACAGGCAACTTGATCAGCATTAAGCAGGAGTGAGATGGCCAGGATATGCTGAGAGTGGATGGGGCACCAGCTCACCTTCCAGAGGTCCCATCATTTGGGATGTTTTACTGCAGAACAGAGTCTCTCAAATGCTGTCTCCTACAAAATGAATCTCTCTGCCTTTCACACATGTCCTCAGTGGCACCATACAGGGCCAAAGAAAACCACATTTATTCCTTCTAAGGTCTGTCATTCCTGAAAAACAACCAACCCTGGATGGCTTTGCTCATATTCCAAAATCAGTGCAAGATCAGATCCAGAGGGAACTGAAACCCAGTGAAATCTTTCTGTTTTCCAACTCAGAAAGGATCAGAAACTCCATCCACGTGCCCCAAAGCAGCCAGGAATAGCTGGGAGGGTGAGGAGAGTCTGCAGGGGCTGGAAGGCCTTGGGGGAATGTCTTGCAGCAATTCAGAAATGGGATATCATCACACTGCCACGTGCTGTCCCCAGTTCAGTGGCCAAACCTATTCTGAGGAAAACACACACTCCTTCCTGGAATTAAATTTCCACCTTTTTCCAACACGCTTGGGGACTGTGCAGCTGAGGGAAGCCCAACTCTGCCATCTTCCCAGATGCCATGCTCTATCCCCAAATCCTTCCATGAATCAGCAGGGAACCTTATCGACGTGCTTGTTGTGGCAGCAGAATTAACTGCTGGGGTGATTTTACCAGAGCCCAACACGTCAATCCCATTTTCTATTATTAGGCATCTGTGTGTTATGTTCATTGATCCCGGGCACTAAATTTCCTCGGGGGTTAACAATACTTTCAACACGTGGACAAAAATCCATGGAAGCTTAAAGAATACTCAAGTGCAAGATTCCCCGAGGTCCCCAGGGCACGTGTTCTCTTCAGTTTACACAGACACGTCAATATATCTCCTTAATTTCATTTCATTATTCCACCTGTACAGTACCTATGTTCCCCTTAGATTGACTTGAGGGAGCTTTTTTATGACAGATAGGAAGATGCACTGCCCCACTCATTAGGTGCATCTCGTATTTTGTGAGTTTGATGGCCAGTCTTCAAGATCAGAGGGAAAACAGGCCTAATTCCTTTGGTTTCCACAGGAAATGAAATGTAAGTATTAAGGCCTCTTGTGGATGCAACGTGTGATTCCAAAGGGATCCTATTATAAAAGTCTAATTAATGTCCTATTACAAAATGAGATCCAGTGAATATCCCCATTAGCTAAGCAAAGATGGGCAGAGATTTAAAATATGCAAAATCAGCAGTGAATAGGTAAATGGAGTCTAAATAAACAGTCCAGGGCAGATGAGAAGAGCAGACAGATAGCTGGTAGGGGGATGGGAGATCACAGAATCACAGAATCTTCTAGGTTGGAAGGGACCTTAAAGATCATCTTGTCCAACCGTCAACCTAACTTTGACAAAAATAAACACCCACACAACAAACAAGGAGCATCATCACTAAACCAT
>NW_015090942.1:336365-382156 GCF_001431845.1 Calidris pugnax
CCCTGGGCAGCCCATTCCAAGGCTTAATAACCCTTTCAGTGAAAATTTTTTTTCCTAATATGCAGCCTGAACCTCCCCTGGCGCAACTTGAGGCCATTTCCTCTCGTCCTGTTGCCTGTGACTTGAGAAAAGAGACCGACCTCCATCTCTCTACACCCTCCTTTCAGGGAGTTGTAGAGAGCAATAAGGTCTCCCCTCAGCCTCCTCTTCTCCAGGCTGAATAACCCCAGCTCCCTCAGCCTCTCTCTTATGAGACTTATTCTCCAGACCCCTCACCATCTCTGTCGCCCAAAGACACAGTAATGGGGAGAGGTACACAGTAGCTTGACAAGACATAGTAATGGGGAGAGGTACACAGTAGCTTGACACAACAGGTAGATGATTGATGGATGGGTCATCAGATGGAAAACTGACGTTGGCAGCAATTGCAGTATATACAATCTAGTCCTTTCTTGGCTCTTAATCCCTTGGCATTCCCCTACAAAGGGCCCTTGAACACCAGATCAGGCTCACAAGAGGAGGCTGGAGAAACAGAATCATAGAATCATTGAGGTTGGAAGACCCCTTGAACACCAGATCGGGCTCACAAGAGGAGGTTGGAGAAATAGGGAAGGAACAGCTAGAGGAGTGAAGGTGCTTTCCCAGAAACAGAATCACAGAATCACAGAATCACAGAAACGTAGTGGTTGGAAGGGACCTCAGAGATCATCGAGTCCAACCACAAAAAAAACCCCAAAAAAACCCAAAAACCCAAAAAACCAAAAACACCACCCACCACCTAAACACACAACAACAACAACCAACCAAAACCATCACCCACCCACACAACATCCCACCACAAACCAATAATATTGGGGACTAGAGCATGCCCTGAAGAGCCATGTCTACACGTTTCTTAAATACCTCCACCACCTCCCTGGGCAGTCCATTCCAGTGCCTGACCACCCTCTCAGGAAAGAAATGTTTCCTAATATCCAACATGAACTTCCCCTGGTGCAACTTGAAGCCATTACCCCTTGTCCTATCATCTGTAACTTTGAAGAAGAGACCGACCCCCGCCTCTCTACACCCTCCTTTCAGGTACTTGTACAGAGCAAGAAGGTCTCCCCTCAGCCTCCTCTTCCCCAGACTGAACGACCCCAGCTCCCTCAGCCTCTCCTCGTAAGACTTGTGCTCCAGACCCCTCACCAGCTTTGTTGCCCTTCTCTGGACCCGCTCCAGCACCTCAATGTCCCTCTTGTGGTGGGGGGCCCAAAACTGGACACAGTACTCAAGGTGGGGTCTCACCAGTGCCGACGGACATCATCCCAGTCCAGATGCTTTAAAACCTAACCCTGTCATCTCACTCACCTACAAACCCAAAAAACCAAAAACACCACCCACCACCTAAACACACAACGATCCTGGTGCCTTAAAACCTAACCCTGTCATCTCACTCACCTACTAACATCTGGGAGAGAAGGTTTAAACAGGTCATGAACAGCGTTATCAGTGGTGAGGGCTCAATTTAGCTGCCCACGGTGCTCCTCTAAACCCAAAAGTCTTTCTCTCACTTCCCCAAAGTTCCACCAGAACATTCAAAACCAAGTCTGGCCCATTAGAGCTCACATTTACCTTCTGTGCAGAATGCAATTTTCTTACATGTGGTCGAGCTAACAAGCAGATAGACAGGGTGAGACACCGAAGGCAGAAAAGACAGGAACAGTAGCTAAATGATGGCTAATGGGCAGCTGATCGAGGAGAAGGACAGATGCAGAGAGAGATGAATAGAATAGATAAACAGGCATCAGACCCCAATCTCCCAGCAATTACAGTCTGCTCTGGAAATCCTAATCTTCTACAGTGTCGCTCTCCAATAATTCCAGTTAAATTAGTTATTATCCCTCATTTGTGTTTGTCCCTGGAATTATTTTGGTGGCACGGATCAAAGAAGCACCACGGGTTTTTAATGTGGCGTGTGCTTTTAAAAAAGGCAAAGCGTTAGAAAGTGCTCCCCACTCTAATGCATTCTCCTCTCGTGCCGGGAAGTGGATCTTTAACTTCTAATTAGCGCATCTCAGGATCTGTCCAAACAACCCTGCCATGTCTTTCCTTGCAAACAAAAACAGATGAGGTTCCCCCGGGGACTCGGAGCCAGCTCGACACCTATGAGGGGTATCAGGGCTCTCACAATTAATAAAGCACGAGCAGGCACTGAGAATCCAGCTCTGTAACTGCAACCCAGTTGGTTGTACTTTATTTTCCCTTTCCCACCTGATTGATTAAAAAAAAAAAACCAAAAAAACCACCCTTCTGCAACTGCACTAAAAAAAAAAGAAGGAAAAAAAAAGATGTCATTACATGTTTAATTTAAAACTCTACCAGTGATTAGGATATTTTATGGACTGATCGCCTGCCAAATGTTATGGTTTAAATCAAAACTGCTCCAGAGTTCTGCATGAGCCATAAAGGAGATAGAGGGTTTGAGGGTTTTTTTTTTTTCCCTCTGCTTTGGAAACGGTCACTGACTCAGATATTGTGCTGTAAATGGACAGGAAAGCAGCGGACAAGGAAACAATGGTGAGATGGATAAATGAGAGAGGGTATGAGAGAATGAGGAGCTTAAATCTTTGGCTGGAGGGAGTTGCCCATGTCCCCCCCCCGCAGCAGACTTGGAGATCCACAGTGACCAGCACGTGCAAAGCAAAGAATTCAGCACTTAATTATATGTATTAATGATGTGAAGCAAACAGAAATATGCAGGGGCATTGGCCAGCATCAGCTGCTGGTTGTGGATGTATAAATGGGATGATTCCCGTCATTGCACCACGCACAACAGCTGGGACAACAACCGAAATGCAAGGAGTTGGTGCTGGGTCATCTGCAGGGCCAAGAGAGGCACCTGTGACAAAGGGAACCCCCAAAAATGGGAGAGAGGAACAGCAGCATTCTCCAGGTCCCAGTGAAGAACCATTTTACCCACAGGAATGGATGGCAACCTCCCCTTCCACCCACTTATCCCCAAAACCATATCAGCACCAATAAGGGTAACACCTTTCAATCCCTAAACTCAAAAGCAAAACATGGCTTTAGAGATGGAAGTGCATCAACTGCAAGAGAGGGTGGTTTGGGGACAGAAGGCAGGTTTGTAAGGATGTATTTAAAACACTGGTGCCACTCCAACTGGAGAGGACCACACACAGCAACGTGGCCAGAGATCTGCTGTGCCCAGTTTGACCCATTGAGCTGGCAGGGCTAACTATACATTTTCTTCTCATTTCAAAGCTTAATTTAGGAGACCAAACTATACTCAGGTCCTAGACCGTAGCAGGAATCACAGAATCACAGAATCTTCTAGGTTGGAAGGGACCTTAAAGATCATCTTGTCCAACCGTCAACCTAACTGACAAAAATGGGACAGAAGGCAGGTTTGTAAAGATGTATTTAAAACACTGGTGCCACTCCAACTGGAGAGGACCACGCACAGCAACGTGGCCAGAGATCTGCTGTGCCCAGTTTGACCCATTGACCTGGCAGGGCTAAATATACATTTTCTTCTCATTTCAAAGCTTAATTTAGGAGACCAAACTATACTCAGGTCCTAGACCGTAGCAGGAATCACAGAATCACAGAATCTTCTAGGTTGGAAGGGACCTTAAAGATCATCTTGTCCAACTGTCAACCTAACTGACAAAAATAGACACCCACACCACAAACAAGGAGCATCATCACTAAACCATACCTCCCAGCACTACATCAACCCGTCTTTTGAACACTATACATTTTCTTCTCATTTCAAAGCTTAATTTAGGAAACCAAACTATACTCAGGTCCTAGACCGTAGCAGGAATCACAGAATCACAGAATCTTCTAGGTTGGAAGGGACCTTAAAGATCATCTTGTCCAACCGTCAACCTAACTGACAAAAATAGACACCCACACAACAAACAAGGAGCATCATCACTAAACCATACCTCCCAGCACTACATCAACCCATCTTTTGAACACCTCCAGGGATGGTGCCTCAACCACCTCCCTGGGCAGCCCATTCCAATGGCTGAGAACCCTTTCCGTGAAAAAATTTTTCCTAATATCCAGCCTGAACCTCCCCTGGTGCAACTTGAGGCCATTTCCTCTCGTCCTGTCGCCTGTGACTTGGGAGAAGAGACCGACCCCCACCTCTCTACACCCTCCTTTCAGGGAGTTGGAGAGAGCAATAAGGTCTCCCCTCAGCCTCCTCTTCTCCAGGCTGAATAACCCCAGTTCCCTCAGCCTCTCCTCATAAGACTTATTCTCCAGATCTTATTGGGAAGATGAAGGCCATTCACTTCGCACCTTGCCTGGATTTGAGACCAGACCAACCAAATCTGGAGGAACCTCTAGACCTTCAATGTCAAGAAGATCCTCATGCAAGGACAGCTTGGATTCCCGGCTCTATTTTAGGGTTGTCACTGTAAAGACGCAAAAACATAGAACTACTCATGAACAAACAGCCTCTTCACATGAAGAATAAGTCTGCATGGAGCTTGGTAGCTCCAGCAAACCCAGAGGCCCCAGTGCAACCAGCCAGACCCATCAGGAATTGCTCAGGGGACAGCCATAATCTGCTTTCTGACATGCGGAAGGCCCATAAACAAATGATTACACTTCTGTGCCTGAGTTTCCCTAATTTGCAAAATGTTGATAACGATCGGGGCTAATTGAAAATTTCCCATCAAGCATTATTAGGATGGGGAACAGGGGTTTTGAATGAACCGTTTGCAAAAAAGCCCAATTTCCCCCATATATCTGTTTTTTGACAATAAAACAAGCAAACAAAAAAAAAACCCAAAGCCATCTTAAGTCTTTGGATAAAAGGACAAAATTTTCCATAGAAAACCACCTACTATTTCCTGGATAATTCAGTGACCTCCCAGGTTTCACAAGGCTTATGAGGTTTCTTTTATTGCTCTTTGAAATAATTACAGATATTAAATGGGAGGCTCAGTAAAGCAAGCTTTATTTTAAACCTCCCTGGCAGGAGTTATATCTCAGACAATGATATAGGGAGAGGGCACTCGATTCATTAATAAAAGAGACATCCAGCTGATGAAGAAACTGCACAAGAATGGCCAAATTCTGTGTTATTTCCACAGGTTTTTGAATAGCAGTTGCTGGGCATCAGCTGGGAGCTGGGAATTAAACTGTGGGGACAGCCACGGGCCACAGCTTGTGCCTGGTGGACTTTCTGTCCATGATGTAGCCTGGAAAGCTGAGCCAGGCTGGTGGCTGGGACATCTATCCAGCCATCAATGTGGGTGGGAGACCTCAGCAAACCATCAGCAACCTCAAATTTGGAGGTCAGTGCATTTAACACCCGCCTAAAAATGATTGTGGCTGCTGCACCTGCCCTGACCTTCTGCCCAGCCAGGACTGGCTTTCATTATGGTTTAATTGCAGAGGTGACCAGAAGGTCTGAGGCCAGTGGTGTCCCTTCCATTAAGCAGATTGCCACGTGCCTTTATAGCCTGTGCTGCACTTGGAAGAGCGGGGCCAGTGAGAAACACAAAGGGCAGGAGAACACATCAGTTGGCTACACCATTGGGCTAACAAATACGCATAACGACGTACAGCGACGTTACCAAGTTAATAGCAGTTAATAACGTATAATAATTCATAGAATCATAGAATGGTTTGGGTTGGAAGGGACCTCAAAGATCATCCAGTTCCAACCCCCCTGCCCTGGGCAGGGACACCTCCCACCAGACCAGGTTGCTCAAGGCCCCATCCAGCCTGGCCTTGAACCCCTCCAGGGATGGGGCAGCCACAACTTCCCTGGGCAACCTGTTCCAGTGTCTCACCACCCTCAGAGTAAAAAATTTCTTCCTGAGATCTAATCTGAATCTTTTTTCTTCCAATTTAAAACCGTTTCCCCTTGTCCTATCACTACACCTCCTGGCAAAGAGTCCTTCTCCAGCTCTTCTATAGGCACCCTTCAGGTATTGAAAGGCCACTTGAACTGGTCGGCTCAGGTGCCTGTCTTGGCCTTCAGGGTTTTGACTGTTTCACCAGTAACCCTTCTGCCACAAGTGTTTGTGTTCAGTTTATTGGAAAATAACCTTAATTCACTGATATTGCTAAAGAAATGCCTTCTGGTGTCCATCAGTGACAAATACTGTAAAATACTGAAGGTGATAATGACAATTATGTGTCTAATTTATTATTTAGTTGTGTCCACTTCCACTGTCTATAAACCCACCCAAACCCAGAAGTGGTGGGTACAATAACAACATACATATGGTCTTATGGTTGGACTGGGTGATCTGAAAGGTCCTTTCCAACCTAGACAATTTTATGATTCTATGATCTATGATCTATGATTCTATGATTCTATGATCTACATCTATGATCTATTCTATGATTTTATGATCTACAATAATTGGCAGGGCCCTGATCAGACACATAAGCAGAAAGGCACTGAAGGCGATGGGAAGATTTCTGTCAACACAAGGAGAGGTTTTGGATCAGCCACCAAAAGGCACATTGAGTATTAGTGAGTTTTAGACACCTACATTCTTCCCTGCAGTATGCCTTCAAGCCTGGCTTCTAGGGTTTTTTTGCAGCCTAAAAGGAAAGCAGAGGCTGGAAGATCCAAGAGAAGAAATACCGCTGACAAGGGTTGAGGTTTCACGGAAAGCTAGCTCCAGGAGGAGTGGATTTCTGGATCCTCCCATCAAGGATGGACCCAATCCAAAATCCCAGCTCCCACCTGAGTGGCAGGAAAGTTTAGGTCTGAAACCCCGAGGTGCTGCCGCGCTCTGCAGCTGGAAATCAGGGTTACGTGGGACCCTGCCTTCTGATTCACAGCAAATCCCACAAATTTGGGCTTCTGCTTGTGTTTGCTCAACTGGATAAAATCTCACATCAAGAAATTTCCTGTCAGTGAGACCGGGAGGCTTGTTTAGTGTCAGCAGGGAGACTTTGCTTTTGATTTTCTTTTAAATGAGCGTGGCAGAAAAAAACACTCCTTGCAAGGCAAAAATTCATTAAAAAAGTCAAACAACATGATCCTGATTGAAAACAAAGCCGTCGCTACCTTTCCCTTCTGTAGCGCGAAAGCCCCGCATCAAAATCAATAAGCCCTCACGGAAAGTTTTGACACGAAACATGTTGCCTTGTTTCGAAAAAGAATCCACTGGAAAATTATGGATCTGCTTCAAAACACGGTGCCAGCGTGTGCCCAAGGCTAAAAGAAGGTTTTAAAAATGCTACAGAGCAGCCATTCTCCACTCCAGAGCCTGTGTCCTGTTGGAAACCCAGCAAACGTACAGCAGAATTGTGCCTCCCTCTCCTTAGATGATGCTTTTATTTGGAGAAGAGGAGGAGAAAGTGGGATGCTTCTTTTTTTTGGCTGTTGTTGCTTTCCTTACACTGAAAAAAATCCCTCTTTTCCAATGAGAAGCTCATTGGAATTAGATTAATTGGAATTAGATCTGGGGGTCCACCAGAGATCCCTCAAACCTCATTTTTTCTGTGATTTGTAGAGGTCCCAGTAGGTGGATAACATAAAGCCCCCTCCTCCAAAAAGTTCAGAGTACCAGAGTGCTCATCAGCTCGGCACAGGGATTGGCACAGGGGTGACTATCCCATTGGCACAGGGGTGTCTATCGCATTGGCACAGAGGTCTCTATCCCATTGGCACAGGGGTGTATATCCCATTGGCACAGAGGTCTCTATCCCATTGGCACAGGGGTGTCTATCCCATTGGCACAGGGATGTCTATCCCATTGGCACAGGGGTGTCTATCCCATTCCACGTTGCCATCCAGGAGCAGTTGGTTACCATCATTGTTAGAACCACAGATTCATAGAATTGCTTGGGTTGGAAGGGACCCTTCAGATCATCAAGTCCAACCATCAACCTAACACTGACAAAAACCATCACTAAACCTTATCTCTAAGCATTATGTCTACCCGTATTTTAAATACCTCCAAGGATGGTGACTCAACCACTGGGCAGCCTCTTCCAGGGCTTAATTACCCTTTCAGTGTAAAATTTTTTTCCTAATATCCAGTCTAAACCTCCCCTGGGGCACAGGGATGTCTATCCCATTGGCACAGGGGTGTCTATCCCATTCCACGTTGCCATCCAGGAGCAGTTGGTTACCATCATTGTTAGAACCACAGATTCATAGAATTGCTTGGGTTGGAAGGGACCCTTCAGATCATCAAGTCCAACCATCAACCTAACACTGACAAAAACCATCACTAAACCTTATCTCTAAGCATTATGTCTACCCGTATTTTAAATACCTCCAAGGATGGTGCCTCAACCACCTCCCTGGGCAGCCCATTCCAATGCCTGATAAACCCTTTCAGTGAAAAAATTTTTCCTAATATCCAGCCTGAACCTCCCCTGGTGTAACTTGAGGCCATTTCCTCTTGTCCTGTCGCCTGTGACTTGGGAGAAGAGACCGACCCCACCTCCCTACAACCTCCTCTCCAGGAAGTGTAGAGAGCGAGAAGGTCTCCCCATCACTTGTTCAACGCACAGTTGTATAACACAAGTGGCCAAGCAGAGTTTGTCCCCCCAGCAGAGGTCACCTGCAAATCTAGAGAACTACAGGAAAGATTTGCCGTTGCAGGAGAAATTACCAGGAAAACTTAAAGGAAAATGCGAAATATGCAGAATATTGCAGAAAGGCAGTGCCGGAGCCTGATCCGCCGCACCATGACCTTCACAAATCAATGTGGTGCTCCTGCTCTGCCTTGCCTTGAAGAGAAAAGGACGTGCTTCCTCCTTTGCCCACCCTGCCTGCGCCGTGACCTTCACAAATCAATTTGGTGCTCCTGCTCTGCCTTGCCTTGAAAAGAAAGGGAGGTGCTTCCTCCTCTGCCCACCCTGCCTGCACCCCCAGTCCCATGTCACAGGGACTGTCACTCCCTTCTCCGGAGGACAGCAGGGGAAGCTCCCTATCGGGGCCGAGCTATAAGTGTGAGATTAACATTTGGCAATGCATTTGTCATGGACAACCACCAGCCAACCTCATCCTGGGCTACATCAAAAGAAGCATGGCCAGCAGGTCAAGGTCAAGCAAGTCAGGACAGCGCCCATTCATCAGGCCATGATGTCCTTCCTTCCAAGCCATTGCAACCTCTGGATTCATATATCCTGAGATCATGGTACGGATCCATATACCCTGAGAGTATGGTATGGATCCCATAACTACTCAGACCAGATGGGAATTGCAAATTAACTCTTGTAGGGGTGTCGCAGACTTAGTCCAAACACTCATCCCTGGGCTTAATCCATGAGCTCCAGTAGCTGTGCTGAGGAGAAAGGCTTGACCTCTAAAGGGCTCTTAGTGCAAGACTAAACAGCATCTAAAACCCAGATGCAAGTTTGCAAAACAATCACTATTGAAAACAATTATATTCGTATCATTTAAAAATAAACATTGGAGTTTTCTAACCCAAAAGCTGCTTATCAGAAATCACTGCACACTTTAACTCCAAGACCTGATATCTCATGTAGAGAGCACGTTGGCATTCTTGCAGCTAAAGTGTAGGCCAATTTCTCTTTAATAGAATAAGATCGTCCTTGGAGGAGATTGTATGTTGCTGATAATTATCTGATGACATGTTGAGGTTTAGCAGATGGATTAATTTCGTTTTGCATTATGTTATTAGTGCCACCGGAGGGGCGTGTGGCTGCATCCTTTTGGGTATTAAGCTAAAGAGCTTGTAGTGTACTTTATAGAGAGTGGCAACTGCTGGGCTAAAAACAAGCCTCCGCTGTTTTTTTGGGGGGAAAAAGTGTCTACACAACACTGTGGATCACACGCTGTTGTGCCAATCACAGGGAAAGGCCAAACTCAGGCTGTTAACTGAAGCTGAAGGATGCTCCAGGTGTCCAGGTCTGAGCCTGACTGTCAGGAGATCTAGATGTGCTACCAAAGTGTGCAGCAAACAAAGACAACACGGGCTGAATATTACGAGATGCAACGTCCTTGAATTCCTTCCTTCCTCCCACCTGCAGCACAGGGAGAGGGGCAACTTTCCGCCCTCCGCGGCGCTCGCTGCCAAACAACTCAGACCTTTTTGATCTGCAAGGGCAATTTTCCCTGCACTCTGCTGCAGCCTAACCCAAATGAAACCATCCACCACGCAGAGGGCACGCTGGTTTTAAAGATCCTTCCCCATCTATCCACCCCTGCCTCCCCAAAGAGTTATTATCCACAGGCGCGTGCAAGCGGGGGAACCAAAAGGCTGCTGCTCTCAGAATATTAAGCAAATAAATTGGTTGCCCTCTAACATACCTTTTCTCTCCCAAGATGACCCAGGCTACTGAAAAGCTAATCCAGCTTTCTACAGACTGGAAAAAAAGAGTGTGTGGAGTTCAAGAGGGCTCAGCTACCGAGCTCAGCTCAGACAAGCAGCAAAGGTGGAAAACAGGAGAATGAAATGAGTCTAAAGAAGGATATCGACTGATTATCAGGTGGGATGTCTGGAAGAAACTTGAGCATCTACAGAAAACAGCCTGAGAATAGCATCTATTACACACTGAAACATTCTCCAAGGCGGGGGGGGAAGAGAGGAAACTCCATTACCCTCAGCAGGAACAGTCAGGTTGGACAAAATAACCTTGCAGTGAAAAAATAACCTGGCATTGACTTACATTACTGTTCCCTACAAGCCCTGCCCCGCTGTGACGGGACTCCAGGGAACCAAGTGGAGTTTGAAGGTTGATGCCACTCTGAGAGGCTGGGACAAGGGTTGTGGGATGGAAGAAAAGTTGGCTATCATTTTATGCCCTCCTAATACCAGCCTGCTCTAAGACAACAACCAGAGGCTGCTCTAACTCCCAGGTTTTATAACCTCTATATACAACCATGAGAGAAGCCACACCAGGAGCAGAATGAGATGTTTCAATCCCCGCTTGTTTGGATGCATTTTGGAGGACGTGGGCTACGCTGTCAGACCCAACGTGGCTACAAGAAGGAAAGCTGCTGGGTTTGCAGGTGATGGTGCTCCAGGAGACCCTGGCTCTAGCAGGCACTCTCTAATCCCTCGGTCATTGCTTGCACACACAGCCCCCATCTCAAGCAGCTCTGGTTAAAATAATCCATGCTTTTTATTTCACAGAATCACAGAATCACAGAATCTTCTAGGTTGGAAGGGACCTTAAAGATCATCTTGCCCAACCGTCAACCTAACTGACAAAAATAGACACCCACACAACAAACAAGGAGCATCACCATCACTAAACCATACCTCCCAGCACTACATCAACCTGTCTTTTGAACACCTCCAGGGATGGGGCCTCAACCACCTCCCTGGGCAGCCCATTCCAATGGCTGAGAACCCTTTCAGTGAAAAAATTGTTCCTAATATCCAGCCTGAACCTCCCCTGGTGTAACTTGAGGCCATTTCCTCTCGTCCTGTCGCCTGTGACTTGAGAAAAGAGACTGACCCCCATCTCTCTACACCCTCCTTTCAGGGAGTTGTAGAGAGCAATTTCCTTATCTTTAACCTAGAGCTGGCTGGGGCAAGGCAGAAAAACCCAGCAGGTTAGTGGAGCAAATTTCGGAGGCAAGGACAAGGCGTTTGACCTTGCTGAGGGTCCCAGCTCCCCAAAGGGCAGCTCCTTTCCTGCTTCACCTGAAGGTTCCCAGGAGTTCAGCTGGATCTCGCTGGACCTGGTCTCCAGCCCCTCCCAGCAGATGGAGGCTGGTAGGCGTTTAAACATTGCTCTTGAAAAAAAATGACAGGCCCCGGGGCCCAGGCTTGCGATGAGAAATGGTTCTCATTTTTGAGAGTGCAGAAGGTTCAGCCAAGGTCGATGGTAGCGGCGCCGAGGGAAAGCCACTGGAAAATATAACTAGCTTTCCCATCACTCACTCCCCTCCTTCCTCAACAGGCTGTGGGCTTGCTGGAGAAAGCCGAGCAGAGCCAGGTGAGTGGACAGGCTCTGAGAGACAAGGGCTGATGGGGCAGTCAAGGTTTGGGCTGGGCTCCTCTTCCAGCCAAGGGTACATCCACCAAGTGCACGTAGAATCATAGAATGGTTTGGGTTGGAAGGGACCTCAAAGATCATCAAGTTCCAACCCCCCTGCCATGGGCAGGGACACCTCCCACCAGACCAGGTTGCTCAAGGCCACATCCAGCCTGGCCTTGAACCCCTCCAGGGATGGGGCATCCACAGCTTCCCTGGGCAACCTGTTCCAGTGTCTCACGTGCTGCCAAAGACATCGCTACTCCAAGCCACAACACACGTCAGCAAGGACATATCCCCTTCCAAGCCCAGCTTGTTTCAAGCAACCACCTGCAAGTCACCACAAATATCATAGATGCCACAAAGGATATATAGAAGCCTCCAGGTGAACCTTATAGCCCCTTCCAGTACAGAAAGGGGTCCTATAGGAGAGATGGGAAGGGACTCTTGATCAGGGAGTGGAGTGATAGGACAAGGGATAATGGTTTAAACTGAAAGAGGGGAGATTTAGATGAGATATTAGGAAGAAAATCTTTACTCTGAGGGTGGTGAGACCTCTGGCCCAAGTTGCCCAGAGAAGCTGTGGCTGCCCCATCCCTGGAAGTGTTCAAGACCAAGCTGGATGGGGCTTTGAGCAACCTGGTCTGGTGGGAGATGTCCCTGCCCATGTCAAGGGAGGTGGAACTCAATGATCTTCAAGGTCCTTTCCAACCCAAAACCATTCTATGATCCTAGGATCCTATGAAACACACCCACCAACACCACAGCGCAGCCTGTACCCTCTGATTGCACCGGGCAGAGATGTCCTGCCTGTTCATCCACCTGCACATACGCTCACATGAGGTGTACGCTCCTTCCTTGAGCTTCTAACTCCCTGAAAAAGAGGATCTCTTTGAAGCACAGTGAGAAACCTCTGCTTTTCCCTAAACAGAGCCCCAGTGTCATAGGTGACCTGCTCAAATACCTTGCCATCTATCTCAGGAACTGCAGGAATTAATTTATGGAACCAGAACTGACTCAGAGCAGAAGTGGTTTCACAGCAGAAACTAAGCATTTTAAGGAAACACCTCCTTTATCCCCCCTCAAAAAAAGTTCTCCTGCCATTGTGTGTTCTTACGTTAATAATAGAGGGGAGTTGAGGAGCATGGTGACCAAAAAGTGAAGTTAATTGGATTAGCCAGAATTGCTCATTGCTATTGCCACACAGCCCCCAGTTACAGTTGACTTCTGGCTGCAGAGAGCTCAGCCCAGAGCTGGGGCATCTTGGCTTCTTGGGCTCTTTTGACTTCTGCTTAGAAGGTCTTGGCAAGGTGCAGGTCTGGGCAAGGCAGTCTGCTGGCCTGGGGTGGGATGTCCTGGCAGTCTGTCCTGAAATGCTACAGGGAAAAGAGCGAAAGGGGAACAGAGACCGTTGCCAAAAGAAGCATGACAAAAGCCAGTCTCAGAAATCTGGTCCCACATTGAAGACTAACCTGAATTCTGTGAGCAGGTAACTCTACATTCGCTTTGATTTCTTTATACAATCCATTTGCTGCAATAAAATGGTGATCATCTTTTGTCCCTGCCCGTAGCAGGGGGGTTGGAACTCGATGATCTTTAAAGGTCCCTTCCAGCTCCAACCATTCTATGTGCAATCATCTTTTGTCCCTGCCCATGGCAGGGGGGTTGGAACTCGATGATCTTTAAAGGTCCCTTCCAGCTCCAACCATTCTATGATTCTATGATAAGAGAGACCATCTCTTCTACACCACAACAATCAGGTTGGCTTTTTTAACTGTGAGATCCTGATTCAATGCAAAGGTTTCCCTTTTGCACCAGCACTATCCACATCAGGATTTTTTTAACTGTGAGATCACAGAATCACAGAATCTTCTAGGTTGGAAGGGACCTCAAAGATCATCTTGGCCAACTGTCAACCTAACTGACAAAAATAGACAACCACACAACAAACAAGGAACATCATCACTAAACCATACCTCCCAGCACGACATCAACCCGTCTTTTGAACACCTCCAGGGATGGTGCCTCAACCACCTCCCTGGGCAGCCCATTCCAATGGCTGAGAACCCTTTCAGTGACAAAATTTGTCCTAATATCCAGCCTGAACCTCCCCTGGTGCAACTTGAGGCCATTTCCTCTTGTCCTGTCGCCTGTGACTTGAGAAAAGAGACCGACCCCCATCTCTCTACACCCTCCTTTCAGGGAGTTGCAGGGAGCAATAAGGTCTCCCCTCAGCCTCCTCTTCTCCAGGCTGAATAACCCCAGCTCCCTCAGCCTCTCCTCATAAGACTTACTCTCCAGACCCCTCACCATCTTTGTCGCCCTTCTCTGGACCCGCTCCAGCACCTCAATGTCTTTTTTATGGTAGGGAGCCCAAAACTGGACACAGCACCCCTTTTGCACCAGCACTATCCACATCAGGACTTGGGATTACATCTCTTACTCGTGCTTGGCTCTTCATCAAGAAGAATATCCCATTTTTTAAGGCTGCTGGGGTCACATCTTTAGCTCAGGAGACGTGGCTTCAGCGCTGAAGGTGTTCTGCTTCTCCGAGATGGTCGTTACATCCATCCCCAGCACTAAATCAAACCATGTGTGGCATCTGGCTTGCACATGTGGTGGCAACATTGATTCTATTTTTTAAGTGCTATATATTAAATTTTAGTCCCCAAACTCCTATCATTTTCCTAACAAGTTACCACCCTGCACTGATGCAATGCAGCAGGACTTAGAAAGGAATATACTGGGCTTTGACATCAAACCACAGCAGTGCAACGAGACGACAGACAACCCCTCCTTTGCTGTCCAAAATTTGCCCGCAGAGGGAATACCTCACTATTATTAACACTAACCCTTCAGTGACATTTTACCTGGCTGCAGAAACCTCCTGTCACATTTCTGGCAAGCCCTTGTCACCCTTTCTCATCATCAGCTCCTCTCTGATGATATAATTCTGGAGGAGCAGCAGCTGGGTCCTGGCCAGGTAGACTTGGCACTCGGTGCCTGGCAGAGATGCTGCCCGTTGCCTTCCTCGGCTCCAGCCCTTGCCACACATGGAAATAAAAAGCAATCCAGCTTCTGCCTGCACTTCATGCCCATCCCAGCTGCATCTGCGTATTGTGTTGTACGGTTTCATGTCACCATCTAAAGGTTGACAGGTTTGGTCCCAGGAGGAGCTGCAATTAAGTGGATTAAGTGGCATGTTTCTCTTTTGGTTATTTTTTTTTCTGGAAATCATAGAATCATAGAATCACAGAATCACTGAATCTTCTAGGTTGGAAGGGACCTCAAAGATCATCTTGTCCAACCGTCAACCTCACTGACAAAAATAGACACCCACACAACAAACAAGGAGCATCATCACTAAACCATACCTCCCAGCACTACATCAACCCATCTTTTGAACACCTCCAGGGATGGTGCCTCAACCACCTCCCTGGGCAGCCCATTCCAATGGCTGAGAACCCTTTCAGTGACAAAATTTTTCCTAATATCCAGCCTGAACCTCCCCTGGTGTAACTTGAGGCCATTTCCTCTTGTCCTGTCACCTGTGACTTGAGAGGTTAGAATGGTTATAGAATCATACAATGGTTTGGGTTGGAAGGGACCTCAAAGATCATCGAGTTCCAACCCCCCTGCCATGGGCAGGGACACCTCCCACCAGACCAGGTTGCTCAAGGCCACATCCAGCCTGGCCTTGAACACCTCCAGGGATGGGGCATCCACAGCTTCTCTGGGCAACCTGTTCCAGTGTCGCACCACCCTCAGAGTAAAAAATTTCTTCCTGAAATCCAGCAGTTAATCCAGGTCTGGTGAATTTAACGGCGAAACTCTGACCAGGTTCAAGCAAAACTTCCCCCGAGATGTCAAGGAACGAGAGGGAAGAGTGAGTAGCCTCCAACTCCACTTTCCCCTCCAGCCATCCATCTAGCGAGATATTTATTTGATCTTCTGTCAGTACAATATCCGAGTGTTTACAGCACACCACCATTCACATCAAAGCTGGAGGAAAATCCTTAATGGAGCTTACGTGCTGTGATGCCCCACCAGAGCTCACAGTCACCTCCGGTGCATACGAATGAAAAAAGAGAGATCCTCCTGTCCCTTGCACCGACAACCAACGCCCGTGGGGAGAGAGATTTGCTCCCTGGCTACACATTTGTGATCTGGGATGAATAATGGTTTAGTTTATTGGAAATTCGCTTTTCATTTTACCTCAATTAAGTGCCCGGCGAAATCAATCACGTACCTTCTGCAAACACTAAATCTTCCGGAGGGAAAATATTTATCAAGTCCCAAGCCACCAGCTTTAGACCCCCTTATCCCTCTTGTTTGCTGGAATTGCTTCACAATGTAGAGGGAAAAAAAAAAAAAGAAGAAAAAAAAAGTGCCAACTTGACAAACTGGAACTTCAGAGGATAAGAAGCAGGTTTTGAAGCAGCAGTGAGTGCTCAATACAGAAACATCCCATGGACTTCAGCAGAGACAAAGCCAGGTGGGTATAAGCATGCATCCAAGTGTCACTGAGATGACATAGCTGAGGATGAGCCCTTCTGCATACAGTTGCTATATTTAGTTATTTTTTTAACATCCCCTGAGATGCACACCGGAGGCAGGAAACTCCCCAGGCCAGAAGCTGGTTAAAATGAAAAGTTTGCTGTTTAATTCTGCAAGACTCCTCCGTATGGCACCAGCAGGAATCTGCCATCAGGGAGCCGAAGCAGAGATGCAACAGCTTTGGCAGACTTTTAAATAAACTGGGTTTGTCTCAAGCATCAGGTGATGGTAAACTCTCATCTCATTATACCTTGCTGAGCCTCAGTACAGTGGTCAGGGATGGACGGGTTGTCTTTGGCATCACCCACATCGATATTACCGAGGATTGACACATCCACGCTGCCTTTTCATCCCAAAGCTATTGCTTTTGCAAACCATAGGGATCCAGGTCCCGTTCCACCTGCAGCTCTCATTTTCTGAGTGCTGAGACACTGCAGGATCGTCACCCACAACCCAAACTGAGCCCCGTGGGGAATGTGGTTCCCAGTGAGAGGACAAGGGGCAACGGGCACAAGTTAGAACATAAGAGGTTCCACTCACATATGAGGAGAAACTTCTTCACGGTGAGGGTGACAGAGCCCTGGAACAGGCTGCCCAGGGAGGGTGTGGAGTCCCCTTCTTTGGAGATTTTCAAGACCCGCCTGGATGCTCCTGAGTAACATGCTCTAGCTCTAGGCAATCCTGCTTCAGCAGGGGAGTTGGACTAGATGATCTCTATGGTCCCTTCCAACTCTAAAATTCAGTGAAATTCAGTGAAATCCTTAATGAGAAGAGATGGTTAGGGTCCATAAATACAAGAAGTTTGAAAATGCCCACAGAACACTTAATACCACTCAAGTTGTTTTGAAAGCCTAAGCCGGACTTGGCCAGGATGCTGAGGTTCATAACCTCAGTCTGCTGGCTTGGGCTGGGGGACACTATTGATTTACAATAACCATAAAGAGGTCAGGACTCATATTTTATAACTACTCCAGCTTAACATCGTGCCAAAATACTCGTGCAATCCAGACTGCCTCACTCCGAGAGGTAAATGCCACCTACCCAGCTCTTGCACAGCTCCAACTTCTCCCACTTTGGGGTTTTAAGGCTCCTGTCCAAATACCAGCCTAGTCCAAACACTCTTAGCTTAAAGGTTACAGCAAAATTAATGCTTTTGGGATCCCTAACTTCAGCTAAGTACACTGCTTCCAGCAAAACTGCTTGACCAGAGGACCAAATAAATCCCTTGCACAACTCCAATAAAGCAATTCCAATGGGCAGAAAGACTTTAGAGATTTATCTGGTTTCAGGACAAGGTCATCTTTTCATGCAAAAATCAGCAAGTTTCTTGTGAATCTCATTTAAGTAGCAAGAGATTAACAATTCATTTCAATTCTTTATGGATCTTCACTCCTTGCTTCCTGCAGACAAGAGGTTCCGCCAGGCGTGTCCAGTTCTGTGTTTTTATCAATGGTTATTGATGTTTTTCAATTACTTCGGTGACACTTTTTGAAATACATTTGCGTGTGGAAAGCACTCCATATAATCCCATCCCAGCACTTTGCAGGCTGGGATCCTCTTATTGCTGAGCTGGGCTCCCGTCTCAGCAGTTGGTAGAGCAGCTCTTCGCTGCTCAAACACATCCCTTGGTGCCAGCCCACGGTCAGGCTTCTTGCTGGAATAACTCCAGATCTCTCTGCAGATGCAATTAATATAGATTTGGATCGGATATCTCAAAAGCATCCCTATGCAGTGACATCTTCTCCAGATGCCTTTGTAACCACTGGATTCACGTCCCTGAATCAGGACCCTCGTAATAATATTCCCACGTGTGGTTCATAGAATCATAGAATGGTTTGGGTTGGAAGGGACCTCAAAGATCATCCAGTTCCAACCCCCCTGCCATGGGCAGGGACACCTCCCACCAGACCAGGTTGCTCAAGGCCCCATCCAGCCTGGCCTTGAACCCCTCAAGGGATGGGGCAGCCACAACTTCCCTGGGCAACCTGTTCCAGTGTCTCACCACCCTCACAGTCAAAAATTTCTTCCTGAGATCTAATCTGAATCTTTTTTCTTCCAATTTAAAACCGTTTCCCCTTGTCCTATCATTACACCTCCTGGCAAAGAGTCCCTCCCCAGCTCTTCTATAGGCACCCTTCAGGTATTGAAAGGCCGCTATAAGGTCTCCCCGGAGCCTTCTCTTCTCCAGGCTGAACAATCCCAGCTCCCTCAGCCTGTCTTCATAGCAGAGGTGCTCCATCCCTCTGATCATCTTTGTGGCCCTCCGCTGCACCTGTTCCAGCTGGTCCATGTCCTTTTTGTGTTGAGGACTCCAAAGCTGGACACAGTGCTCCAGGTGGGGTCTCACGAGTGCAGAGCAGAGGGGCAGAATCACCTCCCTGGACCTGCTGGCCACACTTCTCCTGATGCAGCCCAGGACACGGTTGCTCTCTGGGCTGCCAGCACACACTGCCGGCTCATGTTGAGCTTCTCATCTACCAACACCCCCAAGTCCTTCTCCTCAGGGCTGCTCTCCAGCCATTCTCCGCCCAACCTGTATTTGTGCCTGGGGTTGCCACGTCCCAGGTGCAGGACCCTGCACTTGGCTTGGTTGAACCTCATGCAATTTGCACGGCCCCACCTCTCCAGCCTGTCCAGGTCCCTCTGGATGGCATCCCTTCCCTCCAGCGTGTCAACTGCGCCACCAAGCTTGGTGTCATCAGCAAACTTGCAGAGGGTGCACTCTATCCCACTGTCCATGTCTCCAACAAAGATGTTAAATAGTACTGGTTATTCTGCTTCTTAACCTTCCCTCCAATACTTTTTTTCTTTCCCAACCTTTACTGCTTCCTCTTGTTACGAGTTTCTAGGACTGCAATTCTATTTTCTTTGAACAACCACACTAAAGCACTAAAAGCAACCTCCTAGCCTCTCTACACTTCTTGCTACCAAATGTTATCCCCATGCTGGAATTTCTGCAGAGAATACTAAATAATTAAAAGCTACGTTGAATGAAGACCTTGCCTTGAAAACAATGTTCCCACAAGCTGTGCCCCCAGCTTCCAAGCAGCCCAGTAGTCTGAGCCAAAGTGATCACTTCTTCCATCAAACTTGCTGCACACCAAGAAATGACAAATGAAACCAGACCTTGGCACTTTCCATTTCGCCTTATTTCTCTGGGAAGAAACTCAAAATGTGCTGCAACCGCTCTACAAGATTATCCATACAAACCCCTGGATCCTGTGCTTGACATCTTCTCCAGATGCCTTTGTAACCACTGGATTCACGTCCCTGAATCAGGACCCTCGTAATAATATTCCCACGTGTGGTTCATAGAATCATAGAATGGTTTGGGTTGGAAGGGACCTCAAAGATCATCGAGTTCCAACCCCCCTGCCATGGGCAGGGACACCTCCCACCAGACCAGGTTGCTCAAGGCCCCATCCACCCACTGTCCATGTCTCCAACAAAGATGTTAAATAGTACTGGTTATTCTGCTTCTTAACCTTCCCTCCAATACTTTTTTTCTTTCCCAACCTTTACTGCTTCCTCTTGTTACGAGTTTCTAGGACTGCAATTCTATTTTCTTTGAACAACCACACTAAAGTACTAAAAGAAATCTCCTAGCCTCTCTACGCTTCTTGCTACCAAATGTTATCCCCATGTTGGAATTTCTGCAGAGGATACTAAATAATTAAAAGCTACCTTGAACGAAGACCTTGCCTTGAAAACAATGTTTCCACAATCTGTGCCCCCAGCTTCCAAGCAGCCCGGTAGTCTGAGCCAAAGTGATCACTTCTTCCATCAAACTTGCTGCACACCAAGAAATGACAAATGAAACCAGACCTTGGCACTTTCCATTTCGCCTTATTTCTCTGGGAAGAAACTCAAAATGTGCTGCAACCGCTCTACAAGATTATCCATACAAACCCCTGGATCCTGTGCTTGATCATTCCAAAACATAGTGCATTTCATCCAAAGAAGAAAATGTCCTCATGGAAACTACGCAGCGAGCACAAAACCGCAACTCTACCACAAAATGAACTAAAACAGAGCACAAACTGAACTGATGGGAGGAACGTTTTTTTCACAGAAAATAATCCTTCTCTGATTTTTCATTCCTGACCCTTCCCGTAAATTTATGAAATATCTTCAAAACCAATTTGGGGAACTAAAGTCCCTGATTCTGCTGAAATTAAAGACCATGGACTACCCAGAGCCATTGGTTTTATGGCCATCTACAGCGATGCAGATGGCATCTCCCTTCTGCACTGGTACTGAAAACATTTTTTCTCTCTCTCCCACTATGGCTACAGACCTGCCTCCTCCACTATTTCTACCACCCTTCTCAGCTTTTCACATGCTAATTGCTTTTCCCACTAAATTGAAGGCTTAATTAGATTAAATGAAGAACAATAATTGTGCCTAACTAGTATTTAACTGGGATTTTGCTGTTTCTTTTGAGATCTCACGAAGAGATTTCTGTACAAAACCGGGTGCCCATTTGTTTTCAGTTCTATCTGTTGATTCAATAGAAGATATTTTACCTCTTCTTGCAGACCCGACATGCTCACATCCTTCCGTCAGTCTGGATACAGCATCACCATGGCTAAATCCACATTAGTAATTTAGAACCATAGACTCATCGAATCATAAAATTGTCTAGGTTGGAAAGGACCTTTCAGATCACCCAGTCCAACCATAAGACCATATGTATGTTGTTATTGTACCCACCACTTCTGGGTTTGGGTGGGTTTATAGACAGTGGAAGTGGACACAACTAAATAATAAATTAGACACATAATTGTCATTATCACCTTCAGTATTTTACAGTATTTGTCACTGATGGACACCGAAAGGCATTTCTTTAGCAATATCAGTGAATTAAGGTTATTTTCCAATAAACTGAACACAAACACTTGTGGCAGAAGGGTTACTGGTGAAACAGTCAAAACCCTGAAGGCCAAGACAGGCACCTGAGCCGACCAGTTCAAGTGGCCTTTCAATACCTGAAGGGTGCCTATAGAAGAGCTGGGGAGGGACTCTTTGCCAGGAAGGGTAATGATAGGACAAGGGGAAACGGTTTTAAATTGGAAGAAAAAAGATTCAGATTAGATCTCAGGAAGAAATTTTTTACTCTGAGGGTGGTGAGACACTGGAACAGGTTGCCCAGGGAAGTTGTGGATGCCCCATCCCTGGAAGTGTTCAAGGCCAGGCTGGATGTGGCCTTGATCAACCTGGTCTGGTGGGAGGTGTCCCTGCCCATGGCAGGGGGGTTGGAACTGGATGGTCTTTGAGGTCCCTTCCAACCCAAACCATTCTATGATTCATTCTATGATTCTAAGCACCTTCACCCCTCACCTCGGCCTCCAGTGTTTGGGGTGCAGGATGTATCTCAGACATCCATGCATTGAGACACGTGGTGGCCGCAACGGTTTCTCTAGGTAAGCCACAGCAGCCCCCTCCTTGGCAAAGCCTGGCAGGATCCATCAGAAGCTAGAAGCTCCTTTCCAACTCAGACAGAGACAACCACATCCCTCTTTGATGCTGCCGCAAATTTTAATTGTTAATGAGGAAAGGAGCAACTGGCTGAAGTCCTTCCTGACTCTCTTTTCCCATCCCGCTTCTGCGCACTTAGGATTATACTGTACTTGGCAAGAGCCCCTTAAGGGAGGAATAGACACGGTTTAGGATCCTCCTGTTAGCTATCTGTAGGGATCAGAGGTGGCACTCTGAATAATCACAGAATCACAGAATCTTCTAGGTTGGAAGGGACCTTAAAGATCATCTTGTCCAACCGTCAACCTAACTGACAAAAATAGACACCCACACAACAAACAAGGAGCATCACCATCACTAAACCATACCTCCCAGCACTACATCAACCTGTCTTTTGAACACCTCCAGGGATGGTGCCTCAACCACCTCCCTGGGCAGCCCATTCCAATGGCTGAGAACCCTTTCAGTGAAAAAATTTGTCCTAATATCCAGCCTGAACCTCCCCTGGTGCAACTTGAGGCCATTTCCTCTCATCCTGTCGCCTGTGACTTGAGAGAAGAGACCGACCCCCATCTCTCTACACCCTCCTTTCAGGTAGTTGTAGAGAGCAATAAGGTCTCCCCTCAGCCTCCTCTTCTCCAGGCTGAATAACCCCAGTTCCCTCAGCCTCTCCTCATAAGACTTATTCTCCAGACCCCTCACCATCTTTGTCGCCCTTCTCTGGACTGTACTAATGCAGTACATCAGCAAGACGGCAATGCTTCTCCCAACAAAAAAGCCATAGGGGACTTTTTCTTTGCAGAAAAGTCATCCATACTTCTCTGTTTGGTCGGGTACACTCTGCAGAACACCCTGCTGCCAACAGCTCTGGAAATGGGGTACAATAAAGAAGCTGTTGTCTGCCAGAAGGGTTTGCCGGGGAATAGGAGTGAAGAGAGAGAGATAGGAGTATTATTCATGCAAGCTGAAACAGAAGCTGAAGAGGTTTAAATCCTCTGGATAATCAAAATTAGATTAAATTCTTGGTGTAGGACCCAATTCAAAAAAAAAAAATTGTAATTATAATGAAATGCTATACAGTAAAAGCATTTTCTTACAGGGCTCTTTTATCTTGAAAGATCCCCAAGTCACAAGTGGCACGTGGTTTGCTCCAGGATGGGATGCAGCGAATAAAACAGATTATTATCTAGCTGGAAAGAGGGGAAGCTGGAAGCAGAAAAAGCAGAAAGAGACTGCAGTTTGGCTAGGACACGTAGGCTTCTCCTTCCCTGCTCTCAGGGTCTCCAGGAATCACCAGGAAGCTCCACGGTATCTCAGAGCCTCCAGATCAAATCACCAGGAAGCTCCACGGTATCTCAGAGATCTCAGAGAGTCAAAGAGAAATCACTGCAAGTGGACGTAATGTACCCTGCCCACATGGCAATGTTCCCTGGCTGGCAAATTTAACCTCTTGATACCTCTAGAGGGTTGTTTTTTTTTCAGGAAGGTAGCCAGGCAAATATCAAACACACCTGATTTTGGTCAGTTGTAAGACCAAAGAGAGAAAACAGCTCCTCCTCATCATCATTCTCTAAGGAGACTAAGGAGTCTCTCTGTTTAGTGCTCTAAAACAGATATAAAAAAAGATGTAAGTATGATGAAATCTATCCCAGTCAATCTCCCTTTTGTTATCCAGAACAGGGTAAGGTGGCCCCAGTGCAATAAAGGATGGGTTGACATAAGACACTCGAAGCCGAGAACAATTCCCTGAGCAAAACTCCCATCCTCTCTTTCTCTTTGTTTTGTGCCCGTGCATCTTGTCAGCTCCTTGTCCCTGCTCTCAGGGCCTCCAGATCAAATCACCAGGAAGCTCCACGGTATCTCAGAGATCTCAGAGAGTCAAAGAGAAATCACTGCAAGTGGACGTAATATACCCTGCCCACATGGCAATGTTCCCTGGCTGGCAAATTTAACCTCTTGATACCTCTAGAGGGTTGTTTTTTTTTTCAGGAAGGTAGCCAGGCAAATATCAAACACACCTGATTTTGGTCAGTTATGAGACCAAAGAGAGAAAACAGCTCCTCCTCCTCATCATTCTCTAAGGAAACTAAGGAGTCTCTCTGTTTAGTGCTCGAAAACAGATCTAAAAAAAGATGTAAGTAGGATGAAATCTATCCCAGTCAATCTCCCTTTTGTTATCCAGAATGGGGTAAGGTGGCCCCAGTGCAATAAAGGATGGGTTGACATAAGACACTCGAAGCCGAGAACAATTCCCTGAGCAAAACTCCCATCCTCTCTTTCTCTTTGTTTTGTGCCCGTGCATCTTGTCAGCTCCTTGTTCAAATAACTCACGACGAGGCCCCCGGTCCTCACACTGGCCCAGAGGACATCTGTTTCTCCAAGACTGGGAGATGGACTGGGATGGACTGGGAGACTGATGGAATTTTTTACTCACTGTGCCCACACGAAAACAGGTCTCAGCCTAAAACCATGGTCGAAGGCTGTGCTAAACCAGACCTGCCATCTCTCCCTCCTGCGGTCTGGAACAGCCACTGCTTGTTTACAAAGTTTCTGCAGTTTGTTTTAATTTAGAGCAGGCTCTTCTGGTGAGTGTCACCAGTTCCACTCGGCTGGCTTTGATGAGAGCAATGTGACTTCTGGGAACTGAGACAACCCTTCCCGAGCACTCTGTTTCTCCGAGTCTTTCTTTCTCTCCCTGAAGCATCTTCTGGGAGGAAGGAGGAGAGAGGAGCGAAGGCTGTCGGATCGAACAGTACACAAGTCGTTTGCAAACTGGCCTCAGGAACGGGTCACTACCCGAGGCCTGAGCGACCAGAGGCATCCGAGTCCTTGCTTGACAACAAATAGCTTCAAGAAAACAACATTTACATCTTCAGAAAAATCAGTGATAGCTCCAAGTCAAGATGCTCCCAGAGACAGCAATGGTCCCTGGCCCTAGGGCAGTTAAAATGAAAGTTTTGTCTTCCCTGTTTGAAGACAGTTTGAACCAAGGCACAGAAAGTGAAAAGATTTTCTCCTAAATCACACAGACTTGGTAACACTCAAATAGAAACGCCATCTCATCCCTCATTGTTTCACATGTCTCTTTTTACACTGTCTTACACATCACCCTAAGCCTCTGATGTGTTGGTGCTGGCAAGGTCAATGGCTCCAAATCTCATGTCTCACATGTTCTTTACACTTGTCCTTAAAGAGGAAAGGCAAGAAACACAGCTAAAAGCAAGGACGCAGATCTTAGACTCAACACAGTGACCGGTAATGACACCCATGCCTTTATCTCCTCTAGCTATCTGTGGTGTGCTGCAGCCATGTCCTACCTATACAAACACAGATCGCTGCTCCTCCATGACATTAGTATGTCCTGTGTTTGCAGCATCAACTGCAGAGTCCTTTGGGATCCCATGGATCCCATCTAGCCAACCAGATGGATCCACCTGGCCAGCCAGACCATGACATTTGAGAGCCCTCAGTATAAGAAGGACATGGACCTGAGATCCACCTGGCCAACCAGACCTTTGACATTTGAGAGCCCTCAATATAAGAAGGACATGGACCTGATGGAGAGGGTCCAGAGGAGGGCCACAAGGATGATCAGGGGGATGGAGCACCTCTGCTCCGAGGACAGGCTGAGGGAGCTGGGGTTGTTCAGCCTGGAGAAGAGGAGGCTCCGGGGAGACCTAATAGCAGCCTTCCAGTACCTGAAGGGAGCCTACAGGAAGGCTGGGGAAAGCCTGTTTAGAAAGGCCTGCAGTGACAGGACGAGGGGCAATGGCTTCAAGCTGGAGGGGAACAGATTTAGATTCAAGGTGAGGCTCGACGAGGCCCTGGGCAACCTGGTCTAGTTGGGGGTGTCCCTGCTGACTGCGGGGAGGTCGGACTAGATGACCTTTGGAGGTCCCTTCCGGCCTGGACAACTCTATGATTCTATGATTCTATGACCTGCCACTCAGGTTAGACCAGTACATGGGGCTCTAGTGTGAAGAACAAGTCATGCCACCCTCCTAAAGATAAAACAGGATTTGGGCTCAGTGGGGTCTCTCCCATCCATCCTCCTTTGCCACAAGGGCCCAGGCACAGCCTCATTGCACGACCGTGTTTGGTCTCCTGCTCTCAAAGGGAAGAAACTTCAGAAGTTTGCAAGCGTGGAGAGTTGGAAGCTGCATGTCATGAGCCAACTTGAGCAGGTCTCCATGAGAACAACGCTGGAAGCAGCGGTGTGGAAGGGAAGGATGCTGGCAGGAGGCATCAGCAGCCCCGCAACGATCGAGGGAGCACTAATGAAGAAATACGTCAAGATCCAAAGTAAAAAAGCATCAGAGCCCACAGCTGTAGGCTGGGGACCTATTTTGTTTTGAAAAGCTGTCCGCCTCCGCCAGCTTGATTAAGGAGTATTAATTAGCCCAAGCAGAGAGCACTAGTGAATATACTGACCAAGGGTTGACCACTGTCTACAGAAGAACAAAACCTGAAATGAATGCTTTAGGGAAAAGGGGATATAGCTGGAAATCAACATAGTCCTCTCCTGTGGCACTTGTCTGTCTCCTTCTCCGCCTCTTCCTCTCACCAAACACTTAAGAAAACCTTGGAAAACTGGTCTCCTTTTCTTCCCTCAGGCAGACGGCATTTCCTTTTTATTCACAATGACTGTAATTGTATTATTTCCATAACAACAGACTGTGAGATCAGAGAGCTGCAGAAGATGGGTTGGAAAAGGAAACCAGCCTGGTAGATGGTTTTAACCTCTCTGTGTTTCTTGTGTGATGGAGAGGACTTCTCAGGAGAAGCAACACCTAAACTACCCCAGGGAGCTACACCAACATACTCCAATCGAGACCCTGGTTCATGCTCACAAAAAGGAAGGAGTGGGACAATTTGCAGCCTTTCTGCAGCTGATGACAGGGCTAAACGAGGAGGTGGACCCTGCCATATACAAAGGCTGTTGTTGATGAAGCCCTTTCTGCATGCACCAAAAGTTGTGCACAGGCTTTGATTTGTGTCACAGTGAAGTCCATCCTGTCTACCTAAAAGCTGGAGCAGGTCAGCATCTCTCCAGAAAGTAGGAAAGAGCCTCTTTTTCTGGAACGACAGGGCAGGATTTGTGGTGTGAGAGCCTACACCCCCTGAGCAGGAGCATCCACCCCAGCTCACCAGGTTGTAGAGCATCAATGCTCTTTAAGGGAATGGTGAGCGACAGGAGAGGATGGCACCTCGCCAAGGAAAAGCTGCCTCATTTCTCTCCCACAATCATTTTGTCCCTTCCTATTCAAGGCTTTGAAACCACTTCACATTGCCACCGGCGGAGGAGGGAAGAGGGGAGAAGAGGTACTGGCCAGACCAATCACCAGCCCCTAGAAGAGGTGAGAAGCATTAACGCACCGAGAACATGCCAAGAGCTGAACTAAGAAGTGTTGGAGTTCATAGCCAGAGGGAAGGAAGATATTTTGTTCTGAAAAGCTGTCCACCTCCACTGGAGTGAGCAGAAACAGTTGTCACTGGCTCCACGAGGAAAGGGACAGCAGGCGCCGAGGGCTATTTCCTGACTTGTGCGCAGTCACGCAAGATGGACACATGGAGGAAGCACTGACTGCATCATCTTCACCTCTTCACCTTAATACTGCACATGGACAGAAAGTGGACACCCCAAGGACTGATGGGTTGGGCAGGGCAGCCTGGCTGACAAGGTGTCACTCAACAGTTTTGGGCTGCATAGGGAAGAGTGTGGCCAGCAGGTCAAGGAAAGTCATTCTCCCCCTCTACTCTGCACTGAGCATTAATGCACCGAGGAGAATATGCCAAGAGCTGAACTAAGAAGTGTTGGGAGTTCATAGCCAGAGGGAAGGGAGATATGTTGTTCTGAAAAGCTGTCCACCTCCGCTGGAGTGAGCAGAAACAGTTGTCACTGGCTCCACGAGGAAAGGGACAGCAGGCGCCGAGGGCTATTTCCTGACTTGTGCGCAGTCACGCAAGATGGACACATGGAGGAAGCACTGACTGCATCATCTTCACCTCTTCACCTTAATACTGCACATGGACAGAAAGTGGACACCCCAAGGACTGATGGGTTGGGCAGGGCAGCCTGGCTGACAAGGTGTCACTCAACAGTTTTGGGCTGCATAGGGAAGAGTGTGGCCAGCAGGTCAAGGAAAGTCATTCTCCCCCTCTACTCTGCACTGGTGAGGCCACAACTGGAATCCTGCGTCCAGTTCTGGGCTCCCCAGTTCAAGAGGGACAGGGAACTGCTGGAAAGAGTCCAGCGAAGGGCAACAAAGATGATGGAGGGATTGGAGCATCTCCCTGATGAAGAAAGGCTGAGAGAGCTGGGACTCTTTAGTCTGGAGAAGAGAAGGCTGAGGGGAGACCTTATCAATGCCTACAAGTATCTCAAGTGAGGGTTGAAGGAGGAGGGAGCCAGACTCTTTTCAGTGGTTCCCAGTGACAGGACGAGGGGCAACAGGCACAAGTTGGAACATAGAAGGTTCCACTCAAATATGAGAAAAAACTTCTTCACAGTAAAGGTGACAGAGCCCTGGAACAGGCTGCCCAGGAAGGGTGTGGAGTCCCCTTCTTTGGAGATCTTCAAGACCCACCTGGATGCTCCTGAGTAACATGCTCTAACATGCTCTAGGCAATCCTGCTTCAGCAGGGGAGTTGGACTAGATGATCTCCATGGTCCCTTCCAACTCTAAAAATTCAGTGAAATTCAGTGAAACCAGGTATGGATATGGCTCTAAAAAAAACAGTGGTCATGGCAGCAAATGCTCCTGGCTCTAAGGTGCAACCACAACATGATACCAGCATCCACGTTGCAGGCACCACACTCACAGAGCACCTTGGAACTTCAACCAAGGTGGCTCCCCATGACATGGGCCAGCAGGGACAGCTATGAATTGCTCAGGAGCAAGTTCGTAGTAGCGTTGTTAGTGGTTGGACTCGATGAGCTTAGGGGTCTATTCCAACCTAAATGATTCTATGATTCATGCAACAGGCTGGGGCTGTGGCCAACACTTACACAGAAGCAGAACCGATCATTTTTCATCCTACTGCGTTCCCAATCAGAGTTTTCCCCAGCAAATACCAGACACACACAATTAGCTGGAAAAGAAAAATATCTCTAAGACGCATCCGGTCAGAGAGATGACTGGCTATTTTGTGGCTTTCATTTAGGGACTGGCTAAGGGGGAGGGGGCGAGGGGTGTTTTTAATAGCTAATTAGACAGCTTTCTCAAGCAGTCATTAAAATCTGCTAATTATCCCATGGTCTCAGTAAGAGGAAGAAAATCTCTCCCTCCGGATTATTCCGGCGCTGGTGAAAAAATCTTCAAGGCCAACAAGTTGCCACTTTGAAACTTTGAAAATAAACCCCAGGAATTAACCTCACATTTGGATTCTCATCGCATCGTTTCTGCCTTGCAAACTGTTCCTAAGCGATGGGATGCGAGTGGGCTTCCCAATGAGCTACACCCAAACCAGATGCTTCTAAATGGAAAAGTGATGAAGGTTACAAGGGTTACTGGTCTTCGTGTCAGGGTTTAACATAAGTCTGGAAGAGCAGATGAAGGAACGGGCATCGTGATGGACCTTGGCACCAGCAGCGTCTGCGGGAGATGTGACTATTGGCTCAACCCATTTGAGCTGTGTTTTCTGTGATACAGGAGATGCTCAACTGTGTGGTTTCATTCAGGGGTCAATGCCGTCCCAGCAAGATCCAAGAAGATGGATACCCTGCACCCCTGGCTCTGGCAGGCAGCACTTAGCCGCAGCCAGCTTGACAACAATCCTGAATAATCTGTCATTTTGTGCTAGCACTTAGCATCTGAGAGCACGGATATGGCTCAGCCCCTCTCGTGTAGTGCTCGTGGTAGTATTGACCTGTGCAGACTAGTTAAAGCCAGCAAAACTCAGGCTTCTTGAAAATATTGGCACGGAGCCTCTCGGAAGACGGTTTTGAGTCTTCATTTTAAATCAAATTACTCATTCAATATAACTTCATCACATGAAGGATTTCTTTTCTGAACTCCGTGTTGTTTATAAAAGTCTATACCTTACTGCTCAAGGCACATCTGTGAGACAAGGTGAGAGCTGAGCATCAGGAATTTCAGGCCAGCATTTGCAGGAGAGGCTCATTCACTGACCTGGACTTTGGATCATCAGGAGTCAACAATCTGTGCACCCAAGCTTGATGTCAGCTGAAATCCCTTTTGACTCTGGAGCAAAGGAACATCCCCATCTGGGCACCCCTCTGAGTTGGGAGCCCTCCTCAAGGCTTCCCTGATGTCCTTCAGACACAGAGGACAGCATCACTTGAGCTAGCATAGGGTTGACTCAAAGCTCCTTATCTGCACGTGTGAAAACTAGTTGTGGATGCCCCATGCCTGGAAGTGTTGAAGGCCAGGTTGGATGGGGCTTTGAGCAACCTGGTCGAGTGAGGAGGTGTCCCTGCCCAGGGCAGGGCGGGGGTGGAACTCAATGATCTTTAAGGTCCCTTCCAACTCTAACCATTCTATGAACTAACTCTGCCCCACCAGAATGAGGAGAGGGGCTGGATGACAAACTTAACTCTGCCCCATCAGAATGAGGAGAGGGGCTGGATGACAAACTGGTGGAGGTATTGTCTCATTAGGTCACACCTACAGACAGGTCTCAATGCTCATTTTGAAGGTTGTGACCTATTTGCCAGCAGTTTCAATGATGTGGTAAGGAGAGACATAGAAGATGGTCACAACTGGCTAAGGAATACCCATATGGGCTTGCAGGATGGAGTTGAGAGCAAGCTATGAGGGTTGCAGGACCCATTCAGGCTGGAGCCACAGAAGCAAAGCAGAGAGTATTTGGCAGGTTGTTAGAATCTTTCACAAGGACAAACTGAGCCAGCAAAGCTTATTCATCATGAAAAAAGAGAGTATTGACTTAGACTCCCCAAAGAGGAAGGCATTAAAACAAGCAAACAAATAAAAACATTGCTCCTGAAAAAAACCCTTAGGATTTGTACTGTGTAAAATGAGTTGCAAATCCCCAGAAAGCTGGGGGATTCAGGTAAACAGAACAAAAGCAAGGTCCTACTTAGGAACGTGGCTGGAAGACAGGAGCTGGAATTTCCCAACTCGAAAGAAAATTACTCTATTTTTTTTTTTATGAGCAGAAGTCGAGACACTGATCTTTCTCACAACTGAGAACTGATTCTCCTCAAATCCTCCCTAGCCTTCTTTTGCTGCCTGAAGCAGAGAAGGAACAAGTATCAGCTCATTAACACCTCCTTCTCGAAACACCCATCAGTTCCTGGGGATTTCCCATTTGACTGCTCAGCTCAAGAAACCTGAGGACATAATGACATGAGAGGGTACAGCTGGTGGCCAGAGACCGCTTGACCACCTGAATGGTAGAGCAAGAACAGTACTCCCTCATAGACAATGAATTGAGACAAAACAGAGAGTGAGGGTACAGGATCATAGAATCGTCTAGGTTGGAAGGGACCTTACAGATCATCTAGTCCAACCATCAACCTAACTCTGACAAAAAAAGAAACAAGAAATAAGCAATAAAAAAATCACTAAACCATATTCCTGAGGACCATGTCAACCCGTCTTTTGAACACCTCCAGGGATGGTGCCTCAACCACTTCCCTGGGCAGCCCATTCCAATGCTGGATAACCCTTTCAGTGAAGAAATTTTTCCTAATATCCAATCTAAACCTCCCCTGGTGCAACTTGAGGCCATTTCCCCTCGTCCAATGACTTGTCCCCTTCCTGTGACTTAGCAGACAAGACCAAACCCTGCTTCTCTACACCCCCCCTTCAGGTAGTTATAGGTCTCCCCTCAGCCCCAGCCCCAGCTACCTCAGCCTCTCCTCATCAGACTTACTCTCCAGACCCCTCACCAGCTCCGTTGCCCTTCTCTGGACCCGCTCCAGCACCTCAATGTCTTTTTTGTGGTAGGGGGCCCAAAACTGGACCCAGCTCTCGAGGTGAGGCCTCCCCAGTGCCCAGTCCAGGGTGACAACCACCTCTCGGGTCCTACTCACCACACTGTTCCTGATACAGGCCAGGAGACCATTGGCCTTCTTGGCCACCTGGGCACACTGCTGGCTCATGTTCAGCTAACAGTTGACTGGGAGTATCTCTGGGAGACGCAAAGCAAACCCAAACCCAAACCCAGAGAAGACTTCCACAGGAAAATGCAAAAAGGCTTTGAGCAGCCATTGTGTGGATTGCCTGGGATGGAAGAGAGAGCAGGTCAATGTTCTGCGAGACCATTGCCTTCTCTCCTTCAAGCTCCCCAGCAGAACCAGGAGAGCTGCAGGAGGGGGTCCAGGCTGTCTCCGAGCATCAACCCCAAGCCCTGCCATCATCTCTAAACAGATGTTTGGGGATGTCATTTAGAGCGTTCTAGCCCCAGGCTTCAAATAGTTCATCTGTCTGTCTGCAGTCAACACACAATGGTCCTCAGAGCAAACCAGGAGGAGAAATCAGCTTTGGTGCTGCTGCTGCTTTCTGCAGAAGGAAACGAGGTCTGCAGGGAGCAGGGGCCCAGGAGGACCAGAGCCCTAGAGGACCTTTAACCGTGAAAGACATAGAAGATCCCAGCCAAAAAGCAGGGAGAGGGATGGAGGGAGAGCAGACCAGTAGAGTGGTGGGAGGGTGCCTAAACACGGGTGCTGACACAGGTGAGCCAGTGTCTGTTTAAATATTTTTATCAAGAATGAGCCTGAAGTATAATTCAATCTACTTCATTAATGTCTGTGACCAATTCAGCTCACTTCCCAAATGTAGATGACCCAGAAGAGTTCCTGAAGATCCACAGACTTTCTAAAACGGGCTGGTAAGAGGAGGAAGGGAGAGAGCTTGTTGAATTCTCCCTCTCTCTTTTTTTTTTTTAAATACTCAATCAACCTGCAGGCTGAGAAAACAATAAAAAAATATAGACTCCATTAAGCTACTTAGAAGAAAAATCACTGCCTCTGGATAGTTGAAGCCTGCCAATTTTCTGCCAGTCGCACTGTATTTGTTCTAGTCTGAGAAAGAAAGAAGGAAGAAGAAAAGGGAAAAAAAAAAGAAAAAGACTAATAACAGAAGAAAAACAACTGTGTGAAACACACCGAAATAACAGGAGTTGCTCTGATTGTATTTCCCGGCAGCCAGTCCTTGGACTGTGCTCTGCAGAAGAGAGAAGAACGTCATGCAAATATGGAAGGAGAGCAAAGCAAACGTGCACCTCACACCCCACCAAATAAATAAATAAATCATAGAATCATAGAATCATAGAATTGCCCAGGCCGGAAGGGACCTCCAAAGGTCATCTAGTCCGACCTCCCCGCAGTCAGCAGGGACACCCCCAACTAGACCAGGTTGCCCAGGGCCTCGTTGAGCCTCTCCTTGAATATCTCCAGGGAAGGGGCCTCAACCCCCTCCCTGGGCAACCTGTTCCAGTGCTCCCCCACCCTCACAGTGAAGAACCCTCTCCTAATCTCCAGTCTAAATCTGTTCCCCTCCAGCTTGAAGCCATTGCCCCTCATCCTGTCACTACAGGCCTTTCTAAACAGGTTCTCCCCAGCCTTCCTGTAGGCCCCCCTCAGGTACTGGAAGGCTGCTATTAGGTCTCCCTGGAGCCTCCTCTTCTCCAGGCTGAACAACCCCAGCTCCCTCAGCCTGTCCTCGTAGCAGAGGTGCTCCATCCCCCTGATCATCCTTGTGGCCCTCCTAGAAATCCTAGAAATGGTGGGAGAATAATCTGCCTCTGTGTGAGGCACGTGCACCTGGAGGTAGTGTTTGCAGGTGGGGAGGAACTGAGATGTTTCTCCCCATTCACACCAGTTCCCTCCACTGCTCTGGCAGGTGAGGATTCTTCCAACATCCTCGTGTTGACACCAGCCTCTGCCATCCCAGTGCCCACGTCCTGCCTTAGCCCTGGCTTAATGGTTGGTGTAGGAGAAAACATCTCCCTTAGCTTCCCATTTTCTAGTAGAACATTCACCTACGACGTCTTTGAGGAGGGTCTTCTGCAGTACAATGGTAGGTGGCCTCCCTTGCTTTTTCTGAGAGATGGGACCTTCTGACAGCATCCAAAGTGCCCTTGTATAGAGAATTGCCACCCTAAAAGGCTACAGTCTGCCTAAAGATCATCCAGAGAACTGCGACAAGACTGATCAAGGTCATGGCAAAAATTTGCTCATGAAGAGGGATTAGCACGGGCTCCGAGACCGTACATTTCAGAGAGGAGATGAATGTGAAGGGATGATAAAGGTATATTAGAAAATGATAGAGGGATCTTTTGTTCTTTCTGCCTCATAACACAAGAAAAAGGACAATTCCGCATGAAAAATGGAATTAAAAATGGGGAATTATAAAGGTGATAGAAGGAACTGCTTTTCCCCTATGTTATATCGTCATGGCAACTTTTGGGGCGAAGAGGCTACTGAGCCAGAGGTAGTTGATGCATTTATGCAGCCTACAACAGCCTCTGCTAGGGGAACAGCCAGTAGGCCACCCTAAATTTAAATAGGGCCAATACATGAAAAAAATGGGCCACAAAGACCATCTGAGGGCTGAAGCATATCAGATCTCTTCAGCCCTCATGATGGGCTCTCTGAGAGAGTTGGGGTTGTTCAGCCTGAAGAAGAGAAGGCTGTGGGGAGACCTTACAGCAGCTTTCCAGTACCTAAATGGGGCTACAGGAGAGATGGGGAGGGACTCTTGAACAGGGAGTGGAGGGATAGGATGAGGGGGAATGATTTTGAACTGACAGAGGGGAGATTTAGGAGAGATATTAGGAAGAACTTCTTTCCTGTGAGGGTGGGGAAGCACTGGCCCAAGTTGCCCAGAGAAGCTGTGGCTGCCCCATCCCTGGAGGGGGTCAAGGCCAGGTTGGATGGGGCTTTGAGCAACCTGGTCTGGTGGGAGGTGTCCCTGCCCAGTGCAGGGGGGGTTGGAACTGGATGATCTTTAAGGTCCCTTCCAACCCAGACCATTCTGTGATTCTATGATCTGCCAGCCATCTAGTTGTGTGTCTGTCAGCACTGAGCCAATCCAGGATACATTTAGGAGATAGCAAAAGGTGCTGCTCCAGCCTTTGACAACCCCAAGTTGCACTCTTCGGGTTCATGCAAAAGCAAATCCTTTCCCCAGACCCACAATGGCAGCTCATGGTGGTGCCCATCTGGTGGTGGGGCACACAGGGAGGCAATTGCTGGGAGCTGTGATTCATTTGTTTGCCATTCCCTCACCCCTGCTACCACCAGAGCTTCAGAGATTACAGGAGATAAAGCTAAAGAGAACTGTGCCAGGGACTACATCCAGCCTGAAAATCACCCGTCAAACCCAACTCATGGCACAGCTCTCAGATGGGACCACATCACAGCTTGTATGTGACACAGCATGTCCCAGACTGTCTCCTGACTCCAGGTGTGTTCCCAACACAGAAGAAAAAAATCCCATCTCCCTTCTGTGAGCCAGAGGGGACAGTTACAGCTGGCACTACATGCTAGAAAGCATGAGATGAGTTGCAGAGTTCTTCAAAGGAAGCAGGGCTGACACAGGAGTAAGGTCACCACGGATGAAGATCGGTGTACACTCAAGAGAGGACTCAGCTGCAACTAATGTCTACACTTTGGCTGATGCAAAGACCAGCAGAGGTTTTGGGTTGGTTTGTTGGGGTTTTTTTCCCCCCTTGGTCATACTGGATACAGACTCCTCTGGTGGAAAGTACGGGCAGGCAGGTCCAAAACACCTGGGCTCCAACCCACCACTCCAAGATATTTCCTTCTAGCTCTACCCAGGCAGATTGCTTTTGCCATCTGGAAATAGACCACTCCAGTGGTCTGTCCCTCCTGTAACGGGTCACCGTGGGGGTTCACACTGCCCTCCTAGCCCTCAGCCCCTATTTACCTTCAGGCATGGACTGAATAATTTCTCCTAGGAGGTAGGTGTCCACTCTTCTGTCTTTCACCTCTAAATTTCCACTACTTCCCAGCTGCTCCTTCTGGCTGTTTCTCAACCCCTCCTGCCCAGAGGTGGCTGGAGCTCACCACAGCTCAAAATCCTCAAATTCCCTCGCGTGATGGAGATGAACCACCTTCCCTGCAGCCTCCAGCTCTTGGTCCTAACAGCCCCAGCTCTCCAACCCCTCTCAGCCCACAGCAGTAAGGAAACCTCTGATCAGACACCGAGAGCAAGCCCGAGGCAGCATTTCTCCTCTCCATCCTGGAGAGCCATGCACAGAAGCCAGAGAGGTCGGCCAGCTGGGATGGTGCTGGCAGCAGCAGCCTGCAGGCACGCAGAGAAGGCAGCGGTGATGGAAAAACAGCAGAACAGAGCTGGGTTTGGAGGAAGAGAGGACAGCTCTGATAAATTAATTCCTCCTTCCCCCTCGGCTGCCTCTGCTCAGTCAGCGACTCGCCAAGCTTCCAGCACTAGATGGAGATGAGGCACCCGGAGACTGGGATGAGGAGGGCAGGTTAGCACCAGCATCCAGGGTTGACCCAAAGCCTCCTCCAGGTCCTGGCGCTGATCCCACATGGATTTCACTGAATTTTTAGAGTTGGAAGGGACCATAGAGATCATCTAGACCAACTCCCCTGCTAAAGCAGGACCACCCAGAGCTTGTCAGAGCATGTTACTCAGGAGCATCCAGGCGGGGCTTGAAAATCTCCAGAGAAGGGGACTCCACACCCTCCCTGGGCAGCCTGTTCCAGGGCTCCGTCACCCTCACCGTGAAAAAGTTCTTCCTCATATTCAAGTGGAACCCTTGATGTTCCAACTTGTGCCCATTGCCCCTTGTCCTCTCACTGGCAAATAATGAAATGGATGGATGAAGAGGTTCTGCTTCCTCTAAGGCTGCCTCCCATCCCATAAGCGAGCCCTGCTCATGCCGGGGGTTGTGATGCTGCCCTTTGGTGGTCCCACCCTGTGGGATGCCACATCACCCCACCAACATCTGATTTCTCCCCGTGCCTCAAGAAACCAATGCTCAGACTTTTTGCCTGGAAGATGGGGGCTCGTTTTGGCCCTCTCTAGACAGAAATAATACGCTCCCCCTTCCCCCTGTGTTGGCAAAACGGGACTTTCCATGAAAGAAGAGCAGAGGGTGATTAGACCAAGTCTCTACTGGATCCCCAAACACCTCCGGGCTGCACCATTGCAAAAAAAAAAACCCTCACCCCCACAGGGAGAGAGCAGCGGGTGAAGAGCAACAAGATATTTGCAGAGAAAATTAGGAAATTTTTTTTCACTGAAAGGGTCATCAGCCATTGGAATGGGCTGCCCAGGGAGGTGGTTGAGGCACCATCCCTGGAGGTGTTCAAAAGACGGGTTGATGTAGTGCTGGGAGGTATGGTTTAGTGATGGTGATGCTTCTTGTTTGTTGTGTGGGTGTCTATTTTTGTCAAAATCAGGTTGACGGTTGGACAAGATGATCTTTAAGGTCCCTTCCAACCTAGAAGATTCTGTGATTCTGTGAAAATGAGAGTCAACATAACACCAACTGACTTCTGGGGAGCTGCGCCCCATGGTTCCCCTGAAACCAGCTGCCAAAGAGGAAGAAAACTCATTGCAATCTCTCACCCCTCCTTCTGCCCTCTGCAGCCACCCCCAAATGCCACATACCAAACTGTACCCCCCCACCCCCCCACCTTTTTCTTTTATTTCTCCCCTTCTGCAAGCAAACAAACAACTCAATGCCGAGGGGAGAGGACCAGAGTGTCCCCAGGAGATGGGCAAACCCCCCCTGCGAGGGTTCAACCTGCGTCATTGGCGTGTGGGGATATAGGAAAACAGCACAGCTCCGGGGGAGGAGAGGTGTGGCGGGGATGGGGGAAGGCTTGAAATTTCTTGAATGTAAAACACAAATCACATACGCAGGAGCCTGAATGAGACATCCCCTGCCAGCACCTCCCAGCCTGGCAGAGGTTCAGGTGTCCCCTCGATTCAGGTCCTGGCATCCAAGTCTCCACTGTGGATTTTTTTTTTTTTTCCCCTTTCTTTCTTTCTTTTTTTTTTTTTCTCCTTCCCCTCTCTCTCTCTCTCTCTCTCTCCCTTTCTTGAAAGCGTTGTACTACGCTGGCAGGCTGCCATGCTCACGTCTGCCTCCCACTTCATCCCCGTCTGCCATTGTTTCCAATCAGTTTAGGAAACAGCACTGAGAACAATTAGAAAAGATAACGAGGAAGAATTACATAATTACAGGCCACCGAATCCAAAGCATTTTCGCAGGCTGAGCTCTGCCTGAGGGAGGGAGGGGGGACTTGCTCCCACTCTGTCTTTGCCTTAACTTGGCTGTCTTACCATCGTTGTCACGAGGTACCTGGAGAGAGGTCCCTCCTGTGAGCTGCCAAAAGAAAGGGTTTCCCCCCCTTCCAAAAAATAAAAAAGATAGCAGTCCTGGGCTTGGGAGAGAGAAATATCTTTCTTTCTCCCATGCTTGATCTGTCTGGGGGAGGTTTCAGGCTCAGCCCTGCCCAGCTGTCTCCCCGCATCGCATCTGAGCAGCCAGACTTCACCGGCGGCAAGAGGGAAGATGCTCAAGGAATTAATCTGCTCGCGAGGTCCCTGGCGCGGCTTATGCAATAGTCCCCAGCTGAGGGAGGCTCCAGGGTGCCAGCAGAAGGATATCATGAAATTGCAAGCAAACGAAGACACCGAGAGGAGCTCGGCACAGTGGAACACTGGACAGGCTGGAGAGGTAGGCCCAGGTGAGCGAAGACACCGAGAGGAGCTCGGCACAGCGGAACACTGGACAGGCTGGAGAGGTGGGCCCAGGTGAACCTCATGAGGTTCAACAAGAGCAAATGCAAGGTTCTGCACCTGGGCCGGAACAATCCTCACCATCAGTACAAACTAGGGGGTGAGGGATTGGAAAGCAGCCCTGAGGAAAGGGACTTGGGGGTGCTGGTGGATGAGAAGCTGGACATGAGGAGGCAGTGGGCACTTGCAGCCCAGAAGGCCAATCCCATCCTGGGCTGCATCAAAAGAAGTGTTGCCAGCAGGTCCAGAGAGGTGATTCTGCCACTTTGCTCTGCTCTGGTGAGACCTCACCTGGAGTATTGTGTGCAGGTCTGGAGCCCTCAATATAAGAAGGACATGGACCTGATGGAGAGGGTCCAGAGGAGGGCCACGAGGATGATCAGGGGGATGGAGCACCTCTGCTACGAGGACTGGCTGAGGGAGCTGGGGTTGTTCAGCCTGAAGAAGAGGAGGCTCCAGGGAGACCTAATAGCAGCCTTCCAGTCCCTAAAGGAGGCAACCCACAGGAAGGCTGGGGAGAACCTGTTTAGAAAGGCCTGCAGTGACAGGACGAGGGGCAATGGCTTCAAGCTGGAGGGGAACAGATTTAGACTGGAGATTAGGAGGGGGTTCTTCACTGTGAGGGTGGTGGAGCACTGGAACAGGTTGCCCAGGGAGGTGGTTGAGGCCCCTTCCCTGGAGATATTCAAGGTGAGGCTCGACGAGGCCCTGGGCAACCTGGTCTAGTTGGGGGTGTCCCTGCTGACTGCGGGGAGGTCGGACTAGATGACCTTTGGAGGTCCCTTCCGGCCTGGGCAATTCTATGATTCTATGAACACCTCTGTGTCCACAATACATGGAGTCCTCTACCAAAACCCCAGTCCCTCCGACCAGACCTCCTTGCCACAAAGGAGCTGAAGTTCTGGTGGTGTGCACACATCTGGAGCTAACACAGGCTACACACCTGAGCTCTCCCAGCCAAGCCCTGCTTGATATTTCACCCCTGTGGCCCAGGCCCCCCATTATTTCAATATTTTTTTCCAAATGACGTGGCACAGCAACACTGTGACACCGGAGTCTCCAGGTTTCTCCAGGTGGCTTGGAGGTCAATCACAGAATCACAGAATCTTCTAGGTTGGAAGGGACCTTAAAGATCATCTTGTCCAACCGTCAACCTCACTGACAAAAATAGACACCCGCACAACAAACAAGGAGCATCATCACTAAACCATACCTCCCAGCACTACATCAACCCGTCTTTTGAACACCTCCAGGGATGGTGCCTCAACCACCTCCCTGGGCAGCCCATTCCAATGCCTGAGAACCCTTTCAGTGAAAAATTTTTTCCTAATATCCAGCCTGAACCTCCCCTGGTGCAACTTGAGGCCATTTCCTCTTGTCCTGTCGCCTGTGACTTGAGAAAAGAGACCAACCCCCATCTCTCTACACCCTCCTTTCAGGGAGTTGTAGAGAGCAATAAGGTCTCCCCTCAGCCTCCTCTTCTCCAGGCTGAATAACCCCAGTTCCCTCAGCCTTAAACCCAGCACCAAACGGCTGCTGTTTTGCCCTGCTAAACACCTGCCTAATTTCACCTATCCGATTCCCCCGCGCAACAGGTTCACCACCTGCCACCTCTTGTATGAGGGAACACAATGCCAGGAAAGGAGCCATTTACCCAGGAGAGCATGGTCTCAAATGCTTTTCTTGGGAGGATTTCAAAGCTGGAGGCAGGGACCGCTGCGTGAACTGATATTTGATCTGGCTTCAGAGAAGCCCTAAGCTCGCTGCATCTTCCTCGCCATCCACACCAGGGTTGATTTGCTGCTCAGCCGTTATTTCTGGGAGCAGGGAAGCATCTTCAAATTTGAAGAATCCACTTATTTGGCCGGAAGCGACTCTTAACAAACATCAGAGTAATTAAAAAATCTCCCAAAAGCATGAGATCTGTGAAATGCCTTTGATATTTGCTCTGACTACGAATGCTCTCTCATCCTGACTCAGTGTGTCACAGATGTTAACTGTGAATTCCCCTTCCTTCTTTAACCTCCTGAGCTCAGCAAATCCACCATTACCACGTCCTTCCTGATCTAGGTGTAATTCAGAGCTTTTGAAATTAAACCCCTTTCATGACACCTTTGATTGAGACGTTCTTGCAGAAGGACTCTAGGGCTTCTCCGTTCCCTTTTAAGATGCCATGAAAGTGAGAATCTGTCCAAGCTTTGCAGGAGGACTCGAAATTTGGAAATCAGGCATGGAAAAGTAACACACGACGTGCGGATGTACAGGCATTTCATATGATCTTGGAAGAGGAGCAAAAGGGCTGGAGCAGTGGTTTCTTAGAGGTTCCTTCTCCTGCTTGGTTGATGGTCTCCTGCCCTCCCCACTTATCAGATCTTTGTGGGCAGGTGAAGCATTAAGAGATCCTTGTACAAAAAAAACCCACGCTATCCTTTAAAATAAATCAGACAGTGCAACCCAAGCTTGGGGAATTACACAGATAAGAGACACAGACATTTTCAAATTAACTCACTCTGAGACTCATCGTCGCAGCAAGTATTGAGACCTGGATTCCTATCACAGAAATTTAAGGTAACTTGGGAAACTAGTCACTCGCTGCTGCTGCATCAGGCAATGAGATGAAGACAATGAGATGGAGAGCAATTCAGACCTCAGATAGAGACAGACCAGCCCTGGACACACTAATGGCTCAGAGGTGGCCAGAAAGTTTGCTTAGGTAGATGAGAACCTACCTAAAGTAGATGGAACTATGTTTTTTGAGGATGTAGTTCTCAACTGCTGCAATAATCAATAGAGAGGGACTGCAGCACGCTTAACTGGAGGGCACCAGTTCTGCTGAGGAACTCTGGACTGGGACACGAGATGCATCACTTAGTGAGCAAAAATTATCACCATCTCCATGTTTTTTAGATAGTCCATGGAAGGTTAGCTTGGATTTCAGAGAAGGCCTAAACAACAACTCAGTCTGGACACTCCGCTTTGAAATGATGACATTAACCAGTCTGTTTTTCACTGAATTTCACTGAATTTTAGAGTTGGAAGGGACCATAGAGATCATCTAGTCCAACTCCCCTGCTGAAGCAGGACCACCCAGAGCTTGTCAGAGCATGTTACTCAGGAGCATCCAGGTGGGTCTTGAAAATCTCCAAAGAAGGGGACTCCACACCCTCCCTGGGCAGCCTGTTCCAGGGCTCTGTCACCCTCACCGTGAAGAAGGCTCTCCTCATATTTGAGTGGAACCTCTTATGTTCCAACTTGTGCCCGTTGCCTCTTGTCCTCTCACTGGGAACCACTGGAAAGAGTCTGGCTCCTTCCTCCTTCAACCCTCACTTGAGATACTTGTAGGCATTGATAAGGTCTCCCCTCAGCCTTCTCTTCTCCAGACTAAAGAGTCCCAGCTCTCTCAGTCTCTCCTCATAAGGGAGATGCTCCAATCCTTGAATCATCGTTTTGCTACATCTCCATCCAGAAAGCTTGAGTAACCACACAATTTTGGAGATGCTGGTTGATAGGAAGTTCTTTAGACCAGGACTGAATGGACACCCCACATTAGGGTTCCCCAGCCCTGCTCCAGATGCAGTAACATACTCAAGCTCTGGCAGGGAGGGGTTTCCCACCCAGAATTTGAAGTGCTTGGGATGGGTCTGGGAAAGAGCCAGGGGATTTCCCAGGGAGGGGACAAAAGCAAAAGTGGATGAAACATTCAACACAGGGAGGAGTCGGTGTTTATGAATATGCCTCTGTGGTTGAAAAGAAAACACAAAGCAAAACAAAAACAAACCAGAGGGATGGTAAAAATAAAAATTAAAAAAAAAGAAAAGGTATGAAATATGAAATGTGGGCTGAATGATCTATAAGGAAAATGCTCCTCAACGCTTTGCACCAATCATCAATGGCTCTTCAACAGCTGCACAGTAACAACCATCCCAGGGGCAGGGTGTTTTTGCATGCATTTGAGCAAAATGAAAGACCCCCTCCCAAGGTAGGGAGCCCAGGGAAGGGTGGGGAAAGGAGGAGAGGGCCCACTTCTGTCTCTCAGCACTTTTTATGGCACTCATTTGATTTCCCATTGTTCAAAAGATGGTTTCCCACCATGGTCACTATTCCCAAGCTCAATGAGGTGAGGAGATGGAGAGGGTTCTTCACTGTGAGGGTGGTGGAGCACTGGAACAGGTTGCCCAGGGAGGTGGTTGAGGCCCCATCCCTGGAGATATTCAAGGAGAGGCTCAACGAGGCCCTGGGCAACCTGGTCTGGTTGGGGGTGTCCCTGCTGACTGCGGGGGGGTCAGACTAGATGACCTTTGGAGGTCCCTTCCAGCTTGGGCAATTCTATGATTCTATGATTCTATGAGACAGTGCCATTAGATTAGATGAACGCCCCAGGGAGGGACCCCTCTGATGCAGAGCCCTTCAGATGCCACCAGCATCCCAGACTTGTGCCTTTGGGAGGAGGATTTCCCTGGGATATCTCCACTTTGCTGCTCCCTTTGGTGACCAGCACCCTACCAACACTGTGACTCTCTGGGGGCCATCCAGATCCCACTCTGCTGGGGTCCCTACAAGTTCTGCCCTGTCACTGGACCATCACTGAGGGGGTCCCAGTTGAACAGCCCTCCCTGACCTGAGCAGTTCCTCTCGCTGCCTTCCCAGTCCCAAGGGTCCATCTGCAACACATCGCCCCAGGAGAGCACATCTCCAACAAAACAACAGCAAAAAAAAGGAGGAGAGAGGAGGGAAAAACAGTTTCAAAACCTGGACACATCAAGAGACTGTTTCCATGGCAACCTCTCGTTCCTACAGCAGCTCAAGCCTGTTTTAATCAGTGGCTGCATTTGCCAATAAAGTCTGCTGGGGTCCGCACTTCCTTCCACTGTATCTGCACCGGGATGGATGGGGCCACACATCCCCAGAGGCTGGGGACACCTTTGGGAAATGACAGTGATTGTTTTTTCCATGGGGTTTCGGTAGCTGGAGTGAAGCTGCCACGAGACCTACACCATGGGGGTGAAGGGCAGAGCTCTGGGCACCCAAATCATAGAATCATAGAATCATTCAGGTTGGAAGAGACCCTTGGGATCATCGAGTCCAACCATCTACCCTACTCTACAAAGTCCTCCCCTACACCATGTCCCTTAGCACTGCATCTAAACGGCCCTTAAACACAGCCAGGGATGGTGACTCCACCACCTCCCTGGGCAGCCTGTTCCAATGCCCGACCACTCTTTTGGTGAAAAATTCTTTCCTAATGTTCAATCTAAACCTACCCTGTTGGAGCTTGAAGCCATTCCCTCTCGTTCTGTCACTAATTACTTGTGAGAAGAGACCAGCACCAACCTCTCTACTCTGCAACCATCCTTACACTCGCTTCCCCTTCGAGAAAAATCTCAATCCAAGCAGCTTCGCAGCCTCCTCGACCTGCTGTCACCAAGCTTAGCCCTTGGTGGTTTGCAAAACCGCCCCCAAACCCAGCCCGTGCTGCCTGGAGACATCAAACCCTGGTGGAGGCAGGAGAGGTGGGAAAGGTCTGGAGGCAGCTGCTGTGGTCGGTACCATAAGATGTGACAACGGAGGGGACACACGGAGGAGGTGAATAGCTCAAATCCTCGACAGCGGAGGCAGGGGATCTTGCTTATAAAAAAAAAATGGTTATTTTCACTGGTCTAGTTCAAGTGCACTTTGTTCTTTGCTACCCGGAGCCTGCAAGGTGCCCAATTACCAGATGATACCTCGCGGCAGTTTTCATGTTGTTTGTAACGCTGTTCTTTCTAAGAAGTCCAAAAAGAAAATGTTTAAAATCAGTTCTGGTTCAACTCCAGAAGAGCAGGGCTGGTTTAGACGGCTTAAATCAGCTTCTAGTTCAAGTTCACCTCAACCCCCCCCTTGGGATTTCGCACGGCAAATTTAAATATTGTAACCCAAGCAATCAAACCTGCCTAATGCCCTTATAGTCTCGGCTCTGAAACAGCTCTGCAAAAAAATTCCTCAAGGAGAAAAGTGTCACAAACCTTTGTTAAAAAACCTTCACGCTCACTATTTCTACAGCATCTGTCACATCGGGGTCTGGATTAAAGTTGGACAGAGATTTTGACTCGTATACAGTTGTCATCAATCAACACAGGGTAAGCATTACCCACAGCAAAAAAAAAAAAAAGCTCTTATCAACAGTTCTGAAAAGCTTGAGGAGTATCTTCCTAAAATTTTAAAATTAAAGATGTTGGTATTTTATTTTTGAAGGATCTTTAACTGATTTTTGAAATTACAAAAATTAGAAAATATCAAAGTGAGGAAAAAAAATAATTCCTTAGGCTCCAAATATTTAACTGGGCCCTGTGTTAAAGCAATACATTCTTTTGTTTCTTTTTAAAATGCCTTTATGTCAACAGAAAACTGGAAGAAAACGTTGTAGGTCAACCAAAAGGTTTTTCAATGTGTTTTTGCTTTCAACCGGTGAACCTAAAATCAGTTATTTGTACATGTTTAGCCCTGATCCATGACTAGGACTTCTCCAGTAATTCAAATAAACACAAATTGACAGTAATCTCGCTTTGTTTGGGTTTGTTTTCTGCAGATGCTCTAACGGACGGGTTTGCTCTCTGCAGATGGACCAGTTTAGCACCAGGAAATTTTGCAAGCGTAAACAGGGAGCAATTTTCAGGGACTGTCTCTGGAGAGTGAATTTCGACTGCATTTACCCATCCTGCTTCTAGGAAGTAGCTACGCCATATCCCATAAACAAGTGGTTTGTCACAACAGAGCACCACAACATGAATTTTGTGGCCTTGCAATGAAGTTCCTGACCGAGCTCAGTGCTTTTTCCGACAGGGATCACCCAGTGGAGCTGATGGGTGAGATGGGATTAAAACGATGGGGGCTATTTCTTTGCCCAACACGCTGTCACGAAGCTCCCTGCCTCAGGGCAGCCTGGATGCTCGAGGTTCTGCCCAGGTTCAAAAAGGTGCACAGGTGGATTTGGGGAAGAAAAATCCACCCACAGAATCACAGAATCACAGAATCTTAGTGGTTGGAAGGGACCTCTGAGATCATCGAGTCCAACCACAAAAAAAAAAAAAAAAAAAA
>NW_015090942.1:382353-405898 GCF_001431845.1 Calidris pugnax
AGACCCCTCACCAGCTTGGTGGCTCTCCTCTGGACACACTCCAGCACTTCAATGTCTTTCCTGTAGTGAGGGGCCCAAAACTGAACACAGTACTCGAGGTGAGGCCTCACCAGTGCCGAGTACAGAGGCACGATGACTTCCCTACTCCTGCTGGCCACGCTATTCTTGATATGAGCCAGGATGCCATTGGCCTTCTTGGCCACCTGGGCACACTGCTGGCTCATGTTAAGCCTGCTGTCTACCAACACCCCCAGGTCCTTTTCTTCCGGGCAGCTTTCCAGCCACTCTGCCCCAAGTCTGTAGCGTTGCCTGGGGTTGTTGTGACCAAAATGCAGGACCCGGCACTTGGCCTTATTGAACCTCATCCCATTGCCCTTGACCCATTGATCCAGTCTGTCCAGATCCCTCTGTAGAGCCTTCCGACCCTCAGGGATTAAATACAATACCGAATAAACCATCCCGGTGGCTCCTCACGAATTCCTCCTCCCTACTGGCAAACTCCCTCCCCGATGCCTCCGTGCACCTTCACTTCAGCTTCTGCTCACTGTAAATATTTAACAAAGCTTGCTCCCTCCGGAGCCCCCCATCCTCCTTGGCTGAACGCTGTGCGGCTGAACGCCAGCCAAGGTTAACAAATTTGAGTGAAATGTCAGGGCTTAGCCCTTCCTCCCTTCTCTGGCACCCTCCAGAGTGTAGATTCATGCTCCACGAGCCACAGGGTGGTGTTGTATTTGTTTTTTCTTGCAGGGAGCTATTCCCATTTAATGCTTTGCCTGACAGCTGCTGTGATTAATAGGTGATGTGCCAAAAGCCACATACTATTATTATTATTATTATGGCAACATTTGGAGGTCATAACCAAGAGGCAGGATCCCATTGTGCCAGGCAGTGTACACTGTTGGAAGTGGTCCCTGGCTGAGCAAACCTCCATCTAAGTAGGCATTTCTGGGAATGGGGGGGAAAAAAAATGTACAAAAATATAAGCGCTGTGGGCTTTTTCCTACAATATCATGCACAAGGTAAGAAGGAGAAGAGAATAACGCCAACACCGTGACACTCAACATGCCAGACCATGCTGTCCACCAGCTGGGGATTAACTTTCATGCATAATCATTCTACCACCACGCAGGGTACAAGGGTTTTTGGTCAGTAGGTTAGATTGCAGCTGCAAGGTCAGAGTAGCACATTCACGAGAAACAAACAAAACCAAACCGAAAAAAAATCCCAAACAAGCAAAAAAAAGCCCCAAATTTTGTTCATTTTAGATAGCCATACCTTTAGTAGAGACTTGCTATTCCATCCTGGAGAGCTCAGCCTTTCCTCTTTAACATGCACGTTAACAGAGCAAACTGCCTTGTCTTCTAAGAAGATGAACACCAGGTCAAGTGATTTGACCAAGGTTGGCAAGGACACAAGTAGAACCCTGAAGTCATAAGAGCTCACCCACTGTGTTGTCACCTAGATCTCTCAGTCAGCTCTGGGAGACTCAACATCCCTCAGCTCCCTGTGCCATGGACCTTACTGGAAGTCTGCTGGCCTCCAAGGTGGAGACCACACCTCCTGCTTTTGTCAGCTGGTGAGAAATGGTGATTCAGATGCTCAGTTAGAGGAAATATTATATGGCCAACAACCACACAGATGAATTCCCAAATTCATTCGTTGCATAACAGGGCTGGGTAATATCCTGTCTCCAGCTATTTGCTTGTCTTTGAGTTCAGGTATCATTCCACCCCAATATAAGACATTGCTGTTTAGAGGGAAAGCAACAACTAAAAGGATGAAAAATACAGGAGTGGAAACACAGGCATAAGTTATTATTTAAAAGATGCAGTTCCCTGCAAGCTGTAAGCTCCATGTCACCCCGAAGTATTTGATTTGCAGACTCAGTTTGGGCTGATACCCAGCAGCTGAAATCTGAACCCCAATATCTGCCCAAATCCAATTCTTAGTCCTATTGCAGAATTGATGGACATTTCAAGTCTTCGTGCACACCTGTGTTGTCAGCATTGGGACATGTACAAATAAGACACAAAACCAGGCTACCAACCAGACACCCTCTTAGCTGGACACAGACCGGGCAGAAAGAGACCTAGATACCTGAAGACATGGCAGTTTAGTTTTAGGATTGGTCGTGCTTTCCCCTGCAAGGAAACTACCTGATGAAAACGGACAGAGGAATGTTCTCCCTTTGAACCTATGAATCCACCCTAGAGGCAGCTCTTGGCCTTTCTCCAAAACCCTGCACAGAAGCAAAGACCATTCACCCCCCCCCAGAACTAGTCCAAAAGCTCAAGAGGATGTTCTCTGAACCTCTTAATTCAATTTACCTTTTGAAAACCCACCACTTATAGACCAGCCCATGCAGAAGCTGTTTTGTTCCCAAGTGCTGCCACCACAGTATGATTTATTCATGACAACATGAGCTCCTTTCTGCTCTCTCAGCCTTGAATCTCTACTGGCATCGGCGAGTGCAGCTCAGCTACCTCCTACCCTCTCCCACCACCCTCTGCCCTTCCCACCTCATCATGGCCAAGACCAGCTCCTCATCCCATTAGCTCTGTTGTTGGAGGTCTGAGACCTCACGTGATCCTCATGTCATCTCCTCTGCCCCCAGAAATGAGCAGCTTTTGCAGTCAGATCCAGAGCAAACCCTCTACCCGGGGTTATTTCCAATCCCACACAAAGGAAAAAGAACTGAAAAGAGTGAAAAGGGGGAAGGATTTCTGAAAATGTATATTTCAGCACATCAACGACTGGTTTGCTGCTGTTGACTGGTGCTCCTTTCTAAACCCACCAGGAATAAATCCTCCGTTATCGCGCCGCACTGGGATCTCAGTATGGGTTTTTTTATTAAGTAAGAGCCACCTTCACTTCAAAATAGAATAAATAAGTAAATAAGAGTGAGTATTGCTACAGAAAAGCTGCCTTGGATCCTGGTAGGATATTACATTTGTCTGGACCTGTCAAACCACATAGGCTTGACTCCGCAGAGGAAATTACATTACAATACACAAGGGCCAACTCTGGAAAGAAAGAAAGTTGTCCCCCAATAAAACCCCAATCGGCTTCTTTTTTGCAGCGCTGTCTCTGAACTAACCAGCCTGAAACTGCCTAAAAAGACTCTGACATGTAATTTATCCCATGGCAGAGGATAATAATTTCGCTTAAGGAGGTGAGATCGTCAACTGAATCAGAAAATAGTTACACCTGTGGAAGACAAGTTTAATATTATAACAGTTCTGGGAGGATGAAATAAGAAATTTTTCCCTTATATACTTCTACTTTAAAAAAAAACAAACAACCAAAACAAAAAAAAAAAAAACACAAACCCACCGCAGCTCCCTGCAACCCTGCTGCATGGAATCAATCAAATATCTCCCACATGGACAGTTATTAACTGTCCCTTGTTTGTGCAAAGGACAATCAAATAAGAGCTGGGCCTTGGAAGTACTTCTGAGTTATTGGCTTTTCCACGCTTATGAAAAAGTCATCATGTTTATCTCTGTAGAAGAAAAAGCCTCTTCTTAACAAAAATAAATTAAAAAATAATAAAAAAAAAAAAAAAACCCCGACAGCTTGAAGGCAGGAGCCACATGGCATGCTGGAGGAGAGGGGGAAAGGGGCAAGCAGAGCACAAAGCCACCCCCAGCAGAACTCTAGCTAGCAACCACCCATGAAAATCCTTTCCCTTTATTACACATGCAGCTAAACAGCATTGAAAGAAAATTTAAAAAAAAACAACAAGAAGCAGGGATGGTTTTATCAAACCTCCACAAAAGTTGAACAGCTCCTGGGAGCTGGTTTTTGGGGTTTTTTTCCCTCTTCTGAGCAATTCAGCAGCAAAATAAAGGATGATTTCTCCCATTGCACACCACCCAGAATTCCGTTGTCGGGTTTGATGTTTCAAAAGGAAGCTTCAGTCTCCATGAATAAAAGCAACTGTTTGAAAGAGATTATTCACCTGCCATGTAACCTAGAGAGGAGGGAGCTGAGGGCTCACTGCGGGTTTGTGATAGGCCAGCCTTTTCCCCTCCGAATCCAGATTCAAGCAGACACCAGTAATGAATTTTCACCGAGTGCTGATAGGAAAGAAGGCATCTCTTTCTTCTCTCCGTGTCCTCCTCACACTACAACCTGCAGTGTCCCTTTCTCCTACGGCTGATATGGTTTTGCTTTTTCTGAGAGAGCAAAAGATTTGATTTCAGGGGGAGCCTTGTTTATTTTGCTCCAAAGGCAGGTTGCTGCCTCCATCTCATGGTTATTGGAAGCCTCATAACTCTCCTCCCCCTTGGATATGAGGCTGTTGGTTGCCTCTTCTGAGCTTCCTTCACATTCTCCCTGGTACTTGACTTTCCCCCCGTTACCTGTGTTACAGGCCTTGGAAAGAGACAGCCAGTGATCACCTTGGAGATAACTCTAGGTTTTTCATCTATTGTAAGGAGAGAAAATAGCTTGAAATAAAAATGGAAATTTAAAGTAGAGGGAGGACAAGAGGTGATAACAACACCCATGTCCTGCTGTCAAACAGCTTAGTGTAGCATTTACCATTCATATAAACCCATGAAATAGTCAAGGGCTTTTTTATCTTGAAAAGAACCAGCAATGTATCCATCATCTATTTTGTTGGCGATCTCCAAAACATGAGTGATGGAAACAATTCATCGCCATCACCAAATTCATGCCTTCCCATTTTCCCTCCAGACAGCCCTACTCAAGTCACTGATTTCACCCTGCTTTCCTCCTCTTCTCTGGACCACCAGGTCATCTTTTTGGTCCCAGAGATGATGCAAGGAGGCAAGGAGAAAAGAAAGGAAGAGGACAGTTCACATTTCCATCTTTCCAGGAGATAGCAGCCACCTCAATGCACCTAAGGATTAAGAAATCACAGCAGCCTCTCATGGAAGAAAAAAGAACCAAAAAAGGCAAAACCCAAAGATTGCATTGAGTGAGAAGCAGAATTAAGACAATTCACTGGGCCTTAGAAGATGCTTTGCCAAAAGCTGGGCGAGCACTGGAAATGGATGGTTCATCCCCATTTGCACTAAAATAATGGTAACACCCTGGCCATGCCGTGCTATCCACCCCAAGCCATATGGAGCATTTCAGAAGAGAGAACAAAACCTTCACTGTGGACCCCATAAAAAATTCACTGTGGAAATTAATGATCTGAGACAGGTCTCCAACCTGAAGAGCAAAGTTTAAAATTCCCTCAAAACTTTTCCTTATAACACACGCTACCGGAAGCTGGGAAAATGAAGCTGGCCCATATTTTTACTCCTCCCCAGGCTTCTGCTCACTGTTTGGACACCACAGTGGGTTAGGCTGGTCTTAAAATTGGCCCGGGTGGGCACCACTTACTGCAACTGTTTGGAGATGAAAGGCAAGGCCAGCTGTTACTGAATCTGCCTCAGTCACAGAATCACAGAATCATCTAGGCTGGAAGAGACCCTCGGGATCATCGAGTCCAACCATCTACCCTACTCTAAAGTTCTCCCCTACACCATATCCCCCAACACCACATCTAAATGGTTCTTAAACACAGCCAGGGATGGTGACTCAACCACCTCCCTGGGCAGCCTGTTCCAATGCCCAACCACTCTCTCTGTGAAGAATTGTTTCCTAATGTCCAATTAGGAACCTAAGGTCCAATTCCTAATGTCTAAACCTCCCCTGGCGCAACTTGAAGCCATCACCCCTTGTCCTATCATCTGTAACTTGGGAGAAGAGACCGACCCCCACCTCTCTACACCCTCCTTTCAGGTAGTTGTAGAGAGCAATAAGGTCTCCCCTCAGCCTCCTCTTCCCCAGACTGAACACCCCCAGCTCCCTCAGCCTCTCCTCATAAGACTTATTCTCCAGACCCCTCACCATCTTTGTTGCCCTTCTCTGGACCCGCTCCAGCACCTCAATGTCCTTCTTGTGGTGGGGGGCCCAAAACTGGACACAGTACTCAAGGTGGGGTCTCACCAGTGCCGAGTACAGGGGGATGATCACCTCTTGGGTGATCATCCAGATGATCCTCCAGACGATGAGGATCACCAAGCACCTGGAATAGCACAACTCGCAGGGTAGACTAGAAAAGCTGTGCTTTACGGTAAGTTTAGCTTACTTTAGGCTGAAATCACAGCTTGGTCTGCAAGATTTTTGATTCCAGTGAGTGGAAGCAGAGGAAATACCCAGAGCAGCACGTGGAGCTGATGTGTCTAGCTAAAGGGGAGATGAGGATTCCCTTGATACACAAGGAGTCTTGTCTTCCTGAGTTGTCTGGGTTTTTTCCGGCACTTTTTCCATACGCGTTCTCTGTCATGGAGCCTGTCTCTGTTATCCTCTGGAACCTATTATCCAATACATCTAGGCTAGAAATACATGTTTTGTGCTTTTAGGGAAGCAACAGGGAAAAAAACAGAAAATGAAAGAAGCTGAAAGCACTGGGAAAAGGAGATAAAGGAGGGGAAAAAATTAATAAAGAGGAAAAAAGCGACAGCTGTGTGGGGAAAAAAACAACAACCTAGCAATTTAATTAGCAGAAACCTATCCTGACACAAAATTACTCCTGCTCTTCGAGGCAACTTCCCAGAGAGAGAAGAAGGGTCAGGGAACCCAATTTCCTGCCCTTTTTGGATGGAGCTTTCCAGGGCCAAGAGAGCAGGGTGTAAGTTCAGTCGTGGAGATTCACAATGTCCACACACCCCTCAACACCAAATTCTGCCTTCCGTGTTGGTCATTGCCTGGGAAAGCTGGAGGGAGCCCTGGGAAAAGCTGCTGACTCCAACTGGCACCGCTCTTCTTTCTGTTCTTCTAAGCCAGGCGTAAAAGTCTTGAGAAAAATATTCAGGAATCCATGAAACTTGCTTTGAGAGAAAATGCAGCTGGCTCGCGTGTGGGGAAGGGAGAGAGCCACCTTCTCTGAGACACTGAATAAAAAGTTATCCACAAAGCTTTCCCAGCATCCCAAATTGTATTTAATGACAGAATACACATATTTGCTATTAGAAGGAGGAGAAGACTACAGATATTCTGGGCCAGTTCTACAAGGAGTTTGTTATTCTGCTACCCAGTGGTTGTTCAGGAAAAAAGCAAAGGAAATCCTTCTGGACCTAGAGTCAAAATGAGGAGACATGTTCGTCATTCCAGTGCTTGAGACCTGTATTCTGGTGCTTTTTACACACCAGTTGTGGGATAAAGAGACTGCAGGGCAAGACTTCTGTCCTATTACACTGTTACTTCCAGTCTGACTATTGGAACAGGCTGCCCAGGGAGGTGGTTGAGTCACCATCCCTGGCTGTGTTTAAGAACCGTTTAGATGTGGTGTTGGAGGATATAGTGTAGGGGAGAACTTTGTGGAGTAGAGTAGATGGTTGGACTCGATGATCCCGAGGGTCTCTTCCAGCCTAGATGATTCTATGATTCTATGACTATCAATGTGGATGTGAGCACCTTTCCATTCATAGGGAAAGCCATATTTCCTTCCTTGGAGGTGTATATCATATTGCAGCAATTTTTGAGCAACTTCCATCTTGGCTTAGATAGACAAGATTCCAGAAGGAGGAGAAGCCAGATCACCAACAACCTTAGTGCTCAGAACCAGCTTGTTCCTGGTCAACAACACTTCTCACAGAAGGAGCACAAATCACAGGTAATCTTTGGGGTCCCCTGGCTCCTAAGTTTTATTCAGATCCCCAACGGGTCGTCCTACATCACCTGTTCTCCTGTGGCACCCTAATTGCTTTGTTCTGACTTGGAGGGGGACCTAGGTTTTGCTGCTTCTTGGTATTATTGAGAAATGGATAGTTTGAAAATAATTAAAACCTGCCATTCTGCTTTCTTATCCAGAGGTGACAGTCTGCCTCCTTTCCAGCCAACAGCCTGAGGCAAGCTGCCCACACCCATCTTTTGGGACTGAAAAAATGGGATTTAGCCCTATCCAATAATTGACAGATCCAGCAATTTCCATCAGCTTTGGCTCAGATCTTAACTTTATGGAGAAAGGATGATTAATTTTGTAGGAATGCAGCATCCCCTTCCTCATTGCTCTTGAAAACATACTCAGAAATATCCCGAACCTAAAAACAACACGTTACAGTCATTCAGCCTGGAGAGTCCCATTGCATTTGAGAAGAAGTTGCAAGCTGTCTGCTTAACTAGACTTTACTGAGGAGGGAGAAGACAACCCTCGACTTTTAGACAGTAAAACTGGCCTTGCTGGGTCTACTCAAAGATCCAGCTCGGAAATAGCTGCCTCTGGCAATGGCCAACAACAGATGCCAAGGGACAAGCAGAGGAAAAGGGTAAACATACACAATATGTGCCCAGAATACTCTTTCCAAGAGTTTTAGGCTGAAGGATGTCCCAAGCCAAATGTTGTAACTTTACAGTTAACAGACCACCACTGATTGCTACAGGTCTGGCTGGCTGTATTTTTGAACCCAGAATACGTCCTGCAGCGGGAAGTTCTACCAGTCAATTAGTTCTTGTGATCAAAGAGATGGCTTTTTTCCCCCAAAACAAGTTTCTATTTTTTTAATGAACCTGACACCTGCTAATTCCCTGAGAATGTCCCTAATTCTTACATTGGAAAGACAATGAACAATGGATCTCCATCTACTTTCCATGGAATTACTCCTCTTATCCACAAAAAGAACCCAACAAAAACCACCAAAAAAATCAAACAGTGCTAGAAGCTGGATTTCTTACCAGGGAGAGAAAATAGAGGAATAATGCTGGGGCTATTAGGAGACCTGTCTGAGTTTTTAGATTATCTTTAATCCATTCAGGCTTTATACCACCCTTCCATTCTTGCTATTTTTACAAAACAGTTGACCCCTCCATAATAACAACTGCTTCTTTATCAAAACCACTTCTCCCCTGGCGAAAATGTACATCTTTCCCTGCCAGGCTCTCCGAGGACTTTAGGGATGACAGATCCATCCCGGCTATACCAAGAACACTTCCAAATTTCAGCAGGCAAACCTAGATTCAGACATCCCCTCTCCTCACTAGCACAGATACCTTGTCTCTCTCCCTCTTGGTTCTGCACATCTATTATGCGCATTTTCATTAGGAGCATTTTGCAAGCGATCTGTTGATTCATTGTATTAGAATTGCAAACAAATGGTATCATTTTCCCCGCACGCTCTTCTTGGTCATTCCAGTGCTTGAGACCTGTATTCTGGTGCTTTTTACACACCAGTTGTGGGATAAAGAGACTGCAGGGCAAGACTTCTGTCCTATTACACTGTTACTTCCAGTCTGACTATTGGAACAGGCTGCCCAGGGAGGTGGTTGAGTCACCATCCCTGGCTGTGTTTAAGAACCGTTTAGATGTGGTGTTGGAGGATATAGTGTAGGGGAGAACTTTGTGGAGTAGAGTAGATGGTTGGACTCGATGATCCCGAGGGTCTCTTCCAGCCTAGATGATTCTATGATTCTATGACTATCAATGTGGATGTGAGCACCTTTCCATTCATAGGGAAAGCCATATTTCCTTCCTTGGAGGTGTATATCATATTGCAGCAATTTTTGAGCAACTTCCATCTTGGCTTAGATAGACAAGATTCCAGAAGGAGGAGAAGCCAGATCACCAACAACCTTAGTGCTCAGAACCAGCTTGTTCCTGGTCAACAACACTTCTCACAGAAGGAGCACAAATCACAGGTAATCTTTGGGGTCCCCTGGCTCCTAAGTTTTATTCAGATCCCCAACGGGTCGTCCTACATCACCTGTTCTCCTGTGGCACCCTAATTGCTTTGTTCTGACTTGGAGGGGGACCTAGGTTTTGCTGCTTCTTGGTATTATTGAGAAATGGATAGTTTGAAAATAATTAAAACCTGCCATTCTGCTTTCTTATCCAGAGGTGACAGTCTGCCTCCTTTCCAGCCAACAGCCTGAGGCAAGCTGCCCACACCCATCTTTTGGGACTGAAAAAATGGGATTTAGCCCTATCCAATAATTGACAGATCCAGCAATTTCCATCAGCTTTGGCTCAGATCTTAACTTTATGGAGAAAGGATGATTAATTTTGTAGGAATGCAGCATCCCCTTCCTCATTGCTCTTGAAAACATACTCAGAAATATCCCGAACCTAAAAACAACACGTTACAGTCATTCAGCCTGGAGAGTCCCATTGCATTTGAGAAGAAGTTGCAAGCTGTCTGCTTAACTAGACTTTACTGAGGAGGGAGAAGACAACCCTCGACTTTTAGACAGTAAAACTGGCCTTGCTGGGTCTACTCAAAGATCCAGCTCGGAAATAGCTGCCTCTGGCAATGGCCAACAACAGATGCCAAGGGACAAGCAGAGGAAAAGGGTAAACATACACAATATGTGCCCAGAATACTCTTTCCAAGAGTTTTAGGCTGAAGGATGTCCCAAGCCAAATGTTGTAACTTTACAGTTAACAGACCACCACTGATTGCTACAGGTCTGGCTGGCTGTATTTTTGAACCCAGAATACGTCCTGCAGCGGGAAGTTCTACCAGTCAATTAGTTCTTGTGATCCCCCAAACAAGTTTCTATTTGTTTTGAACCTGACACCTGCTAATTCCCTGAGAATGTCCCTAATTCTTACATTGGAAAGACAATGAACAATGGATCTCCATCTACTTTCCATGGAATTACTCCCCCCAAACAAGTTTCTATTTGTTTTGAACCTGACACCTGCTAATTCCCTGAGAATGTCCCTAGTTCTTACATTAGAAAAACAATGAACAATTGATCTCCATCTACTTTCCATGGAATTACTCCCCTTATCCACAAAAAAACCCCAACAAAAACCACCAAAAAAATCAAATAGTGTTAAAAGCTGGATTTCTTACCAGGTAAAGGAAATAGAGGAATAATGCTGGGGCTATTAGGACACCTGTCTCAGTTTTTAGATTATCTTTATCCATACAGCCTTTATACCATGCTTCTGCTTTTGCTATTTTTACAAAACAGTTGACCCCTCCATAATAACAACTGCTTCTTTATCAAAACCACTTCTCCCCTGGCGAAAATGTACATCTTTCCCTGCCAGGCTCTCCGAGGACTTTAGGGATGACAGATCCATCCCGGCTATACCAAGAACACTTCCAAATTTCAGCAGGCAAACCTAGATTCAGACATCCCCTCTCCTCACTAGCACAGATACCTTGTCTCTCTCCCTCTTGGTTCTGCACATCTATTATGCGCATTTTCATTAGGAGCATTTTGCAAGCGATCTGTTGATTCATTGTATTAGAATTGCAAACAAATGGTATCATTTTCCCCGCACGCTCTTCTTGGAGAATTCAGCATTGATTTCCCAGCATTGTCGGGCTCCTTGACTGACACTTCTGCTTGATTTGAACCCTTTAAGATTTCTCCCTGAAACCACTCCCGCTCATCAGTTCTTCTGCTAGGACTCAAGAGCTTCCAGGAGCTCAGGCACCTGGATTCGTTACGCCGTCCCCACATTTCCCTATTCTCTATCTGATTTTATAATGCTTCGCCTTGAAATCATAATTTGACAGCGCAAAGTGGGGAGCAAGGGGCCAAATTCAAATCTGTCCCTGATGTAATTCTATTGACTTCGATGTTTGCTGTGTGTCAGATGGGCACGAGCGTTTTGATCACATCCAAACCTTCAAAGAGCCTGTTATGTTGTAGACAGTCAATGCAGTATTTAATCCTTCAAGTGCTGGGATTCTTTCTTTTTCCTGCATGTGGGGGTTTTTTTTGTCTTTTTAATAGACAAAAGTGAATTTTCCACAGCTGCTGTTATATCTGAAACCGCAGCAAAATACTTTCAAATGCTGTCGCCTTCTCTTCTCGCGTAGAGACCCGTGTTAATGGCTCTAAAAAACCTTGACAAATATTCATGGATCTTTACATATCTGGCTCGCATAGCAAGGTTTAGGATCTTGCAGAGTAAAATAAAAGGGCAGCAGCAGTAAATAATTTGCCCACAGTCGCATAAGCAGGGTCTCTCTGATTGCAGAGGTCAGCACCAACAAAACAATCCATGTAAATGTGGCAATTCCAAAAGTCTAACTATCTTCCCATTGGAGAAGAAAACAGGATTAAAAGCCCATTCTGGATCTGTACAGGCCCCATGGAAAACAGCAGGAATTTTTGCACTGCCTTCAGTGGGAGCTGCATCCTGCTGTAAGGTTCTCAGGACATTTCAGCATCATCTGCCTTAAAAGAATGAGGTTTTGGCACCTTCAGTAGATAAATGCCTTCACACTCCTCTGAACCTGGACCATAATGTGAGAGACCAGCCCTGCTTGCAGATGACCAAGTAGGGATGCCAAGATCAAATCCAGCTACTAATCCAAGACTTTCAAACAAAGCACCAGAGCATCAAAGCCATCTGCGCTCACAACCAGCGCAGAATCAAGGCATCTGGTGGGGAAAAGGGCCTTTGGATGCCCAGGATTCAAGATGTTCAGCAGGAAGCACAAGGAAAGATCTTTTTACTGCAGGAAGCAATCTCTTCAAGACAAGTGAAATAATTTCAGACCTTTCAAACCAAATCATGCAAAGCGAGCTGATTGGGTGCTTCCTATGAGGTCTGGAGATGGAGAGGCAGAGGAGATGATCGACTTGTTTTCAAACCCTTCCAAACGCCCTCCCCTTTGCCGACAGGAGAACTGAGCCTTCATTCAGCTGGACTCAAAGTGGGCTCGTGCAGAGACCCGAGGGCATCTCGGTGCAGGGATGCGAGTCCTTCTCTGCTCATCTGCCTCCCACGCAGGTCTTCAAAAGCCTGGCCCGGTGCCATCAATGATGGTATCTCCTGGGTGATTGATTTTATTGCCGTGGCAAGAGGATGGCGAATATGAAGTGCTCAGTGTACCAAAATGACATTTGTGTAACTTATAGTGTAAATACTTACTGACACGCTGACACTGTTGGTAATGTAAGAATGTTAAGAGGCTATTAATTTCATTATTGCTTAATCAGCAGCGAGCACTACTGTTGTCTCCAGCCCAGCTGCTTTGCTGGTGAGGTGTTCTCCAGAGAGGAGACTGGGAATGCAGGACAGTGTCGACGATGCCAAATGCTGGTGCATGGTGGGGCACGACTCCACACAACATCTGTGCACAGCTGGAGCCTAGACGGAATAGCTGCCCTTATAAGCCTTAAATGAATAGGGTGTCTGGAAGATTCCAGTGGTGTCCCAGCCTTGAACTTAATCAACAGGGAGAAAGAGTCCCCAGCCTATTCTTCATTCCTCAGATGAGCAACAGAAGGGATCTTTCTTGTTTTGTTTTTGCTGCCTTCTCTTTCCTGTCTCTTCTCATCCTTAGAAAACGTTGCTACAAATCACAGAATCACAGAATCTTCTAGGTTGGAAGGGACCTTAAAGATCATCTTGTCCAACCATCAACCTAACTGACAAAAATAGACCCCCACACAACAAACAAGAAGCATCACCATCACTAAACCATACCTCCCAGCACTACATCAACCTGTCTTTTGAACACCTCCAGGGATGGGGCCTCAACCACCTCCCTGGGCAGCCCATTCCAATGGCTGAGAACCCTTTCAGTGACAAAATTTTTCCTAATATCCAGCCTGAACCTCCCCTGGCGCAACGTGAGGCCATTTCCTCTTGTCCTGTCGCCTGTGACTTGAGAAAAGAGACCAAAATCTGAGAAACTATTTCTCAGCACCAGAGTAACTCGGCCTTTCCCTGTGCCCCCAAAAAGTCATCTACGTCCAGGACAGAAAAGACCTTGTTTTACCCCTTCTTGGATACGATTCTCAAATTTATGAGAATGTCTAAACCTGGGGGATTTATGAACGCCGATGTCTTCGTTGCTTATTTTATCAAATCTCTTCTTTAGTACACTCTGCCAGAGTTCACCATAGGTCAGATCCAGAATATCTCAGACTCCAAGAAGTTAGAGCAGGAGGGGAGAAAAAGACCTGTAAAGTCATCTAGTCTGACCCTCTTTTTGTGCAAGAAGAAAGAGGTTCCCTTGGGGAGACAGGGGCGAAAGGACATAGAGAGCCAGCTCTTGTAATGGGAAAACTATTAGCCCAATGAGTTGAAAAAGTGACAGACTGATAAGAAGTAGCCTGAGTATGAGGAATAACTTCCTGACAGCAAGATCTATCAGACTGCAGGAGAGAGGCCCAGGGGAAATGTCAGGAGGACCAGCTTTCAAGCCACTTAAAACAGAACCAAACATATTTGAAAGCAAAACTGCAATGACCAGAAGACTAAACTAACTCCAATATCTTAGCAATAAGTCTTTTCCATAGCTAATAATTCATCGGGAGATATCAGGAGGCACAAACAGTGTCCAAAGAGGAATGCAGTTGGCTTCTCCAACTTCACTGAACGAGCGTACAACCGCTACAGTTTATATGTCCCCTGGGACCCGGTGCGGCTGAACTGGGCTGATCAGAAAGATTTGCAAAATAAATAGCTAAAATGCAAATCCCTACCCAGTACTGGTCAGCAGCAACAGCAATGCAAGATTCACCACTACACAAGTTCTTACAGGTAGAAACATTGCAGCACTTAGGGATGACCGACTTCTAATCTCCAGGTGAGGCAGTGGGTATCATCCAGTGCATATTTAAAATTAAGCACCAGCCTTTCTCAGTAGAAAGCCATGCAGAAAAGCCTCTGCCTGACCCCTTTCCACAACTTCCATCTAGGATATCAAGCCACACGCAGAAAAGCCTCTGCCCTTCCCACAACTTCCATCTAGGATATCAAGCCACACAGCCAACTGGGAGTTGTTCACCACTACAGCTATCCCCTAGAAGCTGACCCATCAAGGACAAAGGACTCATCAGTAGCCTCAGGCAGGTCCAAGGATTAACTAGAGATGGTTGGGGTCATGTTACCCACTCCTAGGGTTGCACCCTTCCTGTAGAAACATCTGGGTTAGGAGATGCTGGGATATCAGACCCAGAACGTTTGAGTGCATGTGGCTTTATCAGGAAGAAATTCTTTACTGTGAGGGTGGTGAGACACTGGAACAGGTTGCCCAGGGAAGTTGTGGATGCCCCATCCCTGGAAGTGTTCAAGGCCAGGCTGGATGGGGCCTTGAGCAACCTGGTCTGGTGGGAGGTGTCCCTGCCCAGGGCAGGGGGGTTGGAACCAGATGATCTTTGAGGTCCCTTCCAACCCAAACCATTCTATGATCCTATGATTAAAGGAGCAAGGGCTACTTGTGTACACCTCAGCTCCTGAATCAAGACTCGCATTCATTCACTGCTTCTGCCTCTGACTCACTGCCTGACCTTGAGAAAGTCATTTAATCTCTCCACGCCTCAGGATCTGCATAAAAATAATTATTATAGCTGATGTTTTATGGGAAAAGACTGTTACCGTATAAAACATCATTCTAAAATGCCCTTTTCAAATCCTTCATTAGAAAAAAAATTCTCCAGGAGGGCAGAATTTGAGAATCTTATTACTCCTCTCCCATCATCTCAATGAGTTTGACTAACTCTCGATACATGCCGTGCTACGGTTGGATCAGAATCTGAGACTATGAATTGTCCATAAAATCTTCTAACTTATTCCAGTGGCAGCTTCAAGTTCTGAAGATGAATTGTATCTAATTAGTTATTTTGTCATTTGCAAAGATAGCGGGATAATAAATCACTGTTTCCAGCTAGAAAACTTTGACTTCGCATCTCCCCTCCTCCTTAATCAAGTTTTAAGCCATTCATTAGGTTTTCAGCCAGAAATCCCTTTTCAAACAATTGTCAAGTAACCAACATTTTTCAGGTTAAAATGAAGCTGGAGATTAGGCAGTTATTTTCATATTTTAGAAAAAAAAAAAAATCCCTGATTACTGTCAGCCAAAAAAAAAAAATTATATATATATATATATTCAGCTTAAAGCTTATCTTCTGTAAAATAAACATTGCTGCAATTTTTCACTCTGTTCCAAGCCCTCCAGCCAGAGAGGAAAGGCAGGGGTTTGTTGACAGCGCTATTTGCAAGAACAGCTTTCCTCTCTCTGATTCAGGTTGTGATCTCTGGGGAAGAAGGGTAAGAAAAAGGGGGAGTTTCTGAACCTCCTTCATCCCAGCATCCCTCCTCAGCTGGCCATGCACGGTCTCTCCAAGAGGAATAATTTTTAGCATCCCAATACAGAAGAAAATGAATGAAGAGACTTGATCTGTTTGGAGGGCTCCATTCTGCCCTCCCATACTATTTTTTCCTCTCTCATGGCACAAATTATTAAGCAAATCTTTAGCTGCCACTCATTTCAACTGCAGAGACAAAAGTCTCTCCTGCGCGAAGCCACCACAGCTCAATCAGTGTCGTGCCACCGCCCGTCACTCATGTATTACCCACTTCATTCATATTAAAGACCTACTCAGATCTGAGACTGTTCAACACCTTGGCATCACACCCTTCTCACCCAGAAATAACAAAAGAAAGAGTGTTTCACTTCATTTGGTTGGTTTGGAAGCTGCAGATGACAGCAGGGGTGGTTGCTGGTGTTTAGTGGATAGAAGATTTGTTGCTTGTAAGAGGACATAAAAAAATGGGAGTTTCTTTGCATGAGTTATACCTCCACTTATTAAAAATCAAAATACTGATGGAACAGCTTTCTGATGACAGCTTGCATCTTCTTCACTGAGTTTCTAGTGGGATCTTCTCTTCTGAGGCACTAGAGGGTTTCTGACACCATGACTTGTCTCCAAGGAAATGCCTGTGTAGGATAGTCACACCCAGGCTTGGATGGCTTGAGGCACTAGAGGGTATCTGACATGCTGACTTGTCTCCAAGCAAGTGCTTGTGTAGGATAGTCACACCCAGGCTTGGATGAAGGACCATCCCTCACCCCTACACTGCAGAGAGGGTCAAGGTGACCAGCCTTGTTAGAAACTCAACTTTGTCAGAATCAAGGAAAGTCATAGAATCATAGAATCATAGAATCATTGAGGTTGGAAGAGACCCTTGGGATCATCGAGTCCAACCATCTACCCTACTCTACAAAGTCCTCCCCTACACCATATCCCTCAGTGCAGTGCTGAATGCAATGACCCTTGCGTTGAGCTCCATCATCCGATGGCAAGAAGATATTCCACCACCAACCCAACATCTGCCTAATAAGACCAGAGGGGACGTCAGAGGGAGCACAGCCTTAGTGTCCAGAGAGTCCAGAGCTTGTTGCATGGATCCTAATGGCCTGATAGGGAGGGAAAGTCACATCCAGGGTCATCCTTAGTGCTTACACGAGGTCCCCAGGCATCCGGTGGAGAGGGAAACCCCACATCCAGGGCAGGTGCATTTCCAAATGATTAGCGTTCTCTACACTCAGCTCTTGTTTCCCTGTGCTGGTCCTGAGTTTAATCACATCACATCACAAAATAATTCAGGTGACAGAGTCCCAGGGCAACAAATGAAGAGAGAAGCACCCCGCCAAAGTCTTCAAGCACTCTTCCTTAAGCTAATTAATTGCTGGATTCAAGGTTACGGTCGGGAGAAGGCCTGATGCTTTTCTCATTGCTCTCTACGCGATAGCCCCCTCAACATCAGGAATTTAGAAATGCTCATGGATACCACCACCACCACTGTGCAGCTACTTTTTTTCCAGGAGACAGATACTCTGCAACAGGCAGAGGCAATATGATCGCAGCGAGCCTCCCCTGTTTTTTTCAAGTTCAAAATGAGCTCTGGATTCATTCATACGCACTTAAAAGCCTGGCATCTTTAACGTGCCTGAAGGTTTTACCATCTTCTGAGATTTCCACTTGAATTACAGCAGCAGTGGGAAAAAGACTGAATGAGTCACAGTCTGGAGCTCTGCCCTCCTCTCATCCTGTTGAATCGCGCGCAGATAACCTGACGAGAGGTTATGCATCAGAGAGCACAAGGCAGCCGTGATTTGAAACGTGCCTGACGTCCAGCACCAACAACTCAACATTCAAAGGCAGTGGGAGGAGAAGTCAGAGCCATCTCAGGCACAAGTCTAGCCTGTTTTCTGCTCTCTTGTCCTAGAATCATAGAATGGTTTGGGTTGGAAGGGACCTCAAAGATCATCGAGTTCCAACCCCCCTGCCATAGGCAGGGACACCTCCCACTAGAGCAGGTTGCTCAAGGCCACATCCAGCCTGGCCTTGAACACCTCCATCAGTTGCTATGCCACACTTGTAAGATAACAGAAGGACGTGCAATCCAATTCCTGGGGAGGGGAGCTGCCAATGGGCAGGAACATGGGCTAAGAGAAGAACATGTGCAGTCTTGGATGGTCAAGAATCCCATAGACACATTCCATGACCTGCCTCACTCCCAGCCCATGGACGCCCTTACTCATCCTCCACAGCTTCAGCTGTGAGGACATTAACCATTGAAAAGAAATACTCCAATACCAAGGTGGAGGTCTGCAAGGAACACACAGTTCCATGTTTCAAGGGATAAGCCAACAGGCTGCCCAGGGAAGTGGTAGGACATCCATCCCTGGAGGTACTTAAAAGACGGGTAGACATGGAGCTGAGGGACATGGTTTAGTGGTGGTTTTGGCAGTGTTAGGTTGATGGTTGGACTCGATGATCCTAAAGGTCCCTTCCAACCTAGACAATTCTATTTGGTGATTCTATTCTATACAGATGGATCCAACCCTATGTAGACAATTCAAAGGGACATATTCCCACAGGTTGGAATATCTCATAACTCCTTTCTGACAGCTTTTCTGCACCTTCTTCTGAAACAAAGGCCAGAAAAACACCAGATAAACTGGACAACAGATTCACTCTGATTCTCTATTTGGTCAGCAATGATTTCCACCCCATGAAGCACTCAGGTGTCATCTTTATAATGGGAATTTTGGTCAGAGGGATGGAGAGCGGAGAGAAAGCAAGAAGCTGACACTTCTACATGCACCACATTCTAATTGGGGTCAAGGGATGCAACAGTTGGAGAGCAGCAAGTTATTTTCTGCATCACTGGCCTGTCAAAATATGATTCTACTCAGATAAAAGGAAGGGAAAGGACAGAGCCCAGGAATAGCTCCCTGTCGAGTCAGTTCTGGGAAACATGGAATGCTAGCAGTTGCCACCATGAACTGGGCTCAGCAAGGTGCTTCATGCCCTTTATCCTGGAGATACCATGGAGTTAGGAAGGTTAATGGAGAACCTCAACCAGCCAGAAAAGAAGGGGAAGGGCATTTGACGCAAAATCATCCAACAATCATGTTCATAGGTAGCTTTGCCAATGAGGTAATATGACCCGTTTGTTGACATTTTGTGGACTTTGACTTATCAAGTACATTTACCCAGCTCCTGAGGGTACCAGGGGTGAAAGCTCACACTTGCATGGCCAGGCTGGTTTCCCAAGGTCCAAAAAATTCAACCTCAAACAAGTACAAAACCAGAGCAGTTGCCTCCCCACCCAACTGGAGAGAATGTTTATGAGCCAGAAGCCTTGCTATATGTCTGGAAAGCTAAAGATCCATGTTCCAGCTGGTGGAATGGTATGAGCCCATATCCTAATGTGGAAAAAGTTCTTCCTGATGATGGAAACAGATAGAACTGCTCAATGTGGACATAGAAAGCAAAGAAGAGAGAGAGAAGGCCTCTTCCTTTCATGATCACTGTGTTTCTCTGCTTTGAATGGAGAGTATGATCAGATCCTTTCCTTCACTTGCTGTGTTTCCTAAGAACGACCATTCCAGCTAAACAAACAGTGCAACTGGGGAGATCTTCCCCCAGCAAGAGTGGGCCCTCTCCCCAAAACTGCAGCCAGCACAGCAGTGCTCTCTAACTCAAGGCAAATTGCCCCACCAAGGGGCTTCCCTATGAGGACGGAGGGACTAACAGGCAGGAACCAAGCAGGGACAGGGACAGAAAGAGAAAGTCCACAAGAGAAAGAATACGGTCCTGTAAAAACCAAGAAAAAGCATTTCTTTTGTCACATAGCTAGCTGGAAAGGCAAAGAATATTTGGGGCTATCACTCAAGTGCATATGCAAGAGAGGAGCTGAACTGGTGATTCCAGAGATGGATTTTCCTGTCCACGAAGGACCCCTGAACTTCACTGCCTTAACAATGTGGTTTAGTTTTGATCCAGAAGCATCACATCTCATGCTAAAAGCAGAGCTCAGTGTTTGCTCAGGCTCCTCTGCTGACACTGCCACTAAAAAAACACCCCAACCTGATTCCTTCCCCACCCCAAGAGATACCCAGGTCCCCACCACGGACCAGGAGACACCACGAGCACTGTACCCTACAGCCAGAAATGAACTCCATCCCTAGTATGGCGCACACAGAGATGTTCCCTGTGTACAGCTCTTTATAAGCCTCCCTTTCTCATGAACGAATGACGAGGCCCCTTTAATTGAATTAATTCTAAATGCTGGTCTTGAGATGAATTATCAACGTAAAACAGCAACGCAAGCAGAGGGTGTTTGCCCGGTGCTGCCAGCCACAGTGGCTCGCTCACTGCTCACAAATATTGGTGAAGGGAGGGAGGGGAGGGCCAGGACCCCAGGGCTTCCCCGATGGGATCCTCAGGAGCTCCTGCTATGCTGCCTCTCACCTGCTCGAAGCTCCCAGCATCATCCAGGACAGGTCTGGGAGGTTCTTTGGATGCAAAAAGTCTCCTAAGACTGTGTGTTAATGTAGAAGGTTAAAATAAGACCAGACGTATGCAAGTCAGAAAGATGCTGCTGTTGTTGATGAGATATCCAAGCACCCCAACCCACCCCATCACCCCAACCAGGTAATGAGATAATGGACCAGCTGGAACCGGTGGAGCGGAGGGCCACGAAGACGATCAGAGGGATATCTCCAAGAAGAGGGAGAGGGAGAGACTTATGAGTTTAGAAGAACTACTTTAGCTTGGGTCAGACTGGTCGCTCAGAAGAACAGCAGAGGCTCTCCCACACCTCTATCTCCAAGAAGAGGGAGAGGGAGAGACTTATGAGTTTAGAAGAACTACTTTAATGAAACCATAAAAAGAAAATAATGAAATATATACAAAATACACAAAACTGTATCAGGCTCCCAGGAAGATGATCATGTCACTGGGAGGCACTGGGCATGTCCCAGACTGGACTCAGCAATGGACAGGAGCTGTATTCCAGATCTGGATTCAGGAATAAACAGATCAGGGTCAAAGGCAGATGAATGGACAGAGTCTTTCTCAGACACCAGTTGTTGAAGAAAAAGAGGCCTGACCTTTTGATCCCAATCTGTGCATTCCTGAATCCAGGAGACCCAGCTCTGTCCTATATCCAACCTGCAGAAACACCTACCCTCAGGCAACCAGTTCAAACAACAGCCCCCAAAGCACTAAGTCAAGGTTCCTCCCGTCCCATCACCCTGTCTCAAGGCAAGGGATCTTCCCTGTCTCACACCAATGTGCCACCTGGGAGGGCTCCGAGTGGGTTCATGTTGCAGAAGCCCAGAAAGCCAAGGAGCAAGGAAAGCTGTTCCCACTTCTGCTCTTCCCAGCAGGTAGGTGTGGAGAAGCCCAGCCATGCAGGAGGAGAGCAGACAGAAATGTGTCAGGCCACGCTTTGTTTCCTCAGAAAACCAAAACTGTGTCAGGGTCCCAGGAAGATGATCATGTCACTGGGAGAGATGATCATGTCACTGGGAGGCACTGGGCAAGTCCCAGACTGGACTCAGCAATGGACAGGAGCTGTATTCCAGATCTGGATTCAGGAATAAACGGGTCAGGATCAAAAGCAGATGAATGGACAGAGTCTTTCTCAGACACCAGCCGTTGAAGAAAAAGAGGCCTGACCCTTTGATCCCTCTCCGTGCATTCCTGAATCCAGGAGACCCAGCTCGGTCCTATATTGAAAAACCAAGTGTGACCAAGAGTTTGACCACAGAGATGTGGGGCAGGACAAGCTCAGAGCTTGGGTTGGACTGGTTGCTCAGAAGAACAGCAGAGGCTCTCCCACACCTCTGTCTCCAAGGAGAGGAGGTAGAGAGAGAGACTTATGAGTTTAGAAGAACTACTTTAATGAAACCATAAAAAGAAAATAATGAAATATATACAAAAAAAACCAAAACTGTGTCAGGGTCCCAGGAAGATGATCATGTCACTGGGAGAGATGATCATGTCACTGGGAGGCACTGGGCAAGTCCCAGACTGGACTCAGCAATGGACAGGAGCTGTATTCCAGATCTGGATTCAGGAATAAACGGGTCAGGATCAAAAGCAGATGAATGGACAGAGTCTTTCTCAGACACCAGCCGTTGAAGAAAAAGAGGCCTGACCCTTTGATCCCTCTCCGTGCATTCCTGAATCCAGGAGACCCAGCTCGGTCCTATATCCAACCTGCAGAAACACCTACCCTCAGGCAACCAGTTCAAACAACAGCCCCCAAAGCACTAAGTCAAGGTTCCTCCCGTCCCATCACCCTGTCTCAAGGCAAGGGATCTTCCCTGTCTCACACCAATGTGCCACCTGGGAGGGCTCCGAGTGGGTTCATGTTGCAGAAGCCCAGAAAGCCAAGGAGCAAGGAAAGCTGTTCCCACTTCTGCTCTTCCCAGCAGGTAGGTGTGGAGAAGCCCAGCCATGCAGGAGGAGAGCAGACAGAAATGTGTCAGGCCACGCTTTGTTTCCTCAGGAGCCGGCACAGTTGGTGGGGAGGAGTTCGAAGGGAAAAAAAAAAGAAAAAGAAATAAAAAACCAACAAGAAAAACCCCACAGTGGAGATAACTGAGATGTGAGCAGCGGTGCAGAAAGCACGGTGGGAGCAGGTGAGAAAGAAAGATCCATACCCCTCCTCCCACAAACCCCCAAAAAAGAGGTTTTATTCCTCCACCACCTTTCTCCCCACACGGGCTGTTCGCTCCCACACCGATGTCAACGGGACCAGGGTTTTATGGGTCCAGTTAAAAAAAACACAACTCCCACACGCAGCCCAGACACACGTCCGAGCTAAACTGTCCTGTCCTGAAGGTATTGGCACCTCAGCAGCTTAAATCCCTCACTTTCTGCCCCACGAATTCAGGCTATCCCACCTGTTGGCTTGGGATTACCTTCCCTTCCCAGTTAATCCTCGGCACAGCCACCAGCTCCTCCACGGGCTCATCCCCCTCCCCACACACGAGCTGGCAGTATTTGTCAAAGGCTTTTCCCAAATTTCCTTACGCCGAGCAGCTGCTCAGCTCCAGCTCTCTGTGGCCTGTCAAATATTCTTCAAACAAGAGTCTAAACAAATAAAACTGAAGCAATTGTCTCAGTTGGAAGTTTTAGGGCAAGATTTTGGTCTGAAGCCTGTCTCCTGTCTCCAAAAGCAATCAGAGCCGGAGTTTTATGGCACAAGGAGCAGGGTAAGTGCAGATTGATTTTTTTTTTCCTCCAGTGCATCCCAGGTCCGGGCAATTTCACTGAATTTCACTGAATTTTAGAGTTGGAAGGGACCATAGAGATCATCTAGTCCAACTCCCCTGCTGAAGCAGGATTGCCTAGAGCTTGTCAGAGCATGTTACTCAGGAGCATCCAGGCGGGTCTTGAAAATCTCCAAGGAAGGGGACTCCACACCCTCCCTGGGCAGCCTGTTCCAGGGCTCTGTCACCCTCACCGTGAAAAAGTTCTTCCTCATATTTGAGTGGAACCTCTTATGTTCCAACTTGTGCCC
>NW_015090942.1:406023-423288 GCF_001431845.1 Calidris pugnax
ACTCTTCCCTATGCAACCCAAGATACCATTGGCCTTCCTGGCCGCAAGAGCACACTGTTTACTCATTGTCATTTTACTGTCCACCAGGACCCCTAGATCTTTCTCTTCAGTAGTTGCCTCTAGCAGGTCCACCCCTAACCTATACTGGTACCTGACATTTTTCTTCCCCAGGTGCAGGACCCTACACTTTTCCCTGTTGAACCTCATGAGGTTCTTCCTTGCCCAGCTCTCCAGCCTGTCCAAGTCTCGCTGGATGGCAGCACAGCCCTCCGGGGTGTCAGCCACTCCTCCCAGTTTGGTATCATCAGCAAACTTGCAGGGGAAAAATCTCAGCAGACACATAACACCCAAACACAATAGTAATGAGGATGGGAAGAGATGATGCAGCCTTACAAATCAAAGCTAAAGACACCGGCAGGGCTGGTCACGGTGGTATCAGTGAAACACGGCGGGTCAAGCCTTATAAAAGGGGTGCTGTAGTTTTACTGCACTTACTAGGAATTTAACCCCACATCAAAGACACTTGGATACAACTACTGCAGTCGGATCTTTCATGACACAACTGCCATTAATTGGTATAATCAGAACATTAGTGACAGGACTCTTTTCCCAGTCCTCGCAGCCTTACTGTGCCCAATATCGCTGCTACTGGAGAGGGGATTTATTTACAACATCCAGTTTACGACGTGTTTATTCACATCTGTGCCATGACCTTTGGGGTTGGAAAATTAGCAGTTATTAGAGGGAGCTAAAACAAAATAAGATAAAATAAAATAAAATTGCCACAGCATAATGAAACTCTAATTATTATTGAAATGTGACCTAAAAGAGATTCCATCTGTGTAATACCCTTTCTTTAAATACACATATAAATATATTTAAAATAAATACAGACAGATCTCTTCTTCTGTAGGTGTAATTATACAGCTATATCATTTATACACAACCACACTGCCTGTATATTCCACAATGTAGATCCTGTAGGCGGGATATGCATCAGAAGAAAGTTATAAACTATATTTAAAACATGCTCGTTACTCAGAGTATTTGACACCTCCAGTATCAAGGGAGATATTTGCACTGAAGTCATATTCTGTTTTCTAATCACTCAAACGCAAGTTTCCTATGAGCTTCCCCCTCCTCAACAGCAGGGTCCCAGCAACGGACTCAACTCTCTAAAAAGTCCAAGAAACATTTCCTGCTTGTCAATTAATAGCCAAGCAGAACTGGCTGCGCTCAAAATAATAAACAAAGCCAGCCCAAATTCCTCTGAGCAGCGGCTGGGGGCTGAACTGCTGAATCAGCTCCTCTGTAACACAGAGCAAAATGTAAAGCAGCCACCAGAAAAGCACTTAAAAAAAAAACCAAAACAAAGCAAAACCGAAAAACTAACCTTCAGAACGAAATCAGGGGAGGCAGCAGCACGTATTGTAGCATCTCCACTAACAAATCCCTTCATCAAATTTGTCTGGTTCGTGTGTGTGAGGTGAGCATATGTCTCCATCAAGTATTTCTGGCGGAGGCACTTATAGGCGAGACATGCTTAATGCCCAGTTTTTGCTGTGGCTTTGTTTTTTTTTTTATGAAGCAGCCAGAGGAGAGGCAATTTTTAAGTGCCATTAGCGCCGTGGTGCTTCGTGAGCATGTCACTCCAAGGCTGGAGTCATTGCAGAAGATGTCTGGGCTTTAGGGCTGTCACCTGCAGCCCCCTCGGAGATTGTATTCCCCTCAAACAGGCAGCTGCAGCCCCCAGCCACCTTGCAAAAAGCAGCCTCTGGTGATCAGGGTCTCACCAGCTTTGTGCAGACAGATGCAATGTGGCCTTGGGGTGACCTCCTCAGAGCACAAAGTCCCTTTGGCCCAACTTCTAGGATGTCACCTCCGTGCCCCAGCGTGGACGCACGTTGCTAGAGGAGGCACATTTCTGGGTTGACCTCAGGCTGGTCCTCAGCTCAGCCAAGGTATTTCTGGAATAACCCTGTCCTCAGCTTAGCATCCAGTTTAGCCCCAGTCTCTCCCATCCACCAGGTAGAGCCCTATGGGACCACCAGCCTGCCCAACCCACCAGCAGGGAGAAGCCCTTGGGCTGGGCAAGCAGAAGCAGCAAATGAAGGTGAGGATGGAGGTTGCCAAGATTGCCAACAGAATCACACAACGTGATGCCAGCAATGGCAGGGGCTTGGATTTGACCCAAGACATCCCTTCCAGTCCTACACCTCCTTGCAGCCTGGCAGAGCTCTGCTATCTGGCCCTGATCTAGCAGTGTGGGGTCAGAAAAGTCATTCTGTTCTGGCGCAGGGCACATTTTGGAGAGGACACTGATGTAACTTCTTCCCTGACCTGCTTTGATTTGAAACGACGCCAAGGAAAAAAATCAGGAGCTAATCAAGCAGCTCTGGAAATGAAACAGATAGATGAGTTTTGTTTTTCATTACAAAGCCCCAACTGTGCAGAAATAACTGCAGAGAGGTGACTGGCAATGACCCTCCGGGGACAGCATGAATGAAATCATGGTGACAAGGGACTGTGAAAGCCATACCAGGAAGAATGGGATAGGCAGAGTCATGAGAAGTGATAAACTGCAAAAAAGGATGAAAAAGATCCCACAGACACACCAGAGGCTGAGAGCAGAGAACAGCACGGCTGGCTGTCAGCACAGAAACAGCCCTGAGATCACGAAGACTTGGTCTCCAGAAACCAAGAAGAACAAGCCATGCCAGTACAAGGAAAGCAGAGATGTTCCCAGAAAGAGAAAGGGGGCTCCTCCTTCGAGCAATTCTTCTGCAATGATGATTTTAGGAAGAGCACAGAGGGAAATTTCATCTCGACCTCGCAGATTTTGCACCTCCTGGGAAAATCACTGCTCTTAAGAAAACAGAAATGGTGACAGGGCCGTGCATGTTGGGTGATTCAGGCAGGGAGATGAGTCCTCTGGGCTTTAAAGACGTCTGTCTTGGGGTGGGAGAACCAGAGACTCCAGGAGGAGCCTTGGGCAAGGGGATGCTGTGAGGGGAGAAGTGTCAAGGAGACAAAAAACTGCATCATGAACTATCTTAGAAAGAGATCTCTTAGACGTTGGACTGCCAGGATGGCCCACCAAAATGATCATAGGTGATGGACGAGAAGCTCAACATGAGCCAGCAGTGCGCGCTGGCAGCCCAGAGAGCCAACAGTGTCCTGGGCTGCATCAGGAGAAATATGGCCAGCAGGTCTCGGGAGGTGATTCTACCCCTCTACTCTGCACTCATGAGACCCCACCTGGAATACTGTGTCCAGCTTTGGAGTCCTCAACACAGAAAGGACATGGACCAGCTGGAACAGGTGCAGTGGAGGGCCACGGAGATGATCAGAGGGATGGAGCACCTCTGCTATGAAGACAGGCTGAGGGAGCTGGGATTGTTCAGCCTGGAGAAGAGAAGGCTCCGGGGAGACCTTATAGCGGCCTTTCAATACCTGAAGGGTGCCTATAGAAGAGCTGGGGAGGGACTCTTTGCCAGGAGGTGTAATGATAGGACAAGGGGAAACGGTTTTAAATTGGAAGAAAAAAGATTCAGATTAGATCTCAGGAAGAAATTTTTTACTCTGAGGGTGGTGAGACACTGGAACAGGTTGCCCAGGGAAGTTGTGGCTGCCCCATCCCTGGAGGGGTTCAAGGCCAGGCTGGATGGGGCCTTGAACAACCTGCTCTAGTGGGAGGTGTCCCTGCCCATGGCAGGGGGGTTGGAACTCGATGATCTTTGAGGTCCCTTCCAACCCTAACCATTCTATGATTCTATGCTGGAGAGACTTGCAGGCCATTATCTAAAGCCCGCTACAACTGCTGAAGACCCGTGGAGATCAGCACCCACATGAAAGGTCCAATTTTCAACCAATACGGCCCATAAAGAGGGTATGAAACGCCACCAGAGAGGCACATGACTGGCTGTTTGAGCGCCAAGCCTGCTTCCTCTGCCTGCGTGTGCTCCGAGCACCGAGTACAGCTTTCCTCCTAACTTATTCATGATGTTCTGGCAGCCTCGCCAAGTTCACCCCAACTCAGCTCATGCAAAAAACAAAAGCTTTGGAGCCTTACAAAGGGCATTTCACCAGCGCGGTGGAGGGAGGAAGGAGTTCACAGCGGTAACAGTGATCTTCCAGAGAGAGGTCCAGCTCCAGGAGCTGCAAGGGGCAGGGAGGGAAGGTTATGAACTCAGGCCAGCTTGGAGCTGCCTCTTCGGGGAAGTCAGGGCCTCCCACCAGGATGCAGAGTCAGCTTCAAGCAGAAGGGTTTGAAGCCGAGCCACAACGGGGAGCTGTTTCCAATTGATGCTCAATAAGCAGGGGAAGGGATCGTGTAATCAAGCCGCAGCCCTTCTACCTGGCTTAGCCCCACACGTGCCTCCTCATGAGCAACCGAGGCTGCAAAGAAATAAATGAGCTCTCAGCAGCCTCTCTTGCAACAAAAAAAAAAGTGCGTATATTTTTTCCATGCTGATCTGGCCACCGGCCATTGCCAGCAGCGCTAATGAACATGAGCAGAGTTTACATCCTCCAGATAATCACAGAATCACAGAATCTTCTAGGTTGGAAGGGACCTTAAAGATCATCTTGTCCAACCATCAACCTAACTGACAAAAATAGACACCCACACAACAAACAAGGAGCATCATCACTAAACCATACCTCCCAGCACTACATCAACCCGTCTTTTGAACACCTCCAGGGATGGTGCCTCACCCACCTCCCTGGGCAGCCCATTCCAATGGCTGAGAACCCTTTCTGTGAAAAAATTTTTCCTAATATCCAGCCTGAACCTCCCCTGGCGCAACTTGAGGCCATTTCCTCTTGGCCCGTCGCTTGTGACTTGAGAAAAGAGACCGACCCCCACCTCTCTACACCCTCCTTTCAGGGAGTTGGAGAGAGCAATAAGGTCTCCCCTCAGCCTCCTCTTCTCCAGGCTGAATAACCCCAGCTCCCTCAGCCTCTCCTCATAAGACTTATTCTCCAGACCCCTCACCTCTGAGTTGGAAGAGCCATTAAAGATCACGAAGTTCCACCCCCATTCCCCGGGCAGGGACACCTCCCACCAGACCAGGTTGCTCCAAGCCCCATCCAACCTGGTCTTGGACACCTCCAGGGATGGGGCAGCCACAGCTTCTCTGGGCAACCTGGGCCAGTGTCTCACCACCCTCACCGCCAAGAAATTCTTCCTAATATCTCATCTAAATCTCCCCTCTTTCAATTTAAAACCATTACCCCTCATCCTATCACTCCACTCCCCAATCAAGATTCCCTCCCCATCTCTCCCATAGGCCCCCTTTAGGTACTGGAAAGCAACTGGGAGGAGTGTGGTCACCTTCACCATTCTTAATGCTCCAGGACACAGCAGAGCTGGTGTTCAGGCTGGAAAGGAAAGAGTCACAGAGACTTGTGCGTTGGGGCTTTGCTAATTTCCTACTTTTTATCCTGTTGACAACCCTGGGAGATGTCCTCTCATGTCAGCACTGTGAGGAGGAGATATAACAAATGTGATAATGCCAGATGCTGCTGATAAGGGATTGGAAAAAAGCAGGTAGGACTGCTTCCTTCCCCCCCCAGGGAGAATAAATGAGATAAAATTGCCAGCTCAGAGCAGCCTGCTACCTTCACCATGAGGACCCTGTCTCCATTTAGCTGAGATCCTCTCCTCTTATCATCTGGGGACGCTTAGCACTTATTTGCAGCATCCTGAAAAGATCTGCTGGATGTTCAAGAAAGCAACACAGTGCCCACCCCAAAGAGGTCCTGCACCTGCCCAGACAAAATACATAATTTTAATCATAGAATGGTTCGGGTTGGACGGGACCTTAAAGATCATTGAGCTCCAAGCCCCTTGCCATGGGCAGGGACACCTCCCACTAGACCAGGTTGCTCAATATTATTAACAATAAATGTTTTTAGCTTAAGGTAGACCCAAAAGGAGTAGAGATATGAAATTGCCTTGGAGGGCATTGCCTTTAGCCCTTACAGAGAGGGCGAGGACAGTGTCCCATGGCCAGGGGCAGCATGGGTTGAGGGTCACCACCCCACCCCAGTCCATAATCCAGCCCTGCTGCACCCTCTGATGCAGCAGAGGGGAACTGGGAAGGGAGCAGGTGATGGTAACCCAACACTGGCTCCAGCTGCCCGGCTGCAGGCAGGCTGTTATAAATAACATCATCAGTGGCTCTCACGTAAAGCTGATGGAAGAAACACGTATCTTGGGCTGGAAGTGGAGGACGGATGCGTAGACTGATACGTGGGTCAGGGCAGATCAAGTCTAAGATGAACCCAAATCTCATTAAACTCATTCGAGCTCTTGGCCAGGCTGTTGGGAATTATAATTCTTGATTATGTTTTCCTTTTCCTTTCCAGGGAATGCGTCCTGATCTTAACCTGGCTCTACAAATTATTTATCTCCTTTGCACCTCCAGCCAGTAGAACTGACAGGTTGTTTCCTGGTTTTGGTGAAGAGTTGAGACACCCAACAAGGAAAGCACCCACGAAATGCAGAGTGTGTGCCCACTTACAACCACCTGGTTGGCAAACACTGACCACCCTAAAACTTATGGAAGGGCATGAATTTTGCAGCTTCAAACTTCCCATCTGCCTTCTGACCCAGCTCTGTTGGGACTACCCCTAAGATGCCAGCAAAGTTCAGCACAGCTGCCATTTAAAATAAGTCCCCTCACACAATTTAAAAATACCCCACGCTCATGCCAACAATAACTTTCTACCACACCACAATAACTCTGTATTTATAGCTACGATTTCTTCGTGCCACACACCCGCGTGTTGCCCCCAGCAGCAGATCCAAGAATGCCCATCCCCATAAAAAGCAAATTTGCTATTTTAACGAGCTGCGGTGAAACCCATTTCTGCTGGAGAAAGGAGTGAGTTTCAAGCCACACGACCACAGCTCCACGTCAGCACGGGCAACGCAGGATTTCTCCCCCCCCTGCTCCTCACTAGAGATGACAGGACAAAGTCTCCCGAGGGTTAACACAAAGCTACAACCACTTCCATTTGAGCCGTAATTGAAAATCAATAGGATCGGTATTTTGAATGCTCATGTGCTTGAAGCAGAGGTCTAGGAAGCAGAAGACAGAGTGATTTCTTCTCCTGGCCTTGATCTGAAACAGAGTTGGTTGGTTTTTTTTTTTGAGTTCTCTAGGATTGTTGATCCAGCACCAATAAAATGGAGAGAATCCACTGTTGAGTTGTAATTCACTAGAGCTTAAAAAGTGCTGAGGCACACGAGTGCATGGGACACACTCACAGGGAGCAAGTTATTATTAAATATATTAAAGCGAGAGGTAGTGAGGGATGCCGAGTCTTCTTTTATTTTTTTTATTATTTTTTTATTTAAAAGGAACATCAAAGAAAGCTCTGCATCAGCGATCCTTGCTCCACTTGACTTATACCAAGCAGCAGCAGTGCCAGGACACCCAAACTGAGATCAGCATCTAAGTGTGCAAGATGCTGTGCAAAGACACACGGTTCAAGCAGCCAACAAAGACTTTATCTCTCCTGCAGGGATGAGGCTGGCTCTCAAGGAGATGCTGCTGACAACACGCTCGGTGGAAGGGGCTGTCCACTCTCCCTTCTCCAATATGTATCCCAGCCTCTCCAGCTCCACTGACCAGCAAGGGTCTTCTCACCCAACAACAAGAAGCAAATTTCAACCTCTTACCTTGCTCCCTCCACCCTTTTCCTGCTCACTTCTTCTAGCTGCTTGACCTTGAAGGTCCAGAAGGTGGGGAGCAGCATGGATGACTATCAGAGGCATATCCCATGGTGCTCAAAGCATCAGGAACATCCATTGGGAGCAAGCCCATCTCCGCTGTCAAAATAATGGACCTTGCTACATTACCCCACCTCTGCCCTGTGCTGCCTGGGTCCCCAGGAGCAGGACTTTCTCATTATGTGTGTTACGAGCAGGATCTGGAAAGGAGAAATTCATTTCACTAAGGGGGTGAAAGACCATAGTGAAGGTGAGGGATGAGGAAGGTGGAATTACTCATTTATCCTAAAATAAGATTCACGACAAGAAGAAAGGATGAAGGGGCCACCAGTTGCATCTCCTGTCTCCCTCTTCAGCTGCAGGGAATAGCTCCACACGCTGCTCCACAACCACCCATCATCGAGAAGGGTTTTTTTTAACCCAACCCAAGGCAGAGTTACACCAGATTAGGTGGACTTACTGCAGCATGACACGTTTGTCCTTCTGCCATAGGAACTGCTGTACTGGTAAAGACCAGCAAAGACTTTAAAATAGACTTTAAGACCAGGGAGAACATCTTATTTCCCTATCACAGCCCAAGCAGCACAACTCCTGTAGCAGTCAAGGTTCTTGCCGTGCTGCCTGAGCTGGCTCACATCTGGCCTTCGGTTCCAGCAGCTCCAAAGCAGCTGCCCAGTTCCTATTGGATCCAAACTTCCACAAATCGGGAGAGGTAACACAAACCTGGTGTTCCCAGGCACAGGCATCCCCAGTGGAAACTTTCATCTTATTTTGCCCAGCCCTGTTCACAGCATGGCTTGGAGGTGTCATTAAGAATCCAATCAATGTGACGTCATGGGTGTAATTGAATTATATGTATGCTCAGCAGACCCTTTCCACTTGGTATCCCCATTGGCTAATGTTGAATTATGATGGATCATACACAGGGATATATGAAACATGCATGAATAACCCAAGCATGCATTTTTAATGATGCAATCCTGATAACTTCCCCCTCCTAACGAAATCAAAATGAATTAAACACAAGTAGCTGTCAGTGGCGTAAAAAAAAACCTAGAAAAAAAACCCCTCATTATTTAAATGGCAACATGAAATGTTCACCCGAATTGCAGTGTGACTAGGACCGTTTGTTGTAATGATACCAATTAACATATCTGTCCATTTAAAGTTTCCAGTGTGAAAAGAAAGAGCAGCTTGGGTGATATTAATAGTAGGGAAGAATGGTGACAATAATGGATCGCAGGGAGTGAATAGGACTGAACTGAATGGGGTAATTCAGATTAATTGTCTGACAATGGCTGGACAATTCCCTAGAAGAGCATGTCCTCCATGTAGGATAGAACTTGCCTGCTGGTGACATTCAATAAAATAAAATAAGGGCAAAACCTGCAAACCCAATGGTGAGAAATGATCCAAGTCAGGCAGAGACACCAGGGCTCTTCCTTGAGACGCTACGATGGCCAAGTTGACCTGAACATCCCAGATGAATGGCTTAGCTACAAAGACTTTTCCTTGAGGTAGAGGCAATGGGGAGATTTTTTTGAGGTCACTTCCATAGCTGTATTCTCTGATTTAACTGATCATGAGCAAAGAGGAAAGAATCATTTACAGGCATGGCCCAGCCTTTTGCATTTGCACTCTGCTTCACCATGGACCTCTTACAGATAGAGTGCAGGAGTTATCTTGGACAGGTAGGCAACGTGGGCCCAGATCTGTGTGTCCCAATCTATTGGAGTCACTTAAATACTCTTCTTTTGCCTTCTACCCTGTTAATATAGATCAATCTCAATTGCCTGACGCACACCTGTAAGCCCTGCGTTCAGGGTTATAGCTTCAACTACCTGGGCTGACACCGTTCTGATTTCTAATTCCCTAGAAAAATGAGCAGCAGCAGGGGGAAAAAAAAAAAGAAAAAAGATAAGATCTCCAGTTTTAAAAAGTAAGTCCTTGGGGACTTCTAAAGAATTCCAGTCATAAAGGAGAAAAATTTGTTCTTACTCTGCGGATCATGAGTTTCTGCTATGTTCAGTGAAAATCAGACATTTTTGTCTCGTTGCAGATTTAGTATAAAGCACAATGTCACAGACCTTGTTCCTAATTGCAGACAGGCTGGACACAGTGGCAAAAGGATAGAACCACTAGAGATACCAGTATATGTCTCATAACAAGCTCATTAGCTCTAACACCAGACCCCATGTTCCTCCAAAACTGTCCCAGGGCCCCACTCAGGATTTATGCCAAGCACGCTTAGGCAGCAAGACTCTTGGAAGACCTGTGGAGAGGAAGTCAATATGCTTCCTAACACACAAGAGAAGGGTCATCCTTTGCAATTAATAGCAAGGGAGTAAAATAAATAAACGAGAGATTGTTCACCTTCTCCGGGGGGGTGGGTAGCATGCCTTAACTTGCCCTTCTCCAAGAATTTGGCACCTCAAGCACTATCAGCAGATTTTGAAGATGGTGGGATCTTTGTACAACCGTACCAGGGCTACAACGAAATTTAGCGTGGAAACAGGGTCAGAGAGAAAGCTTTTCTTTCCCAAGTGCAGCCAAATACAGTCCAGAGGAGGGCCACAAGGATGATCAGGGGGATGGAGCACCTCTGCTACAAGGACAGGCTGAAGGAACTGGGGTTGTTCAGCCTGGAGAAGAGGAGGCTCCGGGGAGACCTAATAGCAGCCTTCCAGTACCTGAAGGGAGCCTACAGGAAGGCTGGGGAGAACCTGTTTAGAAAGGCCTGCAGTGACAGGACGAGGGGCAATGGCTTCAAGCTGGAGGGGAACAGATTTAGATTGGAGATTAGAAGGGGGTTCTTTACTGTGAGGGTAGTGGAGCACTGGAACAGGTTGCCCAGGGAGGTGGTTGAGGCCCCATCCCTGGAGATATTCAAGGAGAGGCTCGACGAGGCCCTGGGCAACCTGGTCTAGTTGGGGGTGTCCCTGCTGACTGCGGGGAGGTCGGACTAGATGACCCTTGGAGGTCCCTTCCGGCCTGGGAAATTCTATGATTCTATGATTCTATGATAAATTACTCATTAAGGGAGTAATTTTGCCACCATCCTAGGGACCTTGAGGTTCACCCCTGTCCTGTGCCACAATTTGTGTAGCTTGTGCACGTTCAGACTTTCTGCTGCAGTGCTTCACGTGGAGTACATACTCCTGGCAGTTTGTCTGCGCCAACGGGGCATTTCATGACTCTCCCCGTAAGCATTTGAGTTATTTGTATAGAAAATAGCTGGGTAGCTATCTCCAGGGAGTGCTCTAAGTGATACTTTGAACTCCACTGTCTATATACACAAGGACATCCTGCTAGGAGGTGATCTGGACCACTTTCTTAAAATTAAATATCTAGCTCTTTTCCAGGTAAATCCACTTTAGGCATCCAAGTACATATCCTGAATAGTTTTGCTCTCTCTGCAACTCGGGGACAGTGCCACTTCCATACCTGTCAGCAGAGCTGGGAGGATAAATACATTATTGATTTGATCTGCTGGGCAGCCAAATCCTACAGCTGGAGAATCTCTGAGTGGCACATTAAGTAGCATCCACAACACCCAGCAGAGACGACCATAGTCTTGTCTGGAGCATCAAGATTTCAATTCCCTTTCATAAACAGCCAAGATTTTTTTTTAAGGAACTGGTATTCATCAGGAGAGGACTGAGAGAAGACACCTTAAAAGGACTTCATTTCTGAGGATGCTCATTGCACACTTGCTAAAACGCCAGCACGTCTGAGGCAGTAAAAGCTGCATCCAGAGTCACATCTCAGTTTTCATGATCATGGTTTTTCACTACAGACAGGAGATTTGTGAGACAGTGAAATCACTCTCCCTCGAAGGGCTCTTTGGTGACTCGAGCTGGGAACTGTTCTGTACAGACAAATCATCCCCACCACGTGCACGCCTGAGTTCCTTAGAAGAGCATTACAGACTTAACACTGGAAGATTTCAAGTTAAGTGGGTTGTTTTATTTTCCCCTCTCCCTTTTTGCTTTGCACCGACTTCTCTGTGGTATGTAAATGTTAAGTCGTGGCATAATTCGGAGACTGGTTTGTTTATCTTAAAGAGAGTCAACTCATCTTTCTAGAAGAAACACCCCTCCCCCACCCAAAAAAAATAGATGCTGCAGCTTTGTTAACTTTCAAAAATAAAATCACTTCATAAAAGCTGCTCAAAGATGGCACATCGCTGGGAGATATTTAAAATGCAGGCAGTGGTTTTTTTAACTGTTCCCGAGAAACACTCCTGTTGAACAGAATGAGGGCCATGAGGTTAAAACACAGCCATCATAACGTTTATTGCTTCATTTTTGTGAAGCCATTAACCACAGGAGGACCACAGATGTGCCACAGCTCCAGCAGCTGGAGGGAAATCCAATACCCACATCAGAACCTAATTTACGACCAACCTGTTGAGGGGGGGGGAGGGCAGGGAGGCCGAAGGCCGGCATTCCTGCGTACAGCACGGGGGGGGGGAAATCAGAGATGCACCAGGGGCCAAGAAAAGTCAGGCATTGAAAGAGCTCGGGCCAAAAGCCCTTGCACGGACACAGGAGCACGTGTCACGTGGAAGGAGGCGGCAGTGAAGTCAAACAAGGGGAAAGGTTGGTGCTGGTCTCTTCTCACAGGTAATTAGTGACAGAACGAGAGGGAACGGCTTCAAGCTCCAACAGGGCAGGTTTAGATTGAACATTAGGAAGGAATTTTTCACTGAAAGAGTGGTCAGGCATTGGAACAGGCTGCCCAGGGAGGGGGTGGAGTCACCATCCCTGGCTGTGTTTAAGGGCCGTTTAGATGCAGTGCTAAGGGACATGGTGTAGGGGAGGACTTTGTAGAGTAGGGGAGATGGTTGGACTCGATGATCCCAAGGGTCTCTTCCAACCTAGACGATTCTATGATTGATTCTATGAAATCCTGCCTCTAAAAAGCAGCTGGACCCCAACACCATCCAGCTTTGAAGTGAACGGGTTCAGCTGCCCGGGAAGCCTGAAGATGAAATCAAAAGTGCCACCGCATTCAACGCAGGACGCAGCTCATTGCGAGTGACAGTCCATTCCCCGAAGAACTCGCGAGCCGTGTAGAGAAGAGCGTAGAAGGCACGTAGGGAGGAAAAGCGTTTTGCCTGAGGTCATGCTGCAATCAGCAACAGAGCCAGGAATAGATCAAGGGTTCCTGCTCTGCCATTATGTCATACCCAGCTTTTTTTTCCCCCGACGGCTCTTCGTGCCCTCGTGTTCTCTGCACGGCCCCCTCCATCTGATCCAGCCTTTCCCATCAACCACCTGCTCCACTTCATTCAGGTCCTTCTATGGAACTTGCTCCTTTCCACACTTTCCCCTTTCGGTGTCTGCCTCCTCCAGTTACTTGTGCCCTTCTGATTGCAAGTTCCTGGATATAAGGACGTCCCGCAACTGGAATCAAACACCTAAGTACTTTTGAAAGTATCTTGATTGCATCTTTGCATGCCTAAATACTTCCTCTCTTATTTAACCCATCCCATCAGTTACTAACTCGAGTCTCCAAATAACATGGAAGTTATGTTGGGCATTCCAAAGCATGCTGTTGAAATTTGCGGACGACACCAAGCTGTGTGGTGTTGTCGATACACCAGAGGGATGGGATGTCATCCAAAAGGACCTGGACAGGCTGGAGAGGTGGGCCCAGGTGAACCTCATGAGGTTCAACAAGAGCAAATGCAAGGTTCTGCACCTGGGCCAGAACAATCCTCACCATCAGTACAGACTGGGGGGTGAGGTATTGGAAAGCAGCCCTGAGGAAAGGGACTTGGGGGTGCTGGTGGATGAGAAGCTGGACATGAGCAGGCAGTGGGCACTTGCAGCCCAGAAGGCCAATCACATCCTGGGCTGCATCAAAAGATGCGTTGCCAGCAGGTCCAGAGAGGGGATTCTGCCACTTTACTCTGCTCTGGTGAGACCTCACCTGGTGTATTGTGTGCAGGTCTGGAGCCCTCAATATAAGAAGGACATGGACGTGATGGAGAGGGTCCAGAGGAGGGCCACAAGGATGATCAGGGGGATGGAGCACCTCTGCTACGAGGACAGGCTGAGGGAGCTGGGGTTGTTCAGCCTGGAGAAGAGGAGGCTCCGGGGAGACCTAATAGCAGCCTTCCAGTACCTGAAGGGAGCCTACAGGAAGGCTGGGGAGAACCTGTTTAGAAAGGCCTGCAGTGACAGGACGAGGGGCAATGGCTTCAAGCTGGAGGGGAACAGATTTAGACTGGAGATTAGGAGAGGGTTCTTCACTGTGAGGGTGGTGGAGCACTGGAACAGGTTGCCCAGGGAGGTGGTTGAGGCCCCTTCCCTGGAGATATTCAAGGAGAGGCTCGAGGAGGCCCTGGGCAACCTGGTCTAGTTGGGGGTGTCCCTGCTGACTGCGGGGAGGTCGGACTAGATGGCCTTTGGAGGTCCCTTCCGGCCTGGGCAATTCTATGATTCTATGAATTGTGCCCCACCACCCAGAGCATCACACAGTGCTGGTGATGGTGATGATGTGATGCCCTGCCCAAATTCACCAGGATAACATCAGAGCCAGCCCCGGGATCGCTGCCGCTGTCAGATGTGTGATCCCAACGAGAGACCAGCCTGCTCATCCACTCGTAACTCTCTGAATTTGCTGGCAGTGCCCCCGGTCACTGCAGATGCCATAAATTCTGCAGGCTCCCTTTCCCTTTTAAATGAAGCTAAAGTTTTTTTTCCTAAGCTTTTAGCAGTTTAGGGAGCATTTGTAACAACATCACAAAGAATCAATCACGTAGGGATGCACACGTGCTGGGTCTGCTGGCAACCCCTTTTGTCTCCTCAACCATATGAAATGTGGCCAGCAGGGCAAGGGAGGGGATTCTGCCCATCTATTCTGCTCTCGTGAAACCCCACCTGGAGTCCTGGCTCCACCTCTGGGGCCTCCAACATAGGAAGGACATGGAGCTGTTGGAGCAGGTCCAGAGGAGGCCATGGAGATGATCCAAGGGCTGGAGCCCCTCTGCTGTGAGGACAAGCTGAGAGAGTTGGGGTTGTTCAGCCTGGAGAAGAGAAGGCTCCGGGAAGACCTTAGTGCAGCCTTCCAGTCCCTAAAGGGGCCTCCAGGAGAATTGGGACAGATTTTTTAGCAGAGCCTGTTACAATAGGACGTTGGGTAATGGCTTAAACTGGAAAAAAAAGGAAGATTCAGACTAGATATATAGAAGAAATTTTTTACAATGAGGGTGGTGAAACATTGGCAAAGGTTTCCCAGAGAGGTGGTAGATGTTCCATCCCTGGAAACATTCAAGGTCAGGTTGGACGGGGCTCTGAGAAACCTGATCTAGTTGAAGATGTCCCTGCTCACTGCAGGGGAGTTCGACTAGATGAGCTTTGAAGGTCCCTTCCAACCCAAACTATTCCATGATTCTGTGTTGCAGGATCCCCACTCTCAAGCCAACTTCCCTATATTCTTTGCAATCTTTAGGTGCTTGGCCCATTGCCTGGCCAGGAAAGAGCATCTGAGCTTCATGGAAGAGGCTGGATAAGTCACCTGCATTAGAATGAAGAAAATACAGGACAGTACCAAGGACCAGAAGAAATGCTCCCATGTGAACATGTTAATCAAATACCAGCAGGAAAATCATGCATAAGATAACCCTGAACTGAGCTTTTCTGTTATCCTAATGTTGGAGCACCTCACAAGCACTAATTGTTTACGAGACAAAGCAGGGAAACACCATTACTGTCACTTAGAGACAGGGAACAGAGACAGAAGGGGTGTCTACATCTGAACGCGTTGCCCTCAGTTCCCTTTATTGCTAATGGTGAGAAAGAGACATTTTTAGGACACAATTCATCTGACCTAAAATAGGCAATTTCAGTCTCCTCCAGAATGAGATGTCTCCTAAAAGGTCTGATTTCCCTCACTGGACTGGAAAGGGAGTTGACAATATCTCCTGTGGATGGAGATATCTACATTTAATGAGATGAATCCCCACCTTCCAAAAGAAGGGTCCATAAAAGTCAGCAGCAGAGCAGAAGACTGAACTCAGCTTTCTTATGTTTCAGTCTGATGCTCAGATCAAACTGTTAATGGACATCCAAGATGAACAAGGCCAAAGGACCAGCCAGCAGTAACAAAACTGTGCAGGTTTGAAGGAAGCTACTTATGGGTAAGGAATGAAGGAGATGGAAGAGGGAATTTCAACCCTAAAGAGAAAGGTCAAAGGATGGTCAAGCAAGCTCACTACTGGAAGAAGAGAACCAGATGGCAAGACAGCAGAAGAAATGGAGTAAACACTGTCCACAAGATGCAGCAGAAGGAAGATCCAGAAGCAACATAAGCTGACTATCCCAGAGAAGATGTATGGGGTAAACCTTGCTGAGAACCCACTCCCAGTCCACATGGTGTTCAAGGGGGAACTCAGTCCTTTCCCAAACACCTTCTTCCCACTCCTCTCTCCTTTTACAGCAGGAGAAATAGGGAGATGGAACAGATGAGCCTACGATCACCCAGAGAGCTGGTGGCACACAAGGAATGTAACCGAGAGCCCCTAAACCCCACCACAGCGCACTAGACTGAAATCCTGAAACTGAACTTTCTAGGAATTCGATTCCAATTCCAAACTTTGCAACTCTAGCCAAAAAAATAAACATTAAAAAAAATATAAAAGTAGGTTTGGAAACCGGATGACAAGGCTGATCAGTGCACCTTGGAGAAGGGAACTACAAGGAAGCTGCGAGCACGTGTTTCCATCAGGAGGGTGAAAACAAACAAATAATAGCAAGGCTCTCTGCAAGCAATTAAAGAGCGGTTAATGAAATCACCTGCCACCGACAGAATTGACAAAACATAGAAAATAAGTCACGTCAGAGTCTGCCAGAGCATCCCTGGCACGGACCAGGGGCCTGATGGCTGGTGTATATTTAGTGGCAGTGATATCATCTTTCCTAGCAGGGCTCGCCTGCTGCAGCGAGGAGAAGGGCAGCACTTCCATGGCAATGTCGGTGGGAGCTTTAAGAGGAAAGTGGCCGAGATTTCCTTAAGAGGGAAGAAAGCAGCATGGCAGTAGCCTGAGTTACATCACAGAGCAGGAGACAGGCAGGGGCTGCAGAGCACGATCAAGATGAAAACCCAGGGGAAAAAAAATAAATATGTAATATCTGCTGGTATTTTAAGCACTGAAAACTGATAGAGTAATGATTGTCCCCCTGTACTGGGCACTGGTGGAACTGATCGAGTAATGATTGTCCCCCTGTACTCGGCAGTGGTGAGGCCTCACCTCGAGTACTGTGTCCAGTTTAGGGCCCCCTACCATAAAAAAGACATTGAGGTGCTGGAGCGGGTCCAGAGAAGGGCAACAAAGACGGTGAGGGGTCTGGAGCACAAGTCTTATGAGGAGAGGCTGAGGGAACTGGGGTTATTCAGCCTGGAGAAGAGGAGGCTGAGGGGAGACCTTATTGCTCTCTACAACTCCCTGAAAGGAGGGGGTAGAGAGGGGGGGGTCGGTCTCTTTTCTCAAGGCACAGGCGACAGGACAAGGGGAA
>NW_015090942.1:423358-430690 GCF_001431845.1 Calidris pugnax
GTTCAAAAGACGGGTTGATGTAGTGCTGGGAGGTATGGTTTAGTGATGGTGATGCTCCTTGTTTGTTGTGTGGGTGTCTATTTTTGTCAGTTAGGTTGACGGTTGGACAAGATGATCTTTAAGGTCCCTTCCAACCTAGAAGATTCTGTGATTCTGTTTGCGGTTGTGCAGGTCCTGTTGACCATTGCCCCATCATAGCCTCAGCCTGCTCGAGCTCTGCAGGATGGGTAGAGCTCAGATCCCCCCCCAGAAAGTTCCCCTCAAGACAAATCCTTTTTATCACAGTAGTGCATAAATATCTTCACGAACAGTCCTGCATCCACACATACATGCACTATGTCAACAATTTTTTTAAAAGGCAAACCATTGGAATATTAATTGCAACAGGTCTTTTAATCTCTTGTCGTCCCCCACTCCCACTACCTCGCAGCACCATCAGTCTCCTAGAACAAGTCAAATTCCCCTAAAAACGAGAGACCGGGTCAAAAATCATGAATTAACAAGCAATGCTCACCTTCAGTTTGCTGTTACAGTTACTAACAGTTAGTGTCGGGGTGGATTTGGGACTTGGAGCATTTAGGTGTTACATTTGCCTTCCCTCAAAATAAGAATATCTGATTCATGTGCCCAAAGCCATATTACATCTCTAAATGAACAGATGAAATACGCCAGGGTAGCCCCGCGCTACTCACCATCCTAAAATCTTTTCTTTTCCCACTCTATTATGATAATTTATTTCACTACTGGGGCTCCCAAGTGAGGTCAATTCTCCAGCTTCCAAGCAGACAAAAACGCTAACCCGGCAAAAGAAGTTTAACCAAGAGCCTAAATGCAGTAGTCTCATAAGATCTTGCATCTCTCCATATATTGCATGCTAAGATAGACGTGCAAGGAAAACAGAGAGATACAAACTTGGAAACATTTTTTCTTTTTTTCTCCATGAATAACAAATGAGCTAAAAATTCAGAATTTAGGTGGGATTTGGGGAATTAATTTACATCTTCACAAGGGGAAGAAGGGGCTTGAAAGCATCAAAAGATTTTGACTTTTCTATCTCACGGTAGAAAAACCTGTAAGAAACGAGCTAATTAAAAAAATAAAAAGAGAAAAGGGGAGACGGGGAGGTCAAAAAAACATAAGTGGTTGTTTCATAGACCAAAAAACTTTCAGAGCTTTGGAAGTTTGTTTCGTTGAAATAGAGGAGGGAGAAGCAATTGGTTTTGATTTGGCAGAGGTCTGGGTTGTGGGGTGTTTTTTTTTATATGTTCTTTTTGTAAAATTGTCTCCATTCTGTAAGAAAACAACAAAATGAGTTATTCTCATTGTAAGAGACAGACAAACACTCAGACCGAAGAGGATGCCAAGGTCCTATCACTTTACCAACAGAGAGATGCTGTCTGAAGGGCAGGAGAGATGCATTAGCATGCACGGCGTGTCCTTATCGCTCGGGTTAGCTCTATCATCAATCCCTTCCCTTAGACCCCAAGGAGATAAATCGATCGCGTACGAAATCCAAAAAGAAACCCTCAGAAACTTGTAAGCGGTGGGGGAAAGATCAAAGGGCCTGTAGGGTGCGAAACCACATCCAACCCCAGCAGATATCACAAGTCATAAACTTCCTCCCCCCTCCGATAACCCAGCCCTTAATCAACCATACGACAAACGAGGCAAACACGGGGAGATTTGCACAGCGCCGGTCGCTACGTTTTAATTAGATTTCATCAGAAGGGTTCTGAAAAATTAATATGACGAGGTCTCTACCAGTCACAGCGATAACCTTTTCCCTGACACCACTGGAATTTATTGCCAGCCTCAGTTAAAAATAAAAAAAAAATAAAAAATAAAAAAAAAACATTACAAGAAGTCAAATGGAAAGATGACTCCAGACCACAGCCATGAACACCCCAGCAGGGTGGGATACCAGCACGGCTGGCAGTCACAACAGTGGTTTGCATTTCCAGGATGCCACAGATACAACAGTATGTTGGGGTCCTTTGCCAAGGCACCACACCAGCTAGAAAAACAACCATCAGCAAAGCTTCCAAAAGCCACCAAAGTCCCTTAGGAGTTCCTGTTTTGTTGTCCAAAGGGACCCAGCCCTGTGAATCAGCAGCAGAACACGTTCAGCATGACAGAGTGTAACCAGAGCTGAAACCCACAGACGACTGGCTCCCAACTTTCTTCTCTAGACTTTGCTTCTCTTGGCACCCCCTGGGTCCCAACCCATCTCCCGTTGGGGCCTGCGAGCGCTCGACTTGTTTCCAGCACACACTTGCAGGCTCACTGCACCAAGAGGGACCTCAGTTTGGAGGCACTGGCACATACTTGATGTGATGTTGCTGGTATATCATAGAATCATAGAATGGTTTGGGTTGGAAGGGACCTCAAAGATCATCGAGTTCCAACCCCCCTGCCATGGGCAGGGACACCTCCCACTAGAGCAGGTTGCTCAAGGCCCCAATATAATAACAACTCTCACCAGGAGTGACCTTCTAGGGGACGTGGCCCATGGAAGGGCTCTCCATGAACATGGTCCTGCTGTCTCTGGTCAAGTACAGATGCCAATCCGGCCGGCGCATCTATTTCCTTTTTTTGGGATCTTGCATTGAAATACTGCTCAACTCAACTCCTTTTAAATGTAGGAGATGAACGATCATCCTTGGGGTTACAACTGGTAAGACATTGGACAGTATGAAGACAGTCAAGCAATGACAGAGTCAAGTTCATGGCAAAAAAAAAAAAAAAAAAGCATTACTGGCATTAACTTAGATTGGACACTGTCAGGTTACAGTCAGATCTATAGCTAGCAAGATGCTTTCTGGTCATCCTGGGAACAGCATCTCAGGGAGACTTTTCCAGAGCCACAGTTTTGACTAACTATCCTGGTCTTAGCCCTCAGTCTGTATTTCTACCCCTCACCCAGCAACGATAGCTTTTCTAATTTCAGAAAGGGCCAAGGACCTGCAGCTCTTCCTTATGGTTTCCTGTAGGAAGAGGTGAAAGGCTACTGACAGGGTTTTGGAGAAAGAAAAAAAAAAACCCAACAAGACTAGTGTCAGACCAAGCAGGAACAGATCCCTCAATCCTGCATAGCAACACATGTCTTCGCTCCCGCAGACACCATATGGGTTGGGGTCTACAAAAACCAGCACAACTCTCTCATGCTTCCCCCCAAGCTTCACACACTTGAGTCTAACAACCAGCAATCCATCAAAACTTGACTGCTCTCAAGCCAGGCTGCCACCAAGACGAAATGAGAGAGAGAGAGAGAGAGAGAGATGATGAAGGAGAGCAAGCCAAAGTTGTTAAACCAAAAATGAAAGAGGCTCGAGGGGAAGAGATCAAGTTGGAGAGGAGCAGGGGGTGAGATTTTTATTTCTGCTCTCCTTCTCTTGGCTTCACAAACACCACCAGCAGTGGTGGATGTGCAGATGACGTTAAAGCCCCCTAACAGGGGGTTCACAACCACCACCCTGATGCCGAGGGGCTGCCGCGCACTGGGGAGTGTGTGCAGAGGCCTCTTCAGATTAGTTCAAGGCAAAAGTTGCTTATCCTAACGAAAGCACATTCCTTTTATGCCTTTTTAATTAAGAGCTGGCTCATAAATCAAACCTCTCGTTGCTACGCTTCGGATGTCAGTTGAGGGAAAGGCTTCTTTTTGAAAGACCAAACTGTGGTCTCTCCTCCAGTTCCAGGAACAGGGCTAATTACACTACTTTTGATTGCTGTTATGAACCCACCCTACCTTCACCACACCAAGAACTGTGTCTCTGGTTACCACCAGAAATGTCCACCTATGGGTGACAAACTGAGCAAAGCTTCCCCCAGCCAAAGCATAAGCGGTGGGGAGGAGAATTACAGTTGAACTGAGCGTTTCCTTAAGTTTACTCGTGGTTTTTCCGTAACTTATTTTAAATTAAAGGGTTCCTAGAGGTAGGCTGGGAAAAGTATTTAAGGCAAATTCTTTTCACAGAGCAGTAGCCAGAGAACAAAGCCTGGAAGCGTGCCCAGTTCTGGGCTCCCCAGTTCAAGAAGGACAGGGAACTGCTGGAGAGGGGACAGCAGAGGACCACAAAGATGATTAGGGGCCTGGAGCATCTCCCTTACGAGGAGAGGCTGAGGGACTGGGGTCTTTTTAGTCTGGAGAAGAGAAGACTGAGGGGGGATCTGATCAACTCCTATAAATACTTAAAATGTGGGTGTCAAGTGAATGGGGCCAGTCTTTTTTGAGTGGTGCCCAGTGACAGGACAAGAGGAAATGGCCACAAACTTGAATATAAGAAGTTCCACCTAAACATGAGGAGGAACTTCTTGACTTTGAGGGTGGCAGAGTCCTGGAACAGGCTGCCCAGAGAGGCGGTGGAGTCTCCTTCTCTGGACATTCAAAGCCTGCCCGGACACGTTCCTGTGCAACCTGCTCTAGGTGGACCTGCTTTGTCAGGGAGGTTGGATTGGATGATCTCCAGAGGTCCCTTCCAACCCCATGTGATTCTGTGAAAGCACAAGTTTAAACAGTATTTCTTGCATACACCCACAGACGTAGACATACACATTTTAAAATACATTTCAAATTTCAGGGAAAAAAATATGAATCTCTGCTCAGGGCTATTCTGTATCCAGCCACTCTGACCCTACTGTGTTGTCTCTGCACAGCAGCCCTTTCTAGCACCTGGGAGATGAGTTAGAGATGTCAGCCCAGACTGCAGCAAATACATGCAGCAAATAGTCTGACTGAGACTCTCAACAAAGCCTTGGACAAGGTTTCATGCAACACATACCCCACAGGCACAGTGGGATCCTCTGAAGGGCTTCAGAGAGAGCAGGGAACTGAACCTGGACCTCATCGTCATGGTTTACACCTTCACCAGTGCTAAGTTCCCAACCTCTGCACCTTTTCTTCTTCCTTCCCAGAGACAGGAGCTGTCAAATTGTGATGTCTACATCAATGCCTATCTGCAGCTCAACCAGGGATCTGGCCAACAGCACAAGGCGGAGGTGAGACGGGCTGTAGAGGTGATTTTGGACACAGATAGAGCTGCAGGATGGTGAGGGGGATAGAGTGGAGGATGGTGAAAGGAAGAGACGGATGCACAGTCCCTTATCAGGGACTGGCTGTTCTTTCAACTGGCTCCCTGATAACATATGGAGCTTAATCAAATATGCAAATGATGTCCTATCTAGAGACAAGGGAAATAGAGAAATAAACCCAGAGACCATGCATGAAAACAAGATGATAAAATGAGGGAGTGGGTAGAAGGTTTCCTCTTTTTGATAAAAATTATTTCAAAAGATTAAATTAAAGCCAAACTAATTAGGAGAACCGCACTTAAGCCGACTTCCCATAAGAAGGGTCAGCAGGCAAGAGACGTTCAAAACAAAGGCAGATGCAAGAGGCACTTCAAGGGCTCCCTGAAAAGTCATTATCCCAGTCAAAAGGGAAGGGGATAGAGAGGAGGAAGGAATGACAAGAGCCATTTTGGCTGGGCATCCGTCCGGGCATTAGATGGAGTATATGGGGAGTTAAATAGCCCCTCTTTGTCACCCTGGAGAGCAGAAGTAGCAGGTGAAGACTAAAGCTGACCACCTAACGTCCTCTGAGAAGTGCTCTGGATGGAACAGAGGGACAAAGACCAACATAGACACCGGGCACAAGGATGTATCTGCTTTTCCTTGTAGCCCAGCCCTGCATGGTTTCCATCACCAGGTGCTGCAGCCTGAAAACTCCATGTCTTGCACAGAGCTACTGACATCACGCAGAAAATCCCCTGCTGTGACAAGGCAAGTGACAGCCAGCATCACTGCAAACTGTCCCCTGGGAGGCTGCAGGACCCATGGGTTTCAGCATGCAGGTAAGCAGGAGGACGTCGTTATCTGTCCCTTTGTGTCTGCTTCTGTCACTAACATCCCCCTGCCTGCACAGCACGAGCCCTCATCCCACCGGGGGGAAATCCAGCTCAGCTGCTTTGCGGCTGGAAACGTGTCAAATTCAAGCTGCATCTTCCTAAAGGAAGAGTTCAAAGAGACGATGGTACAACCTGCTGCCTCCCCTCTGCTGCCGTGGCTCTGCTGGTGCCTGCTATTTCTCCTGGAATTGGAAATAAAACCGCATGGCAGCAGCCAGCGAGCGCCTCCGGACTCTGAAGTACAGATCGCATCTGGAGGGATTAGATGGGCGTTTGCAAATCTCGTTGCAGGGTTGCAAGATCCCACCTCTGACAAGACTCTGAGGGACTGTTAAGCCAGAATCTGCCCCCCAAAAAAACCCAAACCAGAGCAGCACTCCAGGCATGTATGCAAGGCACCCAGCAAAAGCCCAGCTCAGCCAAGCCCTGTGCAGCAGCACGGAGACTGCTGAGTAGTCAGAAAGCAGAGAGGGGGGTACTTGAGGGAGAGACACGGAAAATTAATTGCTCTCTGCCAAAAAAGCAGGCTCTAGCTCTTGCTGGGAATAGCAACCTTCCTAGCAGAATGGAAAAAAAAAAAAAAAAAAGGGAGTTTTCCTACTGCAGTTAGATACTGCAAGGAGCTACCTGCAGCGTGCTACGCTGACAGGTTGTTAGCTAGAAGTTCCAAAGTGATGGAATTGAGGGGTGTGAGAGGCAAAGCACCCACCTGCAGTGACAGAGCAGTTTGTGGGTATTTAAAACAAACATCAGCTGTGCCAGTTACGGATACAGGTCCTCTGATGTGGTTTAGGGCCTGGGGTTTTGCAGCAGAGGATGGATCACAGGGTAAACCAGGCTGGAAGGGACCTCAGGAGGTCTCTAGTCCAACCTCCTGTTCAAAGCAGGGTCAGCTGCGAGATCAGACCAGCTTGTTTAGTCCGTTCAGGCCTTGAAGATCTCCAAAGATGGAAACTGCACAACCTCCATGAACATCTTGCTTCAATGCTTTCCTGTCCTCATGGGAAAAAGCTTTTCCTTATAACTGGTTGGAAGTGCTCTCACATCAGCTGATGCCTGCTGTCTCACATCCTCCCACCACTCACTAATGGGAAGTGCCTGTTTCCCTCTTCTCAATAACCTCCTTGTAGACATGGGAATGCTGCTGTTAGGTTCCTCCAAGGTTTCTCTTCCCCAGCCTGCATAAGCTTGTTTCTCTCATCCTCTCCTCTCAGAGTAGGTTCTCCAGCTCCTGGCCAATCTCTTCACCCTCTCCTGAATTTTGTCTGGTTGATCAACATCTTTTTTTGTACTGAGGGGCCTAAAAGTGACCACGTTATCTTGATATGGTCTAGCAATTGAGATAAAGGTGACCACCTTCCCCTGAATCTACCAGCAGTGCCTCTATTTTTATAGCTGAGGATGTCATTGGCCTTTTTCACTGTATAGG
>NW_015090942.1:430700-502799 GCF_001431845.1 Calidris pugnax
CCTATTTTTATAGCTGAGGATGGATGTCATTGGCCTTTTTCACTGTATAGGCACAACGGTGGCTCATGTGCAACTTGCTGTCTACCAGGGTCCCTACATCCTTTTCAGAAGAGCTGCTCCCCAGCCAGGCAGTCCTCAGCCTGAATCGTTATAAGAGGTGGCTCCTTTCCAGGTGTGGAACTTCACACTTCTCCTTAAATGAGTTCCTGTCAACCCCATTGCTCCATCCTGTCGAAACGCCTCTGGATGGCAGCCCTGCTGTTCAGCCAGATCTTCCCAACTGACTGGAGGTTGGACTAGATGATCTCTGAAAGTCCCTTCCAACCCCTACCATTCTGTGATTCGGTGGCTGCAGCTGTGTGACGAAGGGATGCACAGGGCAACCTGCTTCCCACCTCAGAATTAAAGAATCTTCTAGGTTGGAAGGGACCTCAAAGATCATCTTGTCCAACAATCAACCTAACTGACAAAAATAGACACCCGCACAAGAAACAGGAAGCATCATCACTAAACCATACCTCAACCACTACATCAACCCGTCTTTTGAACACCTCCAGGGATGGTGCCTCAGCCACCTCCCTGGGCAGCCCATTCCAATGCCTGATAACCCTTTCAGTGCAAAAAAATTTTCCTAATATCCAGCCTGAACCTCCTCCTCATCTGATGTCTAGCTGGTGAAAGGTGAAGTGTGGTAGAAAGATGCCCACCCACCCAACCAGGCTTCAGAGCAGCAGGGGAAGAGAGATGGCACATCACAGCAGCCTAGGACCAGGATGCACAAGTCCTGCATCTTTGATTTCACCCGTGGACACAACATCCAAACACTCAACACTTCGAGGTCATGTTGGACTCCATTATCACCAGCCGATGACTTTTACACAACCCAGAATAAATGGGTGTCACTGCCCAATGTCCACATAAATTCTCATCACCCCTCCTTTCAGGGCTGGTACACCCAGCACGGGCATTGAGTGCCAAGAACGCCACAGCTACCAAAATCACAGCTTTCTGAATGCTGAGGCCAGAAAACTGAACTACTCCTCAAGCATCTGAGCTGGCAACGACCTCTCAAAGAAGGACTGTATATCAATGAAGGACACAGACAACTGCAGCCTTCACAGACGTCAGATGCAGACGGGAAGCGGTATCGCTCCATCACAAGTGAGTGAAGCACTCGGACTCCTGCTGATTTAGGAAGCTGTGAGGAGAGGCCAGGGTGAACGAGCCCCTCTCGCAGAAACCAGCTTCCCAGCAGGAGCCAGAGCCTCTACAGCATGTTTTCAGAGCAGTCAAGTCCACTTGCCAAACAGTTGGGGAAAAAAAAAAAAAATAAAATTTAAAAAAAAAAATAACACAAAACCAAAAACCCTGACTCTTTCAAATCAGCAGAGGGAAGGAGAAGGAAGCCGAGTTTCCCTGCTGACATTCACACAGAGCTGTCAGCAGCAGAATATCCTCCAGGGAACATCAAAACCGAGCAGGGTTTCTCCTCTTGTGCGTATTCAGACACCCCCCCTTGCCTGGAGGAACAGTGAGGATTCTCTGTCTTTGCCTTCAGTAATCACAAGTCTGCAACTCCATGCATGGCAAACCCAGGGCTCTCTCATTAGCTCCATCTCCTTGGATGGAAGGCGAGGCATCAGAGAAGAAGGAGATACTCATCTTCATGTGGGTACATCACGGTGTCACCAACCCACTCAGAGCTCTATTGCCTGTGGATCTCTGCCCACCTCTTGCACCCTTTTACCTTGGTCAAACTGTTTTGCGTGAAAAATCATAGAATCATAGAATCATTGAGATTGGAAGAGACCCTTCGGATCATCGAGTCCAACCATCTACCCTACTCTACAAAGTCCTCCCCTACACCATATCCCTCAGTACCCCATCTAAACGTCCCTTAAACACAGCCAGGGATGGTGACTCCCCCCCCTCCCTGGGCAGCCTATTCCAATGCCCGACCACGCTTTCTGTGAAAAATTCCTTCCTAATGTTCAGTCTAAACCTACCCTGTTGGAGCTTGAAGCCGTTCCCTCTCGTTCTGTCACTAATTACCTGTGAGAAGAGACCAGCACCAACCTCTCTACAGTGTCCTTTCAAGTAGTTGTAGAGGGTGATGAGGTCTCCCCTCAGCCTCCTCTTCCTCATACTAAACAGCCCCAGCTCCTTCAGCCGCTCTTCATATGATTTGTCTTCTAGGCCCTTCACTAGTTTCGTTGCCCTCCTCTGCACTCGCTCCAGCACCTCCAGATCTCTCTTGTATTGAGATGCCCAGAACTGGACACAACACTCGAGGTGTGGCCTCACCAGTGCCAAGTACAGGGGCACAATCACCTCCCTACTCCATTTCATTCCTCTGTTGCCCACCTGTGGCACTTGAAAACAATCCAGCTGTGTGGAAGGACCTCACACCCTGCCAGTCCCACCAGGATTCAGCTGCTCTCTCCTGCTAAACGGGATGAACCCTGCTCTGGGGAATGGATCCCAACACACATGTGAAGGGGGTAGCAAGAAGACCCATCATAGCAGTCAACTGCAGGTTTGGGTGTCCTTCAGAGTCCCCTCACTGAAGCAGTCCTGGCACTCCTGTAGACCAAGGTGCATCTTCTCCAAACTACAGGCTGACTCCTTCAATAGCTGTCAGCAGTTCCCAATCACTCTTTGAAGCAGGCGGGCTGTAAACAGCACCGGAGCATCCAACCAGGAGAGCTGTCAGCCAGCTGATGGGATGGGATGGCCACGGCTACGTGGACAGAAACCAGCAGGAGCTCAGATTTGCACCTACTTTCCAATCCAATTATCTATCCGAGAAAGCCAGCCTTCCCCAACGCAACTGCGAGATGGGCCAAAAATGAGAACTGCAAATCCGAGCTCTCAGATCTAAAAATCTCCCTACGGTGTTTTGTCTCTGGATCCAAAGAAAACAGGGTTTCGAGGGTTCAGGGTAATCCGGAGGGTGGTTCATGAAACTGGTCGATACTGAGAATTTTCTACTAAATAGAGGGTGATTCCTGGTGGGAAGCGCTGGCCAGATTTCAGAGCTTTCTGACCTGAATGAAAACCGTCACCCCAAACGGCAGTCCAAATCTAAAAAGCCCTTCAAAGACCTCAAACTGGTGGGATTTTATGAAAGATGAAATACGGGCCACATAGTGAAAGAATTGGTTTTTAAGCCAAATTTCTTTCTCTGCAAGGAATTTAGCATAGAAAAGGCTTTGAGTGAAATATTTTGATGGAATTAAAAAAAAAAAATATTTCTTAAGGGGAAGTTTCAAATAAATGTAAATTACTACTACTCCATTTTCAACTAAACATTTCAAAATGGACAGAGAGCTTTGTTTTGTTCCAAGTGCAATTCCTGGGGCTGTTCCCGGGTTGACATTTGTAAACTTAAATTGCCCTTTACACCTGCATCTACACACAGAATAATTGCAGGTAAGTTGCATCTCTTTGACTGGAAACTATCTGCACAAAAGCAATGACCCATAAATTAAATGCCTAGGGAAGGAATTCAAGGAATACCGAATACTGCTACGCTCCCTTAGCGATGACAGGTATTAGTGGCATGTAATTTGGCCAGACACACCGCAAAAAAAAATAAAAAAAATCCAAAAACAAGCATACACAACCGTGCAAAGCATCTCCATGGGTACATCTCTAGCTTTCTCCTGCTGCCGGAGCGACGAGTTAAGCGTGTAATGAGAGAGTGTGTGCAAAGGAGAAGAAAACCAGGGGATTTCGGCACCTGGCTGTTTTACAGCAGAGCGGTTTGTAGGAAGCACATACCCAGGAATAACTCCCCGTTCCCGATGGTTGGCTGCTCGCGGAGAGACAAAACAGCCCTTCGTTAAACCCAAGTGAAGCTTTCGGATCTCCCGGTGAAAAAATAAAAAAAATGACTAGAAATTCACAGAGGCGCAGACTGACTTTAAGCCACGGGTTTTGTTCAAAGCACTTCCCATTCTGTGTAGGAACTCACTCTGCCAACGAAGCCCACCGGGCACCCTGGAGTACACTAAAACCGCGGCAACGCTTACCGGTGCGGTACGGAAGCACAGGGAACACCAGGGGCCAGCCAGGACAGGAGGTAATTACAGATACAGGGAGCTGACCAAAGCACCAAAGCAAGGCGAAATATTTCTCATTAAAGAGTTCCACAGGATCTTTAATGCCCACAAGTGGTCAGGAGCTGGTTTTCCATCCCATCCGATTTGTCTATAGTTCGATACCATCACACACCTCACAACCTTTAGCTCGTTAATTTTCTTCAGCTCTTCTTTGAGCAAGCAAAGTATTCCCTACCCTTTGCAGGAGAGAAGATGAAAGACGGAGGCACACCACAAGTTTCTGGTAGAGCAAAGAACTGAACCTAGCTGTCTCCTAGCCCACTCATCCCCAGGCCACCCTCTTCCATCCCCAAGATGCCACCAGCACCCATCAGGCCTTTAATCCAAGGGCACCAAGAACTGAACCCAGCTGTCTCCTAGCCCACTCATCCCCAGGCCACCCTCTTCCATCCCCAAGATGCCACCAGCACCCATCAGACCTTTAATCCAAGGGCACCAGTTTCTACACATGAGATACGGACAGGGGAATTTTTCTTTTCCATAGCTCTGCATTTTTATCCTATTTATATCTTCGTTCTGCAGGGCTAGGCTGTGCTGTGGACAAGCCAGCAGAATTGGAGGGGATATTTCTACAGCACATTATTCAGTTGCCTTCCACATAGCTACATGTGCAGACCAACTGAACGAGCGAGGGTTGCACAATGGATTTTGCCTGAGGCAGTGAAATAGCTGGGGCCAACCCTGTCTCTCTGTTTCACTCACTTTTTTTCTACCCTATCTCTATCTTGGTTTTTTCCTTTCCTTTCTCTTTGTTGTCTTGGTTACATGGACAGATTCCTGATATGCTGCTAGTTTTCATTTTAATGATATGTTCCTGTAAAGCACAATATTTTACTTCAGTTTTGTGTGCCACTGGATAAATTCCTTTGACATATGTGACATTTGTATATCAACTAACAGATATTGCTTTATGACTGTGGGTATTTTGCAGAGTATTCACGGATTACATACATCAAAACCTCATATACAGTCTGCATCTTTCATAGAAAAATACACACACAGAGAAAAAGAGACTGAAACTGCAGGAAAAATACGCAAAGTTTCTCCAAAACCATCTTGTCATTACTTGCAGTGAGTCTTCCAACAGCTGAGTAGATCCTGCAGTCTTGAATTTAGTAACTCCCCTCGTCACGCCAGCCCAAATACTTCACTGTAGCTTGACCGAGTAACTGCACTGCACCAGTAGAAAGAGCAGTACGTATCATGCATGGCAGGACTCAGTAAGCAGGAAAAAGGCAGCTCCTGGGCTTTGTCCACTAGTATATATAGTTTCATCTAATTCTACAAAGCTTATTCCAATTTACCCATAGGGTTTTGTGGGGTTTTTTTCAAACATAAATCAAATTTTATGCTAACGTAATGGATTATGCTGGAGTCGCAATACCAATGCAGTATTTCCTGGGCTTCCTATTCCAAAGCACCTGATTGATGAGCCAAGATGGAAAACAAAGCTTCAAAAGGTCCACCAAGGCTTGGCAGGGACCAAGGAGCATCGAGTGAAAATCCTGAGTGCCAAACTGGCCTCATGTGGCACCCAGGGGAGAAAACTGGCTGGTGCCCTGAACTCAGATACCTTCAGGAGCCCTGGAGGAGGGCAGTGTGTAGGGGAGAGGCAGTGACTGTAGAAGGCACAGCAAGGATGGGGCTGAACCTGCAGGAACTGAAGGTTTCAACTGCTCCAAAACCACCACATGTGTTCAGGGGAACCCTCTTTTTCTTTGCATTCTGCCTCTCTGGTGGAGACTCATTCAGCCGAGGAAGGTCTCAGCCCAAGGCTCCAGCTCTGCTCGGGGGGACCAAAAGCAGTAACTACTGCAGAATATTCAGCACATTAGGAAAAAGTGAATATAATGAAGCTTTCTCAAATTACATCAGCCCGTTCAGTTCCTCTCCTCTCATTCTTTACCCTATAAGGCTGTCCCCGCTCTCCACCGCACTCTGTAAAGCGCTAAAAGCTTTCTCTCCTATTTTCCCCTATTAAAAGGAATCAGATCTTGGATTCTGCAATGCGACCTGCAAAGCCTGAGTTTGCTTCTCCTGAAGCCAAAAGAAAAACCAAAAAGCTTGCGAGTGCAGGGAAGCAGCAGTCATTCTTAACTGTTTAGGTCTGTTGGATATTTACCATTCAGATCTCAGCTACCCCATTTCCCCCACCCCAAGAGACTGACTGGAGAACTAAACAGTTTATTATGATATCACAGATGACAGAGAAGCAAAACCTAATTAGTCAGGGGAGGAGATTATTTTTATTACAACTGTTTAAAAAACAATTTGGCTCCTTTTCCATATGCCTGAATAGACCGTTTATAAAAAAAATAAATAAAATTCTCTTTTCAAAAGCATTAGCAACCTTTCCTCTGTCAAACAAAGCCAGAGATATTTGCCAGCGGGCAGGTTCCCGTTCCCCTCGCAGACCTGCCTCAGCATGGGAGCAATGTCGTCTGAATTTACAACCCTGATTTTCTTTTTAAGTGAAGAAACATGTAGAGGAACAAAACCAGAGATTTCAGACCTTCCTTAAGCTTCCCTGAACAAATGAACCTCTCCCTTCCCCTGGTCTGCTCTGTCCATCCTATACATAAGCCATAGCGGGTCACCTTTTCATAGCACCTTCCCCTCCCCAACTTGGAAGTTATTCTTTGCAGAAGGAATTCAAAGAGGAATCAACACCCAACCCAGCCCCCAAGGCTCTGCCCAACCTCCATTCCCAGCTTCTCATCCATCGCTGTTATTATGACAAAGCCACAATCTCCTCTCACATATAATATTTCGCAACACCCCTGGGCTGAGGGTTCAGCCAAACATTGCCAGATTGGCACAGAGCAGTTGAAATGGATGAGGTGCCCATCGTTAGCGTGAGAAGGTCCCTTCTAATACCTCTTCTCGCCTTGAGAAAACCACAGGTAGGCAATTCCCAGCTTCCACCTCTCAAGCCTCTCTACTATTGCCTTACATGGCAAGCTGCAGAGCTACAGCCGTGCAACAGGCATATTTTTAGTGAGAATGCACAGTGAGGAACATAAATACACTCTTTCTTGTATTTGGGTTTACGTGGCGGCAACCATAAACATAATGCTCATTATCGTTCAAGACACAGCTTTCTTTTGATGAAAAAAGCTCTTCCTTCAGTACCAGCACCCAGCCTGACCTACACAGGGCAACCGCTAATCCCATGCTGGGCTCGTGGTGAAATCACAGCCCAGTCACATTGCTCTGAAGAAAGATCTCCAGAGCATGAATCCTCTTTCTTAACACTTCAGCTGCAGCCAGTTTTTTCTCCAGCATGCACAGATACCCTGTGATCAACTACTTAATTAGAGATGGTCTGAACACAAAAATATTCTGTTGGATGTAAACTGCATCAAGTCTGTCTGTGGCTGGGTCTGTGGTTTGACTTCAGAAACATTCATTTGCTGATGAATGACAATTTGGAAGAAGGATTTTATCCTCTCTCACATCAGCTCTATTGCTCAAGGGTGAAATGCAGCTTTTTTGCCAACCGAAACATTTTCTGTCCTCAAGATAGGTCATGCACCTTAGGATAAGGACTGAGCTCACACTCAACTACAAATCTCCGTAAGAACATGAAAATTGGAATTAGAGAACCACATTAGGTCTTACCTTTTTGAGCTTCCCACTCTTGGTGCCCACAAAAGCCAGGGAGTGGTTCTTGTAGACGTAGGCAATCACAGATGTCATTCTGTCTCCATCCTCAGTGAAAATGGGGAGCCCTCGCACCATGGATGATACTCCCAAGGGGGCATTCATATCCAGGCCACAGAAATTGTCATCAATTGTTAACAGCTATAAACAAAAAGAGAGAGAGTGCAAAAAAAATGAATCCTTTAGCCATTTGGCAAGTCCCCCTCAAGCAGAGACACCATTGCATAACATGTGTATAATTTATGCAGGCAGATAAATCAATGACAAAGGCAGAGCTGGAGAAATACAGAGGTGGAAAAAAAAATTGTCCAAAGTTGCATGATGAGTTACAGACAGAAGGAAAACTGGGAACTTGCTTCTCTTGAATGACAGCCCAGCAGGATACATTACGTTAAGCCTTTTTCCTACTGCTTTACCAGTCAGTTTTACCAGTCAAGACCCAGCAATCAAAGACAAAGTCTGCTGAAAATGTCTTAAACATACCTAGTTCTGTCAAAAAAAAAAGTATGCACATCATTCCCATGGGATCCAAGAATAAGAACCACTGAGATAAACCTGCACTGGCAAATAAAATAGACCCTGGCCTGCCCTCTGGCCCCGATGAGTAAGGCTCACATCTGTGAGACCTCCCACCTCCAAATTTTGTAGCATCACTCACACTACATCTTGGAAATTATACTCCCCCAAGGCACGTTGAAGAACTGTCTGGGAGAGAACTGGTCAGCCCAGGTCAAATCTGCAGTAGGGACCACAATAAGGATTAAACCCTGTAGATGGTGCCTGCACATACTCCCCATTCCTGGGGTCAGTTTAATCACATAGTCACAGAATCATCTAGGCTGGAAGAGACCCTCGGGATCATCAAGTCCAACCATCTACCCTACTCTAAAGTTCTCCCCTACACCATATCCCCCAACACCACATCTAAGTCCTGGGTCCTTCTCTTACATTGTTTAGCCTGGGCAGTTCATCCTTCTGGCTTTCCATTTCTTCCCCATAAATTGAGATTTATCTTCATTTATCCATTTTTTCCAGGGTACTGTAACTCACTGGAGTTCTTTGGAGAGGAGAGGAAGGTTTCATAGCTATTACAGGAGCTTTCCAGCATTTGTTGGAGATACCCATGAACTCCTAACAACCAGAGAGAAGGTCCTGTTCATTATTGCTGCTGCCTAAGCTCTAACATCTATTGCGTTTGAACTCAACAGGCTTGTCATCACACAGATGCTTCACTGAGATCTTTGTGTACAGATGCACATTATCTCTGAGGGTGTTTCTTTGGACCTCAGACAGTTACAGAAGTGCAGCAGCAGAACAGTGCGGACAACTCTTCCACCCTAAGGCACCATCTGGACAGTAGGTGAGGCTAATACAGGTTACCAAAATGAAGATCACCACAGAATAAGTCAACCAAAGATGAAGCTCCAAATACCACAGTACACAACTGCCAAAGCAGTTAAGACTTTATTTAAACTTCACTGTGACCACTCACAGATGGAAATTAAACATCCACTTAAGATGTTTAGCTGCACTAACGTCTAGAAAGGCAATAATTAATTGTACAGGAAGGTTGCCTAGTTTTCATATATCAGTAATAAAGGACCATGACTATTTTCTTTGTCTGAGCTCACACCTTCCTGGAAGCATGGATAGAACATGTGCTGCTCCTTACTTGAGTTCACGAGCAGTAAAAGCCTGATAGTTGACTCATTTTATCCTCACCCAGCAATTACAAGGAGTAATTACAGATGAATTTACTGAATGGAAGAATAATGTGTCTTAAATGTATTTATAAACACAGAAAACCTATGAGGAATTCAAACAGCCATTAGCAAGGAGCAGCTAGCCTGAGCTCTGGCCTACAAGAGTCATTAGTGTTTGTGGACTGCCCTTTCAGAGCTAAAATACCAGCTCAAACAGCAATTATAGATCAGATCAAGAGCCTCCACGAGCAGCAGACAGGATGTTGCTGGTCTACAACACCAGCACAAAGCGTAGGATAAATCTGCATCCCCGATCCAAAGGGCGAAATTCATCCAAGGCCTGGTACCACCATACTGGTGGCCACACTTCAGAGGGGCAGGACAACACCACCGACAACATACCTTGCAAAAACTGAGTGTTTCTGTGGCTAATGAGAACACCAACAGATTCGTTACTTGGGTCAGGATGGAAAAGCTGCAGCTTAATTACTCGGGAAGCACAAACGTGTGTGAAGCAGTGACACTACCCAGATCCTTCTGCGAGACATGAGACGCTGACTGTCAGAGATGAGCAATATGTTGGTCTGATGCAGCGTGACAAGCCTTCTGTTCGCCAATTCAGTACCCAACACGTCACCTGGTGTAGGATCCATCTCACCTTGCTTTAGTCACATGAAACCTTAGTAAATAGCCTACAGTGGTCATACAAACTACCTCCACAATCAACAGAGGAAAGGACACGTCAGAGACCAAGCCATCCAACCAAACCAAACCACTTCATCACCTTCCTCACCAGAGTTAATGGTATGAAGCTGCGGCAGGGGAGATCTTTAGTCACGTGAAACCTTAGTTAGTAGCCTACAGTGGTCATACAAACTACCTCCACAATCAACAGAGGAAAGGACACATGTCAGAGACCAAGCCATCCAACCAAACCAAACCACTTCATCACCTTCCTCACCAGAGTTAATGGTATGAAGCTGCGGCAGGGGAGATTTAGATTAGATATTAGAAAGAACTACTTTACCGAGAGAGTGGTCAGGCACTGGAACAGCCTGCCCAGGGAGGTGGTGGAGTCACCATCCCTGGAGGTATTTAAGAAACGTATAGACATGGCTCTTCAGGGCATGCTCTAGTGCCCAAGGTTATTGGTTTATGGTGAGGTGTTGAGTGTGGGGTTTAGTTGGTGGGTGCGGTGTTTTTGGTGGGTGTTTGGTGTGGTGTGTTTTGTTTTTTTTTTGTTTTGTTTTTTTTTTTGTGGTTGGACTCGATAATCTCAGAGGTCCCTTCCAACCACTAAGATTCTGTGATTCTGAAAGAGGCAGCTGATTGCAAAAGGACTCCAGATGATTCACTCGGTCTAAGCATCTAACATAAAGATACATCATGCTTTGAACAGGAGGCTGGACTACACGACCTCTTGAGGTCCTTCCAACCCAAACCATCCTATGGATGTAGGATCTAAGAAGAATCCAGGTCTGGAAGTCAGGCCTAGTTTCACCGGAAACTTTTAAGCTCTCAAATTTACATGATCTGTGTTTCAAGGCAATAATAAAACCGTGTGTGTGTCTCACTCAAACTGATGGCCTGACAAGCTGAGAGGAGAATCACAGAATCATCTAGGTTGGAAGGGACCTTAAAGATCATCTAGTCCAACCATCAACCTAACTCTGACAAAAAAAGAAATAAGAAATAAAAAAAAAAAAATCACTGAACCATATTCTTGAGGACCATGTCAGCCTGTCTTTTGAACACCTCCAGGGATGGTGCCTCAACCACTTCCCTGGGCAGCCTATTCCAATGCTGGATAACCCTTTCTGTGAAGGAATGTTTCCTAATGTCCAATCTAAACCTCCCCTGGCACAACTTGAGGCCATTACCCCTTATCCTATCTCCTGTGACTTGGGAGAAGAGACCAACCCCCGCTTCTCTACACCCCCCCTTCAGGTAGTTATAGAGCGCAAAATGTCTCCCCTCAGCCTCCTCTTCTCCAGACTGAATAACCCCAGCTCCCTCAGCCTCTCCTCATAAGACTTGTGCTCCAGACCCCTCACCAGCTCCGTTGCCCTTCTCTGGACCTGCTCCAGCACCTCAATGTCTTTTTTGTGGTGAGGGGCCCAAAACTGGACACAGTACTCGAGGTGTACTGACTGAAAGCAAGTTCAGACTGAAAGCAAGAAATTCCCAAACCTTCTACAAATAGCATAAAAAAAGGGCAAGAGAAGAAAGCCCTGCTTTGCCATGGTTTTAGAGAAAAATAGGAAAAGGGAACCAGCTCTTTTCACTACCCAGAAGATAAAAAAACTTAAGAAGGCCAGAAGACTTCTTACCAGTGGATGAAACTCCATGTCAAACCACAGGAAATTGCACCAACAAGCAGTGAGATGCCAGCAATCAAGCAGAGCTGGCACAGTCTCCTCTGATGCCTCCTCCTTGGTGTAGCACAGCCTTCCACACAATCCCCTCCCTGCAGCACAGCCAAAACCAACTACTCCCACTGAAGAACTTGGAGACCAGAAAAGACCCATCATGCAATCAACTGGGCTGGCTTCCTGCATGACCCAGGACCTGGAATAGCAGACAGGAGCAGCCTCTTGCTGTTTTACAGGGAGATATAAGCTACTTTTATTTGCTCCCCAGGCAGATCTGAGTCTGTGGTTGTAAGGATACAGCACTGAGCCCTCCATAACCCACTCTATCAACAGCCAGGATGTGTCAGCCAGAGTATATGATTGCTGTAGATGTATATCACAGCTCACATAACCCCAGTAAGCCCTCATCGACTTGCAAAACCCTAAGAGGATATAGACCCAGAGATCCCAGCATCAAACACAATAACCTGTGGCTGATCTGCAGCACATCTCCCACCTGTGGGGCTTAATTAATCCAACTGCCACGGGGTTAGCTCCTCCTCCATCAGGCTGGGCCCAGCTCCAGCTGAACTCAGACCTGCCCTTAACGGGGCTGATTCCACAGTTTTTCTCCCATGTGGACACAAAGCTAACTTTAAACTCATGTATTTCATTTTATTTCCCTGAGATGATTTACAGGAGGACACATCCTCATAAGAAAGATGGGGACAGACTTTTTAGCAGGGCCTGTTGTGATAGGACAAGGGGTAATGGTTTTAAACTAAAAGAGGGAAGATTTAGACTAGATATAGGGAAGAAAATTTTTATGCTGAAAGCATAGTGAAACACTGGCATAAATTGCCCAGAGAAACGGTAGATGCCCCATCCCTGAAAACGTTCAGGGTCAGGTTGGATGGGGCTCTGAGCAACCTCATCTAGTTGAAGATGTCCCTGCTGGAGACTAGGTGGCCTTTAAAGGTCTCTTCCAACTCAAACTATTCTATGATTCTATGATGCAAGCACACAGTTCAGATGAGATCTAGGACCACCACAGCACATTCCAGCCTCTGACACATGCAAACTGGTGTGTGAGGGCAGATGAGGCCATGGGGTTCACCCACAGGCTGTTGCGTGGGTGCCAGAGAAGCAATAGCAGAGTTGTGGTTTGTAATGTGGACAACCATCCTCCAAGAAACAGGAGCAAGGCCAGCAAGCCACGCACCACATGAAAACTATTTTCATTTAACACATTTGGGTTATTTCCTCTGGGGATCATCTGCAAAAAATTGCCAGCAAGCAAAAAACCTACATACAAACATCACCCGGCTTCTGTGCAGCTGTGACTCTCAGCTGCACACACGCCTTTGTAAAGACAGAAATACAGTCATCTTCTTCAGCAAAGAGAAACGCGTAAGGAAGTTTGGATTTATGATGAAAGGGTCAGGAGTTGCAAGCACAGGTTTATTTTCAATTCCAGACACTCCTAGCAGCAATATAAAGTAGCCACGTTAAACTCTCTGGAGCTTCTCTGCTCGGCAATTTCACATTAACGACTTTCCAGAATGAAAGCGGAGGTGAGGACATGAATTCACTCTGCTTGCAACGCTGCTGCCGCGCCAGCTGGGATATCAGGGAGGGGCAAAGGGAAGATCTGAAGAGGCAGGAATAGGATCAGCAGTTCTCGCAGCCTGAGCAGTTAAAAATCTCACCCAGAAATCCACGGCACTGTGAATCTGTAGGTGTCTCGGAAGGGAAGTTGTGGGGGGGAGGGAGGTTCTTGCGGTTGAGATGTTGGACTGGAATCAATCAGTTCATCATCCCACACCAGGTGCCCACCTGGGAAGAAGGATTATTGCTCACCGCCCCTCTGCCCTGGGAAAGCTGCTAAACACGGGTTTATAAGGTGCTCTACATATCCGAAATATCTTCATGTGGGAATGATTGGCAGCTCCCAGGGCATGAATGCCCTCCTGAGTCCCACCAGCTGCCTCTCCACCTTGGGCTGATGTGCAGGGTGGGGGGAGCCAGCTGGTGAGAGGCTACAGTCTGCTCCTGCCACCACTCCCCACACGGGCAACCAGGGGGTTCATCTGCAGCCGTGACACCGTGGCCAAGTGTCACATTCACCAACGAAATAGGAAGGATGTGCAAAAGAATGGGCCTGATTTACAGAAGGATTCTGGCAGGCGCTTGCCTTCTCCAGGATTAAGCCTATCAAATAAATAATTAACACATCCAAGCCCTCCTGGAGAGGATGGTTTTACAAGGCTGGTGCTGGCTCAGTCCTTTAGGGATTCGCTGAGCCCCAAAAACCCCCAAACTCAGCAGAAGGGTTAGAGCTCTGATTACAGCACCTCCTTCCCCGTCCTCATCCGATTCCCCAGCAGAAGCTTTGGCATTGCACGGAGGGCTGAAGCACCAGATATTAGGGAGCCAGTACAAACAGTGCTCATAATAAACCACAATTGTCCCTTAAACATCTGCTTTAGCTATTTTGCTCTGAAACAGCCCCTGATAATCAAATAGGGCCTAATCCATATTTTGGGAAAAGCTTCGATAAAGGATTAGCCATCCCTCTGTTCCTCCTCGCTTTCACTCCGGTAAAATCTTCCTCCCTAATCAAGGCACCGGGGCCTTTTTCCAAATATCTCAGCAGGCTCCAAAGCAATTCCACAGACTCACTGGGGATAAAGGCTGTCCCAAAGGCCAAGGCTCGCCTTTGATTTACAGCTAATACCTAACAGCCCTGTCTTCATACGGTGGCAGGTACTTGGCTTCTCACTCTTGTTATCTCAGGCTTGGCTACACCAGACGATGGAGGGAACACATACATTACGGCTGTCTGTGCTGCCAGCGGGGCCAGGGAGCCAACAGCAATAAGAAATCAACAGTAATATGCATTTCAGTCTTTGCAAGGAGATATCCAAGGTCTTTTTCATCACCTGACTGCAAGATCTTCTTTCCTTTCTGACTGCGAGGACCGAGTGAGGTGAGGATGGGCATGGATCCTACTCAATAGGATATTTAAAAATCCTGAGATACTGAAGCCCTAGAAAAATCTGTCACCAAGAACTTCATGGTACCTGAAGAGACACAAGCTGGGAAATTTAGGGTCTAGATCACCTGGTGCAGGGGTGAACCATAAATCTCCACCCAGCAGAGCTGAAAACAATGGAAACCATCTCCCTGCAAACCACAGGTCTTTAAACTCCAACAGCAGCAGTGTGGTAGCCAAGGCTTGTGTTTCTCCTGTTTGCCCGTACATGCCTTCTTGATGGTATCAGCATGGGCTTCACTGCCTGGTGAACTTCTGGTTAGATGCTGGTTTGCCCTACCCCTGGCATTAGTAACTTGTCTTTCTTAAGCTGGATTTTCTCTGCCTCCCAGTCTCTTTTCTGACTCCTGAGACCAGTGGGCTTTGGTTCATCTGACCTTCTGCCTGTGGTCTGTGCTGCGAACTTTGGCAGAAACATCAAATTTCAGTCTAGCTGTGTCTAGCTATGAGGTCCCCTGTGGTCTGTGCTGTGAACTTCGGCAGAAACATCAAATTTCATAGAGTCATAGAGTTGTCCAGGCCGGAAGGGACCTCCAAAGGTCATCTAGTCCGACCTCCCCGCAGTCAGCAGGGACACCCCCAACTAGACCAGGTTGTCCAGGGCCTCATCGAGCCTCTCCTTGAATATCTCCAGGGATGGGGCCTCAACCACCTCCCTGGGCAACCTGTTCCAGTGCTCCACCACCCTCACAGTGAAGAACCCTCTCCTCATCTCCAGTCTAAATCTGTTCCCCTCCAGCTTGAAGCCATTGCCCCTCGTCCTGTCACTGCAGGCCTTTCTAAACAGGCTCTCCCCAGCCTTCCTGTAGGCCCCCTTCAGGTACTGGAAGGCTGCTATTAGGTCTCCCCGGAGCCTCCTCTTCTTCAGGCTGAACAACCCCAGCTCCCTCAGCTCTCCATCAGGTCCATGTCCTTCTTATATTGAGGGCTCCAGACCTGCACACAATACTCCAGGTGAGGTCTCACCAGAGCAAAGTGGCAGAATCACCTCTCTGGACCTGCTGGCAACGCATCTTTTGATGCAGCCCAGGATGCAATTGGCCTTCTGGGCTGCAGGTGCCCACTGCCTGCTCATGTCCAGCTTCTCGTCCACCAGCACCCCCAAGTCCCTTTCCTCAGGGCTACTTTCTAATACCTCACCCCCTAGTTTGTATTGGTGGTGAGGATTGTTCTGGCCCAGGTGCAGAACCTTGCATTTGCTCTTGTTGAACCTCATGAGGTTCACCTGGGCCCACCTCTCCAGCCTGTCCAGGTCCTTTTGGATGACATCCCATCCCTCTGGTGTATCGACAACACCACACAGCTTGGTGTCATCCACAAACTTGCTTTCAGTCTAGCTGTGTCTAGCTATGAGGTCCTTGTAGAGGATGGAGGCAACCCCTCTGACTTTCACCTCGTGCCACATCATGCACATAATTTGATGCCTGTTGCTGCCCTCCCCATCACATGCATTCCTGAGAGGGGGTCAGGAAAAGGCTGCAGGTTCACCCAGTGAGCACCAACGGCTGTAGACCTTTGCCATCTGCAATTCAAAGCCACGGGGAAATTTTGCGGCCAGAAAGATGGGAACCCTGGGCCACCAACCCAAGATAGCACAGATCACCAACCAACCCACTCTTCAGCGGTTAGCCTGCAGCCTGATGACACACAAAAATATCCAGTACTGTGTCCCCAGGGTGCTCCGTGATATAATGGAAGCTGGATAAAGAGCCAGCATTTGGAAATACATTATAATTGCACGCTGCTTTTCACTTGTGCAACCACAGCAATGGTTACCATGCAATTACATGTCACCATATACAAATGACAGTGCAGTTACAGTAACTTTACCAATTACAGGGAAATTGCACCCACTATGCTAAGAGGTGTTCATTCAAACATAATTCAGGAACGCAGGAACAAGGAAGGGGGGGAAAGTTGCTCAAATTGAGTAGATCTGGTGCAGGCGTTTGGTTTTTAGGTCTGTAGTTTAAGCATCAGTTCAAGGACTGGTGTCAAGTTTCCAGAGCGCTGCAGAATCTTAATGTAGTACAGACTTTTTATGCCCACATTTATGTTCCTGCTGTACTGCGAGCATAAGGCTTCCCAACACTCTACACCATGTACCTCCACGTCGTAAAATTTGCAATTTCCTGAAGAGGAGGCTGCCTTTCTTACAGAGAGCAACAGGTTTCTTTAGTCTTCAGGCTTTCTGCTCAGCAGAGCTGGTTGATTATTAGTGAGAAGTAGTTGTTGCTATAAATTTATCATTTTCTAAGTCCCAACTTTCTGAATGATTAGTGTAGCATAAGATACGTACGTCATACCCCTAAAAATTTTCTAGATTTTCTAAATTCCAACAATTTAAGCAATCCTGGCAGTTAAATCTGCTTTTCTTATTTCGTGCTGCAGACCCTGGAGATGCAGACCACAGCTTCCAGGGTCTGCTGACCCCATGTCACAACCACAGTGCTAGTGAACAGCAACTGCAAATGATTTTCAGCCCATGGTTTGTTCTCAAACTCTTGTTTCCACCTTTGCTATGCACATTGCATCTTGGTCACTTGCATAGAAGACCCTTCTACCATTCCAAGTGAAGGTGCAATTAAGGTTGGGTGGTGCTTTGAGCAACCTGGTCTGGTGGGAGGCATCCCTGCCCCATCCCTGGCAGGGAGGTTGGAACTAGATGATTTTAAGGTCCCTTCCACCCCAAATCATTCTCTGATTCTACAATCCAGCCTGAAACACCAGCAGGTTAATGAATCCGTGTTACTGGCAGATGGTGTGCTGATCCCAGTTTCACCATATCCCTCAGCTCCTACATCAACTTCACCTCCAAGCATCTGCCAGGAGAAACAGTCACACTATGTCAAGATAAACAAGGCAAGGTGCAGAACAGACTCAGATACCTGGCAATATTTTTCAGCGGGATATTTACACTCTCCGTGTTTGGAAATTTTAACTTCAGTGATATTTCAAGTGCCTTGGTTAGACCTCAAGAGTACAATATAGGCAGGGAAGAGGGCCAGTACCTCCAGAAGCAATGCAGAGACCGAGGCAGTACAAATACTCCCATTTATGGAGGTCTTTATATCCTATATAGAATCACAGAATGGTTAGAGTTGGAAGGGACCTTGAAGATCATCCAGTTCCAACCCTCCTTCCATGGGCAGGGGGACACCTCCCACTAGACCAGGTTACTCAAAGTCCCATCCAGCCTGGTCTTGAACACCTCCAGGGATGAGAAACACCATCACTGTGTCAACCAAATTCCCCTTTTGCTTATGTCTTTTCCACCACCCCCTCCCCAAAAAAAAAAATTTCTGGCATTACAATTCTAAATCTCAGAATTAGCACACCAAGCCACACAGCTGGAGTGAAAACACCATCACTGTGTCAACCAAATTCCTCTTTTGCGTATGTCTTTTCCACTCCCCCTCAAAAAAAAAAAATTCTGGTATTACAATTCTAAATCTCAGCATTAGCACACCAAGCCACACAGCTGGAGTGAAAAATCAGATCCATGAGGTGTGTGGTCACTGAAGTTCATCCCCTCATAGGTGGCAACTGTAGCTACAAACAAGAAGGATGGATGGGAGCTGAAGAGCAGCAAGCGTGACTGTAAGAGGAAGCAGAGTTCTTCTGCAGTCCCATAAACTCCCCCTTGCTGGGTCAGGGGCTAGAGGATTGTACGGATGAGGCACTGAAGGATAAACAGAGGAATATGATCTCTGTGGCTCTCAGCTCAGTGCTTTCCATGAGCTTTGAAAAATTCACTTAAAAATTTTCACACCCCAAAAAAAAGAGATTGAGTGTGGAGACTCTGCCTTTGAAACCGCCATGGTCTACTGGGTAAATAAGCATTTAGGGATTTTTCAAAAGTGAAGTATTGATCAAATAAGCTGCTAGAGCTCTTCTGTAAGAACATATTCCACCAGCAAAGCTGTGTTACGCACCTGAAACACGGTAGCACTGACTTCCCCTGATGCTGCTGTAGCTGAGATGGGGAGAAAGAGTCCCAGAAAGAGGAAGACTTAAGGGGAAAAGGTTTTCTGCGTAGGCAGAAAGACACCTTTGAGAGAAGGAGAAGTGCTCACCAGCTGCTGCACTTTGTTCTAAAGGACACTGCATTTCTGTGATCAGCCAAAGGTTTTCTATATAACAAATTCCTGGAAACATCAACTGCAGTGATGAAAGAGGCATAAGAAGAGGCTGGAACTCTGTCCTCTGTCACCTTAAGCATCCTTGCTATAACACAGGTTTCTCTCAGGCGTGTCCATCCAATAGAGACACCTCACAAAGAGACATTCCCTTCCCTGAGTTACACACTCATGTCCACCTTCACCCAATGGACACAACAGCCACACTGCTGGGCTCTTCTAAGGTCTCCACAACAATATCACTGCTGTCTGTTGCCTGCAACGTTGAAGGGTGTAGGAGCTTTTTCTTGCCAAACCCTCTTCCCTCTCACAGACAACTTGCCAGGCCTATGGTTTTCTGGCAGCAGAATGGTTAAACCAGCATTTCTGGAGCATTTCTGGCAGCTGCCGGGCACTCCTCATTCCTATTCCAGTGACGCACACCAGCACCTTGCCGGATAGAGTCCAGCTGCCTCCCCTACGCCAGCACCACCAGAGATTCTCCACTGAATCACAATTACTATAATTATTATTTTGTTACACAGGCAAAATTACCATTTGGGCTGCGAAAGTGCCACGCGCACCAACAGCGCTATATAAATGAAACAACAAGGCTGCTTTGCATGCAGGCAACACCTTCGCCCGGAGATCCCGGAGCCGCTTAAAAGCATTAATTAAGCCTCGCTGCGGTCCTGCGAAGGTAAGCTAAGTGTTGTAATGAACGACATGTATGTGCTGTTGCTCTTCAGCACAGGGAAACTTGAGAGAGCTCGGCTGGGTACCAGAAGCCCCAGCTTACTCACCAAATAACGGAAAAATCACAGAATCTTCATGGTTGGAAGGGACCTTTGAGATCGAGTCCAACCCCCAAAAAAACAAACAAAAAACCACACCAACACCCCATCACCACAACAATCACCGCACCCAACAAATCTCAGACACTAGAGCATGCCCTGAAGTGCCACATCTACACATTTCTTAAATATCTTCAGGGATGGTGACTCCACCACCTCCCTGTTCCAGTGCCTGACCACCCTCTCAGGAAAGTCATTCTTCCTAATATCTAATCTAAACCTCCCCTGCCCCAACTTCAGACCATTTCCTCTGGTCCTGTCATTATTCCCTTGGGAGAAGAGGCCAACCCCCACCTCTCTACACCCTCCTTTCAGGGAGTTGTAGAGGGTGATGAGGTCTCCCCTCAGCCTCCTCTTCTCCAAACTAAACATGCCAAGTTCCCTCAGCCTCTCCTCATAGGACTTGTTCTCCAGACCCCTCACCAGCTTGGTGGCTCTCCTCTGGACATGCTCCAGCAGCTCCATGTCCTTCCTGTAGTGAGGGGCCCAGAACTGAACCCAGCACTTGAGGTAAGGCCTCACCAGTGCCCAGTACAGAGGCACCATCACTGCCCTGCTCCTGCTGGCCACGCTGGTCCTGATACAGGCCAGGATGCTGTTGGCCTTCTTGGCCACCTGGGCACACTGCTGGCTCATGTTCAGCCGGCTGTCCGCCAACACCCCCAGGTCCTTTTCTGCCAGGCAGCTCTCCAGCCACTCTTCCCCAAGCCTGTAGCGTTGCCTGGGGTTGACGTGACTGAAATGCAGAACCCGGCATTTGGCCTTATTAAACCTCATGCCATTGACCTCGGCCCATTGATCAAATCTGTCCAGGTCCCTCTGTAGAGCCTTCCGACCCTCAAGCAGATCAACACTCCTACCTAGTTTGGTGTCATCTGCGAACTTACTGAGGGGGCATTCAATCCCCTTATCTAGATCATCAATAAAGATATTAAACAAGACTGGCCCCAAAACTGAGCCCTGTGGACACCATTGGTGACCGGTTGCCAACCAGATTTCACCCCATTAATCACAACTCGCTGGGCACAGACGAACTAACTGAGGGGGCATTCAATCCCCTTATCTAGATCATCAATAAAGATATTAAACAAGACTGGCCCCAAAACTGAGCCCTGTGGACACCATTGGTGACCGGTTGCCAACCAGATTTCACCCCATTAATCACAACTCGCTGGGCACAGCCATCCAGCCCGTTTTTTACCCAGTGAAGAGTATACTTGCCTATGCCATGATTCGCCAGCTTCCTCAGGAGAACGCTGTGGCAGATGGTGTCAACGACCTTACAGAAGTCCAGGCAGAAAACATCCACAGCCTTCCCCCTATCCAGAAGTCAGGTCACATGGCCATAGAAATTGATCGAGTTGGTCAAGCAGGACCTCCCTTTCATAAAGCAACCTTACAGAAGTCCAGGTAGAGAACGTCCACAGCCTTCCCCCTATCCAGAAGTCGGGTCACATGGTCATAGAAATTGATCAAGTTGGTCAAGCAGGACCTCCCTTTCATAAACCCATGCTGGGTGGCCCAGATCCCTTGCCTGTCCTGCACTTGCTGTGAGAACTCACTCAAGATGATCCTCTCCATGATCTTTCCCAGTACCAAGGTCAGGCTGACAGATCTGCAGTTGCCCATATCCTCCTTCTGGCTCTTCTTGTAGGTGGGCATCACATGGACCACCCTCCAGTCATCTGGCACCTCTCCTGTTGACCAGGAGCGTTGATATATTATGGAGAGAGGCTCGGTGAGCTTTCTTGACACTTCCCTGAGTACTTCTGGATGAATCCCAACCGGCCCCATAGACTTAAGCAGGTCTAGGTACATAAGCAGATCATTAACTACTGCCTCGTGGATTATGAGGGTGTTGTTCCGCCCTCCATCCTTATCTTCCAGTTCAGGAGGCTGAACACCCTGGGGGTAGTTAATCTGAGTACTAAAGACAGAGGCAAAGAAGGGATGGTCGTAGTTCTCTTCGGCCGAGCCTGCCTGTCCGACCTCCCCTCACTCTCCCCTCTCACGCGCCGCCATCTTGTGAGGCCGCCGCCTCCTCGCCGCTCTTAAACCGCCGCGCGGTGCCTGGCCACGCCCCCTCCGCGTCTGATTGGTTGCCGCGGACTTCCGGGTTCCGGCTAGGGGCTGGGGGTCCTTGATGGAGGAAAGGCCTCTGTGCAGCGCCATCCCGCCTCAGCTCTCAGGGTCACAGAATGGTACGCGGTTGGAAAGGACCTCTAGAGATCATCCAGTCCAACCCCCTGCCAAAGCAGGTCCACCCACAGCAGGTTGCACAGAAATGTGTCCAGGCGGGTTTTGGAATGTCTCCAGAGAAGGAGATTCCACCACCTCCCTGGGCAGCCTGTTCCAGGGCTCTGCCACCCTCACAGGAAGGAAAGGGGCTGGGGGTCCTTGAGGGAGGAAAGGCCTCTGTGCAGCGCCATCCCGCCTCAGCTCTCAGGGTCACAGAATGGTACGCGGTTGGAAAGGACCTCTAGAGATCATCCAGTCCAACCCCCTGCCAAAGCAGGTCCACCCACAGCAGGTTGCACAGAAATGTGTCCAGGCGGGTTTTGGAATGTCTCCAGAGAAGGAGATTCCACCACCTCCCTGGGCAGCCTGTTCCAGGGCTCTGCCACCCTCACAGGAAGGAAGTTCCTCCTCATGTTGAGATAGAACTTCCTGTGTTCAAGTTTGTGCCCATTTCCTCTTGTCCTGTCGCTGGGCACCACTGAAAAAAGACTAGCCCCATCCTCCTGACACCCACCCTTTAAGTATTTAGGTGAGGTATTAGAAAGCAGCCCTGAGGAAAGGGACTTGGGGTGCTGGTGGATGAGAAGCTGGACATGAGCAGGCAGTGGGCACGCAGCCCAGAAGGCCAATCACATCCTGGGCTGCATCAAAAGAAGTGTTGCCAGCAGGTCCAGAGAGATGATTCTGCCACTTTACTCTGCTCTGGTGAGACCTCACCTGGAGTATTGTGTGCAGGTCTGGAGCCCTCAGTATAGGAAAGATATGGACCTGATGGAGCAGGTCCTCCTCCCAGAGGAGGGCCACAAGGATGATCAGGGGGATGGAGCACCTCTGCTATGAGGACAGGCTGAGGGAGCTGGGGTTGTTCAGCCTGGAGAAGAGGAGGCTCCAGGGAGACCTAATAGCAGCCTTCCAGTACCTGAGGGGGGCTACAGGAAGGCTGGGGAGAACCTGTTTAGAAAGGCCTGCCATGACAGGACAAGGGGCAATGGCTTCAAGCTGGAGGGGAACAGATTTAGATTGGAGATTAGGAGAGGGTTCTTCACTGTGAGGGTGGTGGAGCACTGGAACAGGTTGCCCAGGGAGGTGGTTGAGGCCCCTTCCCTGGAGATATTCAAGGAGAGGCTCGACAAGGCAACCTGGTCTAGTTGGGGGTGTCCCTGCTGACTGCAGGGAGGTCGGACTAGATGACCTTTGGGAGGTCCCTTCTATGATTCTATTTATAGGCATTGATGAGATCCCTCCTTAGTCTTCCCCAGACTAAAAAGACCCAAATCCCTCAGCCTTTCCTCATAAGAGAGATGTTCTAGTCCCTTCATCATCTTCATAGCCCTAAGAGTTGTGCTGAACTCCAGGGCTGTGCAGATGTATCAGGGAGAAACAAGTCATGTCTGGTCCTACCATCTCACAGAAAATTAATTTAAAGAAGCCTGGTTATCAGTTTAAACAACAAACTAAATCACAGAATCATAGAATGGATTGGGTTGGAAGGGACGTCAAAGATCATCCAGTTCCAACCCCCCTGCCATGGGCAGGGACACCTCCCACCAGACCAGGTTGATCAAAGCCCCATCCAGCCTGACCTTGAACCCCTCCAGGGATGGGGCAGCCACAACTTCCCTGGGCAACCTGTTCCAGTGTCTCACCACCCTCAGAGTAAAAAATTTCTTCCTGAGATCTAATCTGAATCTTTTTTCTTCCAATTTAAAACTGTTTCCCCTTGTCCTATCATTACACCTCCTGGCAAGAGTCCCTCCCCAGCTCTTCTATAGGCCCCCTTCAGGTATTGAAAGGCCGCTATAAGGTCTCCCTGGAGCCTTCTCTTCTCCAGGCTAAACAACCCCAGCTCTTTCAGCCTGTCTTCACAGGGGAGGTGCTCCATCCCTTCGTAGCCCTCTGCTGGACCACGAAGATGATTCGAGCCTTGAAAAGAAGTATCTCCCCACTTGCTGCCTCTATCTGTGCAGATCTGGGTACCTGAGGACTTCAGAGCACTCATGTCAGCCGAGTATAAATTCACTCAAGCCATTAAGCTTGAACTCCTTCTGCCTCTGAAAGCGGGACGAGGCTGCGGCCGGCCCTCAGGGGCAGGGACACCATCACAGTCACAGCCCCGTGTTTCGTGGCACAGGATCCCCACCAGTAGCCCCAACCCATCCATAAGTGCTGGGTCATTCCCTCATTAGGAGGAGTACATTTTTATTATTCCCTCCTGCACGCTCCCTCACTCTGCCTCTCCCACTCTCTCTCTCTCTGTGTCTAAATACGCGCCTGGCTAATATCGCTTGTTTACAGGATAAATCAGCTGAACAAATCCTATTATATTTTGGAACACTGACAACGGCGGGGTAATGACATTGAAACAGGGAAAATACGATGTTGTTCCTACTGATCTAATGTCACCCACATGCTCTATCAGCTATGCCAGGTCCAATACTGCGTAGAGGGAACAGAGGTCTCTTGCCTCTCTGCGGTGGTTCTTCTGCATGCAGGTCTGGGTGTCTTACCCTTCCTGAGTTTCAAGTATTTCTTTAAATATTTTAAATATTATTAAAATCTGCACCATAAAGCAGTAAACACTGGGGCTGCGATGTTTACTAGCTCCTAAATGGAAGCAACTGGGCACTGGTGGCACAAGGAGGATGTTAGGTCCTACGTATTGTATAGTTTTCTGCAGGAGGAAGATGCAACAAAGGTCTGCATTTCAGCCTGCCACGTTCATCCACCTACTGATGATTGTCTGTGCAATGAATTTCACTGAATTTTTAGAGTTGGAAGGGACCATAGAGATCATCTAGTCCAACTCCCCTGCTAAAGCAGGACCACCCAGAGCTTGTCAGACCATGTTACTCAGGACGGCATCCAGGCGGGTCTTGAAAATCTCCAAAGAAGGGGACTCCACACCCTCCCTGGGCAGCCTGTTCCAGGGCTCTGCCACCCTCACCGTGAAGCAGAGATAAAGAGAAGGATAGTTTGGGGGTAGATGTGTGCAGGACACCCAGGTCCTCAGCTCCATCCTGAACTTGAACATAGGTCCAAGACATAGGTCCAAGGTCCCACATCCAGGCTGGCTCTGCAAACACCATGTTTTGTCCCAAAAGCTGTTCTCGTGTTACCCAAAGACTAGGCCAGCACTAATAAACCACCTCTTACAAAAACCTACACCAAAACCATACCCTACACAGGTACAACCATGCAGATGCCAGGCTGGGAATGTCTGGGGCAGAAATATGGTCAAAGGCTTGGGCATCTCTCTGTAGGGACAACAGCTTTTCTCATCTCCATCTTCAAACCAGACAGTTTTCAGGCTGGACACTTCCAGCACCTGCATTAATTCTACCCAGTGTAATAGTGACCCATGTTTCCACGCAGTTGGATAAGTAGAGAAACATACTTAATTCAGCGGGGAAAAACAAAAGAAAAAAAAAAAGTCCTATGTTGTGTGTGTGCTGGAATATAAAATAAAAACAGACGTGTGCATCAGATCCTTCCCAGAGGCTAAACATCTTCGCCGATTCTCCAAGCACTAAGACAGACCCCTCACTGTTTTTCACCCCGACAGCCACGCTTGCATCAGGCGAGCGAGAAAGGGTCTGCACAGGATTTGGCCCAGAAATGGGCAGTGCTGAACCCAGCACACCCTCGACCCCCTCCTCAACAGAACGGTTATTGTACAAACTCCCACGTTCAGCCGCCCCCAGCCCGGAGGTGCTTTAAATAGCATCAGCCTCACGGGGGGAGCTGGAGCCACTTTGCTTCTGGCCCTTCCAGGATGGCTGGGGTTTGTTTGCTTCTTTTCTTTCTTTCTTTCTTTTTTTTTTTTATAAAACAAATTAAAAACCCCAACTGTTGCACAAGCCTTCCCCTTGGCCCGCAAGGCAACCTCCTGGCGAGGCAATACGAGGTCAGGTTTGCGAAGCAGCCCATCTCCCGGCGTGGAAGTGAATGCGAGGAGATCACACGGAGCCCTCCAAAAATGCGAGGCTGAGCCACGGGCGACCACAGGGCTCAACCACAGAAGAAAACAGCCTGGGTCGCTGGCAAGGGAAGCAGCAAAGACCAGTTCCCAGAAACACATCTAATTGTCCGCGTGGCAAGAAGCACAGGCAAAACTGTGTCCAGTTTTGGGCACCTCAATACAAGAGAGATATTGAGGTGCTGGAGCGAGTGCAGAGGAGGGCAACGAAGCTGGTGAAGGGGCTGGAAAACAAATCGTGTGAGGAGCGGCTGAGGGAGTTGGGGCTGTTTAGTATGAGGAAGAGGAGGCTGAGGGGAGACCTCATCACTCTCTACAACTACGTGAAAGGACACTGTAGAGAGGTTGGTGCTGGTCTCTTCTCACAGGTAATTAGTGACAGAACGAGAGGGAATGGCTTCAAGCTCCAACAGGGTAGGTTTAGATTGAACATTAGGAAAGAGTTTTTCACTGAAAGAGTGATAGGGCATTGGAACAGGCTGCCCAGGGAGGTGGTGGAGTCACCATCCCTGGCTGTGTTTAAGGGCCATTTAGATGCAGTGCTGAGGGATATGGTGTAGGGGAGGACTTTGTAGAGTAGGGTAGATGGTTGGACTCGATGATCCCAAGGGTCTCTTCCAACCTAGACGATTCTATGATTCTATGAAAAGGCACAAGCAGTGATGGAGAAGCTGGCACCTCGCTCACCTGCAGAAGCAGCTACTGGGGGACCACCAGGACCTGGGGCTGATGCTGAGAGATGCTGAGCTGCACAGGCAGAGCCAGCGTGGTCCAGAGATGGGACTGCTGGGGGTGAGGGGGCAGGGAACTGCGCCTGAAATATCTCAGACACAACAGCAACTCATCAGCTTTGGCCTCTGCTCCATCCTCAATGAACATTTTGTGTGAGCGGGGTCAACCAGACCCAAGGAGCCGGGAGAGAACAGCACTGCGCGCACGGGCTTGGCATCCAGCCACTTAAAGGCATAGGGTTCCCTCTTGCTTTATGCTTGGGAAGTAAATAAACGGGTCTGAGAAGGAGGTTGTTTCCATAGCATGCTTCCCCTACCCCACCCACCCCCCCCAGGACAAACAAATGCGGGTTTTGGAGAGGTTGCAGGGTTGGGGTGTGATAAGAAACTAATTAATTGCCACCAGCATTATTTCTGAATGCACACAGATCTGGAAATATCCTTTCAAGGACAGGTGTTTAATACTGAGGAATATACTTAATACCTCAAATCATCCTCTCCATGCAATTAGGCCCTGGTTTACAGCCTTCAAGTGCAAGCTTCAGTTGATTTAGGTGTTTTAAGAGTTTTTGTTCTTCTCTCCTCCAGGGCCTCCAAAGCCACTTTTTTTTTTTATTCCTGCCTGGAGTGCAGAGCACTTTACAGAGGCAGGGAAGTGTCCTTATCCCTGCTGGCTGAAAGCAGAGAGGTGGCACATGGGAGGAAGGACTGCTAGCAAGGAAAAAGTTAAGATGAACCCATGTGGCACCTGAGAAGCCCCTGCAAAGGAGCTGTCACCAGGTTAGCATATGCATGCCCACCTGAATGGGCTTTTGAGGATGTCCAGAGGACTGGGATGTTACCAGCAGCTATACCCAAGCTGAACTGGGAGCTCAAGCAGTTGCTGGAGAAGTCCTGAGGTGCTCACCCAGCACTGCTCAGCCATAGACACATGTATCAATGGAAAAGCCAGGAGGGTCTTATTCCTGCAACTCCATTAGACCCCAACCATTGTGTCCCTAGCATGAACACTAGGCATGCTAATCAATGAATTAGTGCTAATTAGTTAATGAGCCTTCTGGTCATCTCACAGAGGAAGAAGTGGGGAGACTTTCCTAATTCCAGTTACAGAGGGGCCAGGACCTTGCTCGGAGCAGTGGAGATTTGAACTCAGCTGCTCTCCATTAGCCTGAGGAGCACGGCCCCAGACATCTCTGGTCACTTCCACCACTGACAATAATCATGAGAAATACCAGCCACGTCCCTGGAGAGAGCTCCCTGCTCTGCTTTTGCCTGAGCTGCACCGTGTAACAAGATATTATGACGTTTCTCTCTGATGAAGTGTCTTTCATCCCGGAGCACAGCCAGCTTTGCAGTGGAGATGATGGCCAGGCCTGCTGGAGATGGAGAAATGAGGAGTGGGAAGGTGCTGGGGGGGGGGGGGGGGGAGATTTGCAAATCACAGAGCTCAGCTGAAGAAACCCTTAAACCAGTCCCTTGTCCCTGGTCCATATTGCCTCCCCAGTTAAGCCCTCCATCCTCTCCAGCTCCCAGCCTCAGCAAGGGGACGCTTGTCGCCTCTTATCAGAGTTGCTGGGCTCAGCAAGTCCCTCCGACAGCACGCTCCGCACACATGCACGCGCGCTCCCATCCAACACAAACTGATGTGACCAATTATACAAATACAGATCTGGCAGCAACGAGCCTGTTTGCTCCGTCTCCGAGTCTCCAGTGAGCATTCCCAGAGAGGCACTACCCTGTTTCTGAGGCTACTGCCTTTGCACAAACTGCAGCCTCTCTTTTTATTTTTGTGTTCCTGCTTTTCACAGAATCACAGAATCTTCTAGGTTGGAAGGGACCTTAAAGATCATCTTGTCCAACCGTCAACCTAACTGACAAAAATAGACACCCACACAACAAACAAGCATCACCATCACTAAACCATCCCTCCCAGCACTACATCAACCCGTCTTTTGAACACCTCCAGGGATGGGGCCTCAACCACCTCCCTGGGCAGCCCATTCCAATGGCTGAGAACCCTTTCAGTGAAAAAATTGTTCCTAATATCCAGCCTGAACCTCCCCTGGCGTAACTTGAGGCCATTTCCTCTCGTCCTGTTGCCTGTGACTTGGGAAAAGAGACCGACCCCCACCTCTCTACACCCTCCTTTCAGGGAGTTGTAGAGAGCAATAAGGTCTCCCCTCAGCCTCCTCTTCTCCAGGCTGAATAACCCCAGTTTTGCTTGCATCTTCAGAGAAAGGAGAGGACAGCACCGGTAAAAGTTGACCAAGAAATGACCTCAACTGACCATGAGCCCTTCGGATCAGAAACAGGAGCCTGTATAATTTGGAGTAAAGACATGTACACAAAACTCTGGCGCACGGTCTCTTCGGTAGAGATGAACAAAAAGCCTCATTGTCCAAGCAGGGGTGGCGTTGACCCCTGCAGAGATTTATTTGGGATAGCCCGACGGGCAAGCGGTGACACTCCGAGGTCTAAGGAAACCGATAGCTCGTTCCTGTGACTCTGAGTCATTCCCCTGGGAAAGCAGCAGGCTTGGGGACCGGCCAAGCCAGTCGGGAGAAACGGGCAGGGGCTGCGTGTGCAAAATGTCAAAGCAGCAGTATCACATGGACCTCCTTCCGTGCATTCCTCTTCCCAAGGGCTAAGCAGAAGTTAACACTCCTTTTCACCCCAACTTTTCCCTTTTAAGGGAAAATGACATCTAGAAATGACAATTATCATAGAATCATAGAATTTCCCAGGCCAGAAGGGACCTCCAAGGGTCATCTAGTCCGACCTCCCCGCAGTCAGCAGGGACACCCCCAACTAGACCAGGTTGCCCAGGGCCTCGTCAAGCCTCTCCTTGAATATCTCCAGGGTTGGGGCCTCAACCACCTCCCTGGGCAACCTGTTCCAGTGCTCCACCACCCTCACAGTAAAGAACCCTCTCCTAATCTCCAGTCTAAATCTGTTCCCCTCCAGCTTGAAGCCATTTCCCCTCGTCCTGTCACTGCAGGCCTTTCTAAACAGGCTCTCCCCAGCCTTCCTGTAGGCTCCCTTCAGGTACTGGAAGGCCGCTCTTAGGTCTCCCCAGAGCCTCCTCTTCTCCAGGCTGAACAACCCCAGCTCCCTCAGCCTGTCCTCGTAGCAGAGGTGCTCCATCCCCCTGATCATCCTTGTGGCCCTCCTCTGGACCCTCTCCATCAGGTCCATGTCCTTCTTATATTGAGGGCTCCAGACCTGCACACAATACTCCAGGTGAGGTCTCACCAGAGCAGAGTAAAGTGGCAGAATCACCTCTCTGGACCTGCTGGCAACGCTTCTTTTGATGCAGCCCAGGATGCGATTGGCCTTCTGGGCTGCAACTGCACACTGCCTGCTCATGTCCATTCCTGCTTTTTAGTTTGTACAGTGATTTTTTTCTGCCCCTTCCAGCAGTACCAGCTCATGTCCTTCTTTCTAAATGACTCTAGTTTTCTGTCCACCGTGCTAGAGAGGAACACAGTACCAAGGATGGTATCCCCTCTTTCCACAACAGCTGGGAACACAGAGCACAGAACTAAGATCCAGGAGTCCCTGAGCTGCAACGGCATTGACAGTTATGTTTTACTGTGCCTTAGCCAACCCTGCTGTAAAACAGGTGTAATGCTGCTCCTCATTTTGGTCTCAGAGGTGCTTCATCAGACCTGTGTCCTGTTAACACCAGTGATGACAAATGCAAGCTCTGGGAGGAAGTGGAAAAGCATTAAATAGGCTGTTTATAGAATCATAGAATGGTTAGGGTTGGAAGGGACCTCAAAGATCATCCAGTTCCAACCCCCCTGCCCTGGGCAGGGACACCTCCCACTAGAGCAGGTTGCTCAAGGCCACATCCAGCCTGGCCTTGAACCCCTCCAGGGATGGGGCATTCACAACTTCCCTGGGCAACCTGTTCCAGTGTCTCACCACCTGATATATAGGGAAACTGTGGCTGCTCCATCACTAACAGTGGCCTCACCAGGAGTCAAATTGACTGTCCCATACCATACACAAAGCCCTTCTGCCACCTGAGCTATAAATGGCCCTTTCCTAACCTGGTGGCATGGAGCAGAAGAGAGCCCATGGATCAGTCCCAAGGGCCAAGCAGCATTTCACCCTGTTCATGCTACCAAAGCAAAATACCTGTGCACCCAACTGGCATCCAGACACACCTGACGGCCATCCATGGAAGGACTAACCAGCAATATGCCTTCCACAACCTCCTCCTACATTCAGCAAAACCCCATGAGTATGACAGTGGTGGGCATCAAGCATCTAGGATGGGCAGGGGGGATCACAAGGAAAGCAGAGGGAGTAGGAGAGCAGAGTCCCCTTGAGGAACAGATGTATGGAGGAGATGTAGGGCTTTCAGGGATCTAGGCACTGCTAAGTGCAAAGATGTTTTGGGGAGTTGCTGACTTATAGGTGTGCCTTGAAGCATCAGAAGCACAGGAAGCCTTTATAGCCAAGTGACTCATCAGACAACGACTCGGGTCCCAGACACCCACCTCTCCTGCCCTCTGATAGAAGAATGTTGGAAAAATATTGCCCAGCTCTTTACAACAAGGCCTATTGTTGGCTGGTCAGCTTCGAAAACATTTCTTTTCTTCCCCAAGTGACAGCGCTGCCATGAAAAACAGGAAGAGATTGAATACAGTAATTTAAACAGTCAAACTCCATTTCCTGCCAAAAGGAAAAGAAAATACCGGCAAAAAGCAGAAGCCAGGCAATATTTGGGGACAGACACTTTGATTATCTTGGACAGATATTTGCACTGTGTATCCGGGAAAAAGCTACAGCGATGGAGGTGACACCTTTTCGTTGCAGGGACTGGAGTCTGTTAGGCTGCAGAGCAGCAGGTGATGCTGTGAGGAAGATCAGGCTGAGGAAGAGACCAGGATCTCCCAGGAAATCAGCCCAGGTTCTCAACCAGCTCCTAAGTTGACAGCCGGGATCATGTGCCAGCAACACACCATCTCTGGGACTTCATTGCAAGCCAAGTCCCCAGCAAGGATCCCCATTCCTCTTGCATCTCCCCAGCAAGCCCTGGAACCCTCCTGCTGCTTAGGGCTCACTCTCTAATACCCTCCTCTTCTTCATCCATGCTTGTATGTCCCACACAGTTGACCTGCTTGGTCCCCAAGGCGGAGGGGAAGGCTTCTCTGCCTCTACTACTGAGTATCCCAGTAGTGCAGTGGTCACATAGGCTTCAAATGGTCACATAAGCTTCAAAATGCACCTATTGTTAAACATCACTATTCCATAGTAATAAGAATCAACAAATGCCCCTGTGATCAAGTCCTGTACCAAAATGGCCCATTTACATCTTCATCCTCTTCCCAAACTGCCTCTTTTTTTAAAGAAATTGAGCATTTCCCAACTGTATCAACAGTTCATCACGAAGTTTACAAAGCACTTTTAAACCACGACCTTCTTTATCCAACTTGAATGCTGTTTTCTGGTTTAAAAAGCTTATTTTTAACCCTCCAGAACAGCCCTTCTTTCTGCCAACACCCAGCAAGTCCATACAGCCTCGCTCCCTCTGCTCCGTACGTTGATGCACCACAGAAGTGGTCACGTTTTGGTGACACACGATGCCCTTGCTCGGTAGCCAAAGGGGATGAAGTTGCTCTCTGTGGCTGTTTAAGTAGGAATGCCTTTGGTATCAGGAAAGGGGATTTAGATTAGACACGAGGGAAAGCTTCCTAGCAGCAAAGACAGATCATGTAGGGAGAGGGAGGAATCTCCATCGCTGGAGGTTAAGAACAGGTGAGGCAAACATCTGTCAGAAATGTTATAAGTAGGGCAGAAGGGCAAATCAGACGACCTCGTAAGACTCATTTTTTTTTTAACCAGCTTCATTTTTCTCTGATTATATGAATTTCTAAGCATCTGGGGTCAAGTGTACGATTTAAATATAAGCTATTAGCCTGTATTTGCAGCGAGGGAAACCAGAAAGGTATTACCTAGAACCGTTCATCACCTGAGTGAACATCACCAACTTGCAAATCAACTGCCCAGACATAAAAATCCATCATTTTTTCCTGATTTACGCTGAAGACTAATAGGACACCTATAACACGGGGACGGGGGAGGAATGCACATTGATCTATTCAGCTCTGCTCTTTTATATTTGCCATTCTGGAAATTCTTCTATCGAGCTGCTGAAATCTGCTGTACACACGTGTGTTTGGAACAACAGAGGCACAGGCTCATTATACAGTTGTGTCTCAGGCCTTTGTCTTCACATTGGGTTAGCAAACCAAACCAGGACAAGTCTTTAGGACATCTGGAGACCCAATGCCTCCAGCCACATGCTGACCAGGAGACCAGGCTGGAAGCCTGGACACCAGCCCAGCTTGCTGCCAGGTCCTACCTGACCTCAGCTTTCCAAACTCCAGCTGCACCAGCAAAGCTGCCTGACCAGAGAAGCTGCAGACTTTGCTCTGTACTATTCCATCCAAGTGGACCGTTCCCCCCACATCCATGTAGTTGTTATAGAATCATAGAGTTGTCTGGCTTGGAAGGGACCTTTCAGATCATCAAGTCCAACCATCAACCTAACGCAGACAAAAATCATCACTAACCCATGTCCCTCAGCATCACATCTACCCATCTTCTAAATACCTCCAGGGATGGTAATTCCACCACTTCTCTGGGCATTATATTGCAGGTTAGGAGACATGTGCTGGGAATGGTCCCCAAGAGACTTCTCCTGCCCTGAAGTGGCCTTGAACAAGCATTACACCAAGGCAGGAAGAGGAGCATCCTAACATGTGGATCCGCTTTGAGACAGTTAACGGTTCTATTAGAAAAATATTTGTTTCCAAAGGCCAGACCCGACCACTCACCAAAATGTGAGAACATGAAGTGAGCCCAGCTGCATAATCCATGGTCTTACAGTTAATACCACAGAGAAGGGCTGGAATATTTCTTCTAACAGTGTTTCTCTGCAATGCTCGGTGAGGGTTTCCCACAGCTCATCTCTACCCATCTGCTCCACACCAGGCACGTCAGCTGTATCTGGTGACACTCAGGATTTCGGCAGCAGAGCTGAAGTTCAGGTCCAGCCTTCATCGCAGGCAGGTTAAGCCTCTATTTGCACCAGCAGAGAAGTATGTGGCATCCACATAAAAAGAGGAAAAACCTCACTGACGGCTTTGTAATTGGTTTTAGAGCTGCTTCAGATACACTAAGAGGCAAGAGCAGCAGTGCTGGTGGATGGCTGGCAAGCAGGACATCAGCAGAGGAGACAAGGCCCTCACAGACATATATGCAGGCTCCAAAATACTTCACCAACCATCAAATATTTTTCCAAGCTTAGCAGCTGGACTCTGCAACCCTTGCAGCAGCCAAGTCACTAATACCTCTTCCCTCGGGCAGCACAGCTGATCTCAGACAGGGCTTGCCAGACAACGGTCACAGGCTTCAAATGGTCACATAGGCTTCAAATGGTCACATAGGCTTCAAAATGCACCTATTGTTAAACATCACGCAGTGGTCACATAGGCTTCAAATGGTCACATAAGCTTCAAAATGCACCTATTGTTAAACATCACTATTCCATAGTAATAAGAATCAACAAATGCCCCTGTGATCAAGTCCTGTACCAAAATGGCCCATTTACATCTTCATCCTCTTCCCAAACTGGTTGAGGCCCCTTCCCTGGAGATATTCAAGGTGAGGCTTGATGAGGCCCTGGGCAACCTGGTCTAGTTGGGGGTGTCCCTGCTGACTGCGGGGGGGTCGGACTAGATGGCCTTTGGAGGTCCCTTCCGGCCTGGGCAATTCTATGATTCTATAGTAATGAAAATCAACAAATCCCCCAGTGATCAAGTCCTGTACCGAAATGGCCCATTTACATCTCCATCCTCTTCCCAAACTGCCTCTTTTTTTAAAGAAATTGAGCATTTCCCAACTGTATCAACAGTTCATCACGAAGTTTACAAAGCACTTTTAAACCACGACCTTCTTTATCCAACTTGAATGCTGTTTTCTGGTTTAAAAAGCTTATTTTTAACCCTCCAGAACAGCCCTTCTTTCTGCCAACACCCAGCAAGTCCATACAGCCTCGCTCCCTCTGCTCCGTACGTTGATGCACCACAGAAGTGGTCACGTTTTGGTGACACACGATGCCCTTGCTCGGTAGCCAAAGGGGATGAAGTTGCTCTCTGTGGCTGTTTAAGTAGGAATGCCTTTGGTATCAGGAAAGGGGATTTAGATTAGACACGCGAGCATTTCCCAACTGCATCAACAGTTAATCACAAAGTTTACAAAGCACTTTTAAACCACGACCTTCTTTATCCAACTTGAATGCTGTTTTCTGGTTTAAAAAGCTTATTTAATAAGAATCAACAAATGCCCCTGTGATCAAGTCCTGTACCAAAATGGCCCATTTACATCTTCATCCTCTTCCCAAACTGCCTCTTTTTTTAAAGAAATCGAGCATTTCCCAACTGCATCAACAGTTAATCACAAAGTTTACAAAGCACTTTTAAACCACGACCTTCTTTATCCAACTTGAATGCTGTTTTCTGGTTTAAAAAGCTTATTTTTAACCCTCCAGAACAGCCCTTCTTTCTGCCAACACCCAGCAAGTCCATACAGCCTCGCTCCCTCTGCTCCGTACGTTGGTGCACCACAGAAGTGGTCGCGTTTTGGTGACACACAATGCCCTTGCTCGGTAGCCAAAGGGGCTGAAGTTGCTCCCTGTGGCTGTTTAAGTAGGAATGCCTTCAGTATCAGGAAAGGGGATTTAGATTAGACACGAGGGAAAGCTTCCTAGCAGCAAAGACAGATCATGTAGGGAGAGGGAGGAATCTCCATCGCTGGAGGTTAAGAACAGGTGAGGCAAACATCTGTCAGAAATGTTATAAGTAGGGCAGAAGGGCAAATCAGACGACCTCGTAAGACTCATTTTTTTTTTAACCAGCTTCATTTTTCTCTGATTATATGAATTTCTAAGCATCTGGGGTCAAGTGTACGATTTAAATATAAGCTATTATCCTGTATTTGCAGCGAGGGAAACCAGAAAGGTATTACCTAGAACCGTTCATCACCTGAGTGAACATCACCAACTTGCAAATCAACTGCCCAGACATAAAAATCCATCATTTTTTCCTGATTTACGCTGAAGACTAATAGGACACCTATAACACGGGGACGGGGGAGGAATGCACATTGATCTATTCAGCTCTGCTCTTTTATATTTGCCATTCTGGAAATTCTTCTATCGAGCTGCTGAAATCTGCTGTACACACGTGTGTTTGGAACAACAGAGGCACAGGCTCATTATACAGTTGTGTCTCAGGCCTTTGTCTTCACATTGGGTTAGCAAACCAAACCAGGACAAGTCTTTAGGACATCTGGAGACCCAATGCCTCCAGCCACATGCTGACCAGGAGACCAGGCTGGAAGCCTGGACACCAGCCCAGCTTGCTGCCAGGTCCTACCTGACCTCAGCTTTCCAAACTCCAGCTGCACCAGCAAAGCTGCCTGACCAGAGAAGCTGCAGACTTTGCTCTGTACTATTCCATCCAAGTGGACCGTTCCCCCCACATCCATGTAGTTGTTATAGAATCATAGAGTTGTCTGGCTTGGAAGGGACCTTTCAGATCATCAAGTCCAACCATCAACCTAACGCTGACAAAAACCATCACTAACCCATGTCCCTCAGCATCACATCTACCCATCTTCTAAATACCTCCAGGGATGGTGATTCCACCACTTCTCTTGGCTTTATATTGCAGGTTAGGAGACATGTGCTGGGAATGGTCCCCAAGAGACTTCTCCTGCCCTGAAGTGGCCTTGAACAAGCATTACACCAAGGCAGGAAGAGGAGCATCCTAACATGTGGATCCGCTTTGAGACAGTTAACGGTTCTATTAGAAAAATATTTGTTTCCAAAGGCCAGACCCGACCACTCACCAAAATGTGAGAACATGAAGTGAGCCCAGCTGCATAATCCATGGTCTTACAGTTAATACCACAGAGAAGGGCTGGAATATTTCTTCTAACAGTGTTTCTCTGCAATGCTCGGTGAGGGTTTCCCACAGCTCATCTCTGCCCATCTGCTCCATGCCATTCACGTCAGCTTTATCTGGTGACACTCAGGATTTCGGCAGCAGAGCTGAAGTTCAGGTCCAGCCTTCATCGCAGGCAGGTTAAGCCTCTATTTGCACCAGCAGAGAAGTATGTGGCATCCACATAAAAAGAGGAAAAACCTCACTGACGGCTTTGTAATTGGTTTTAGAGCTGCTTCAGATACACTAAGAGGCAAGAGCAGCAGTGCTGGTGGATGGCTGGCAAGCAGGACATCAGCAGAGGAGACAAGGCCCTCACAGACATATATGCAGGCTCCAAAATACTTCACCAACCATCAAATATTTTTCCAAGCTTAGCAGCTGGACTCTGCAACCCTTGCAGCAGCCAAGTCACTAATACCTCTTCCCTCGGGCAGCACAGCTGATCTCAGACAGGGCTTGCCAGCAGCTCTAAGTAGACTCATTTAAGGAGAGGACAGCCCACTTAGTTAACACTTTTCAGACACTCCTGTTTTTTCTTCAAGGATCTTCAGGCTCTCTCTCCAGCTGTGGAGCATTAGCAGCTCTGATTCACAATAAAGAAATGCAACCACAAATGTGCTCTAACAGTTTTTCCCCACTGTGTCACCTGGTCCCTGGCTCCTTGCCCTCTCCCCAACCTCTGCAGACCTGTTCCTCCAAATTCAGTCCCATTATAGAATGGTTTGGGTTGGAAGGGACTTTAAAGATCACCCATTTCCAATGCCCCTGCCCTGGGCAGGGACACCTCCCACCAGACCAGGTTGCTCAAAGCCCCATCCAGCCTGGCCTTAAACACTTCCAGGTATGGGGCAGCCACAGCTTCTCAGGGCAACCTGGACCAGTGCCTCACCACTCTCACAGCCAAGAATTTCTTCCTGATATTTAATCTAAATCTCCCCACTTTCAGTTTAAAGCCATTGCCCCTCATCCTATTGCTCCACTCCCTCATCGAGAGTCCCTCCCCATCTCTCCTGCAGGCTTCCTTTAGGGACTGGAAGGGGCTCTAAGGTCTCCCTGGAGCCTTCTCTTGTCCAGACTGAACAACCCCAACTCTCTCAGCCTGTCTTCATAGCAGAGGTGCTTCAGCCCTCTGATCATCTTTGTGGACTCCTCTGGACCCGAACTGATAGGTCAGTCTTCTTGGTCAAGGACTCACCCCAAGGTGCACAAGAAACCTGTTCTCCTTTTTGCTCCTGTCCAAAGCCACAGAAGCCAGGTGACTGACAGGTTTCACACCTCCTGATTTGAGGTCCAGCATTGCAAGCATTAGCACGGAGCACAAGCAGTGCAGATTTGCAAATGCATGGAGAGGCTTAACTGCCCGGGAAAGTAACTCCAGTGGGAAGCTCCCAGCTTAAACCTAAAGGCAGCTCTTTGAATGTGCAGAGGCCTCGAGGCTAAACAAAAAAAAATAATAAAAAAATCAAAGCCAGATTTGGGCACAGCCTTTCTCCCTGTGCCATAGTCCATGGGGAACTTTACAGGTGTGGACAGAAGAGATCCCAACTGAAATGAAGGGCTTGTCCCTCCACACGTTCGGTGTGGGAGCGTGAGAGCAGGGTACGGGCAAGCACCGATGCTGTGGGCACTGGTGTAAAGGGCAATTAGAGCAGGCCTCAAGATGCACCAGGGGAGGTTTAGATTGGATATTAGGAAGAATTTCTTCACAGAAAGGGTTATCCAGCGTTGGAATGGGCTGCCCAAGGAAGTGGTTGAGGCACCGTCCCTAGAGGTGTTCAAAAATATGGTTTAGTGTTTGGGGTTTTTTTATTGCTTATTTCTTATCTATTTTTTTGTCAGAGTTAGGTTGATGGTTGGACTAGATGATCTTTAAGGTCCCTTCCAACCTAGATGATTCTATGATTCTAAGTAAGGCGGGATAAGTCTCCCCGCAATGAAATTTCCATCTGCATTCCTCTTGGTCCATCCTTGTCCTGCAAGGGGAGAGCAGCAGAGATCCCTCAGCAAAGGAGACGTGAGTACGAAAGGAAAGCCGGAGCAATCCCACATCCCAAGCCCTGACTCTGCCTGGAGATTATGGGGCAGGAAAGCGCTCTGGCGTTTCTCCGTATTCCCTTTGCTCAGGCTTGAACTTGCCTCTCACTTGAAAGAGCTAATTAAGGCAGGAAATCAAAGCCCGGAGAGGCGGCTATTACAGCAGCCTGGGTGCAGTGCTGGCTGTAATGCTGATTTCTGTGCGTGGTATCAAAGCCAGCCGCGTGCTGGCGGGGGTTGATGCAGACTTCTGCAGTGACACTTTACTGAACCGACGGAATAAACTAAGGCAATTTCTTAAGACCATTTGTAGGTCAGGTAGACCAGCCTCTTCCCCCATCCTGCCCTTAAATCTCGCAGCATTTAATCCTTGATCTCGAGCCAGGCCTTAATTTTTCAGCACAGAGACGGCACAGAGCTGGCTGGAAACTGGAAGATGAGGGACTTTGATGGTTAATGACCAGTGCTCCTCAGCCCTAGAAGAAACAAAGCCCTGACTTCACAAAGTTTCCTGAACAAATCCTGCTCTGACTCCAGCTCAGGGAAATAAAATTACACCAGTAGACACAGAAACCAGCCTTCGACTTTATCTAGGTCCTATTTCAGTTTAGGTTTGAGCCAAGACTGCACAAGGAGCGTGATTCCACCCCTAATGAATTGAACAGCGAGATAACAGCAACAACAGGCCAATTCCTCCTAAAGATTTCAAGGCCTATTGGCTTAGTTCAGCAGCAAACATAACACGGCTGGGGAGGTCAGAAGGTGATGACCTTCCTCAGCTCCTCCGTGAGCAAACTGAGGCATGAACTGGTTAAATTAGGTGGCATGTTTGGATGCAGGCAGAGCCAGGACTGGGACGAGGCAGTCTCAGTTCCTTGGTCCCTGCTCTAATCGTTGACCTAAGATCTGTGAGCGCATGAGGAGGTCAAGGTTGGGGGCTTAGGGTCTTCACTTACCGCACTGCTACAGGGAATGTCCTTGACTTTGAGCCAGGCCAGATCTAATGTCCCCTCTCCCCTGTAGCAGGACTGCAGTCTGTCCTTAATGCGATCGTTGATCTTCTTCAGGACAAAGATGCAAAGAGCAGACTCATCCAAGGACTTCATCTTCCTTTTCTGCCCCTTGGAGAAGACTGTGAACAGGATATCATCCTCGGGGCCAACACCCAAAGACCTCGCTAAGATGGCTCCAGCCTTAGATAAGTAGGCTGCCTGGAGCAACCGGTACTCCACCCCGTTCTTCTCACAGCCAATGGGCACCTCAACATAGGAGTTAAAGGCTGTGTCCTCCTTACAAAGCCGGACCAGCTTGGAGGTATAAACCTGCTCCTTCGTGGTGGACCCAGGTGGTGAGATCATCTCAGGCTGTAGAGTTAGGAAATAGACAAAGTTACCACTGCTGAAGCCATAAATGTAGTAGATGTCGAAGTCAGGGATGATGGTAAAGGTGTCTGAGGGGATCTTGATCATAGAGGCCACAAACTCGTCATGAAAGACATACGCAAACATCCCGTCTGCCTCGGAGTTCTTGGTGAGCTTTCTGCTGGAAATAGTGGGGAAATACTCAGGTTTGCCGTCCACGGCAGTGGCAATGAACAACTTGTCATCCATGTTGCTGTAAGAAACAATGACTCCAAAAACAGAGCCACTCTCATTCACCCCAGAGAGATAATGCTCCTTCTTGTGGAAGGGCTCCCCCAGCTTGAAGAGGTCATCCAGCCTCAAAAGCTTGCAGATGCCCTGGTAAAGACTCCCACAGGCTATCAATCGATTCTCCTTGTAGTCTATGAGGAGCATTTTGTTTATGTTGTTAGTGGGCGTCAAGGGTTCATTGCAGGTTTGGACTATCCTGGGAGGATAACATTTGGGATTATCTTCATCAGGACCAGTCTGATGGGTCACCAGGACCTTCAGGTCACTGGAGAGTTTGTAGATCCTGTTGACAGCTCCCAAGTAAATGTGCCCAGTCCTTTCGTCAACCACCAAGTGGTTGAAGTTCCCCTCTGCTTGGTCTCCAGTGAAAGTGATGAAGGGCCTCTTTGGGTGGAGTGGCTGCTGCCTGCCAAGAGGCGACACTGTGGTGGATAGTAGGAGGTGAGAAACCAGGCAAGTCCATTTCCACATGGCCGGTGACATGATTAGAAAGGTTTGTATTCCCAAGGGAACGAGGATTAAAAGCTGTAAGAGTCTTCAAAACACCAATTCCCTGGCAGATTTTGCCCTACAAGCAAAGAGAAAAGAAAACAAAAGTACATTACTGTGGAGTATTCCTTCCTCCTCCCTCCTTCACAGCCATGCCATCATCAGAGCGTATTTAATTGCTAATCCTCCCTTTCTCGTCTCTGAGCTCTCTACTTAAAACCAGCACAAAGGGAGCCCTCCTGAAAGAAAAGATGCTGGTGGAAAGAGCAGAAATCACACAGCATAATAATAATAATAATAAATCAGCACCCTTTCACTCTCCATTACACACACACACACGCCCCATGGTGCGGCACAAAAAATTCACTGGAAGCCAGAGCAGCACAGAAGGTTCATGGTAGAAACATCAAGCAATATTGCTGTTTGCACTGCCAACTTTGACCTGACTGCGTATTTGCTATCTAAGGAGACAGGACAGGAGAAGGATTATTATCCTGCTCTTCTGGATGAAGGACTGAAGCCTAGAGAAGGTCAGGGACCTGCCTACAGGGAGAGGTCCAGATGGATGCTGAGCTCTTTTGCAACCCTTGAAGTCTGCCAGGAAGAAGCCAGCACTGGTCTGACATTAACATCCTTTCAGGGAGACCTCGGTCCAGAATGGGCCTGTTTGAACAGGCTCTCTGTGGCTTCCAGATCAAAGCTGCCTCGTGCCAGTCCAGCTTGGAGTACAGACGTAGGAGTTGTGGTGTGCCAACCTTCACAGCCACATCTACAACAGGCACGCAGCCAAGCACGGAGCAAACTGAGCACCAGGTCTCCTCCCTCCCCTGGGCTCTCACCACAACACCGCTCTCCACCCACTGCACAAAAAGCCAAGAAAACATTGTCCTAAAGGGAGATACAGTTCCCCTTGGGCACCTCAGATGACTAAGGAGAAAGGGGTTGCCTAACTATTAGCAGTAATCAAGTCTAAAGGACCATGAAGTAGGAAAACTAACAACCCAGGGACCAGCTTGGTGACTTTCCAGAGGGAAGGGGGTTTCCTTGCACCACTCAATCTCTTAAAATCTCCCAGTTTTTAACCAGGGTGGTGGGAGCAGTATGGGTTTCCAAAAGCTTCTGTAATTCGGTGAGCACATCACCCAGTCCCATCCTTGTGCCGTGAAAATGCATCTTCCTACTCAACACATCCATCTTCTCCCTGGTCCTCCACCTTTTCATGGCTGCTTCTGTTCCAAAAGCAGCTTTGGCCCCTTATGGCCCCACGAAGCATAGAATCATAGAATCATAGAATTGCCCAGGCCGGAAGGGACCTCCAAAGGTCATCTAGTCCGACCTCCCCGCAGTCAGCAGGGACACCCCCAACTAGACCAGGTTGCCCAGGGCCTCGTCGAGCCTCTCCTTGAATATCTCCAGGGAAGGGGCCTCAACCACCTCCATGGGCAACCTGTTCCAGTGCTCCACCACCCTCACCAGCACAAAGGGAGCCCTCCTGAAAGAAAAGATGCTGGTGGAAAGAGCAGAAATCACACAGCATAATAATAATAATAATAAATCAGCACCCTTTCACTCTCCATTACACACACACACACGCCCCATGGTGCGGCACAAAAAATTCACTGGAAGCCAGAGCAGCACAGAAGGTTCATGGTAGAAACATCAAGCAATATTGCTGTTTGCACTGCCAACTTTGACCTGACTGCGTATTTGCTATCTAAGGAGACAGGACAGGAGAAGGATTATTATCCTGCTCTTCTGGATGAAGGACTGAAGCCTAGAGAAGGTCAGGGACCTGCCTACAGGGACAGGTCCAGATGGATGCTGAGCTCTTTTGCAACCCTTGAAGTCTGCCAAGAAGAAGCCAGCACTGGTCTGACATTAACATCCTTTCAGGGAGACCTCGGTCCAGAATGGGCCTGTTTGAACAGGCTCTCTGTGGCTTCCAGATCAAAGCTGCCTCGTGCCAGTCCAGCTTGGAGTACAGACGTAGGAGTTGTGGTGTGCCAACCTTCACAGCCACATCTACAACAGGCACGCAGCCAAGCACGGAGCAAACTGAGCACCAGGTCTCCTCCCTCCCCTGGGCTCTCACCACAACACCGCTCTCCACCCACTGCACAAAAAGCCAAGAAAACATTGTCCTAAAGGGAGATACAGTTCCCCTTGGGCACCTCAGATGACTAAGGAGAAAGGGGTTGCCTAACTATTAGCAGTAATCAAGTCTAAAGGACCATGAAGTAGGAAAACTAACAACCCAGGGACCAGCTTGGTGACTTTCCAGAGGGAAGGGGGTTTCCTTGCACCACTCAATCTCTTAAAATCTCCCAGTTTTTAACCAGGGTGGTGGGAGCAGTATGGGTTTCCAAAAGCTTCTGTAATTCGGTGAGCACATCACCCAGTCCCATCCTTGTGCTGTGAACATGCATCTTCCTACTCAACGCATCCATCTTCTCCCTGGTCCTCCACCTTTTCATGGCTGCTTCTGTTCCAAAAGCAGCTTTGGCCCCTTATGGCCCCACGAAGCATAGAATCATAGAATCATAGAATTGCCCAGGCCGGAAGGGACCTCCAAAGGTCATCTAGTCCGACCTCCCCGCAGTCAGCAGGGACACCCCCAACTAGACCAGGTTGCCCAGGGCCTCGTCGAGCCTCTCCTTGAATATCTCCAGGGATGGGGCCTCAACCACCTCCCTGGGCAACCTGTTCCAGTGCTCCACCACCCTCACAGTGAAGAACCCTCTCCTCATCTCCAGTCTAAATCTGTTCCCCTCCAGCTTGAAGCCATTGCCCCTCGTCCTGTCACTGCAGGCCTTTCTAAACAGGTTCTCCCCAGCCTTCCTGTAGGCCCCCTTCAGGTACTGGAAGGCTGCTATTAGGTCTCCCCGGAGCCTCCTCTTCTCCAGGCTGAACAACCCCAGCTCCCTCAGCCTGTCCTCGTAGCAGAGGTGCTCCATCCCCCTGAGCATGTGGGAGGTGGAGTTCTACCAGCTCAGGTCTCATCATTCAAGCTCCTTATTACTGGTGGCTAGGCTGAGGCACACAGGTCTCTCCTCCCTCCATCCCTCCTTAACACCCAGATCAGAATTTCACAAAGCTGGTCAAACCCCAGCTCCACTCCTGCAGGCCAGTGTCCTGTCACCTCTCTCACAGAGTGACTTTGCTGAAATCAGGGGTGCAAGTAGCTGAGCAGAAGTGATGACAGCCGGCCCCGCGCAAGCAGGAGGCAAGGGAAAAAATCACTGTTTGCAGATCCCAGCAGGGAGGAAGATGTGGCAGCTCTGCCAACACCGGCGGAACTGAAAAAAATTTACTTGGGGAAATAATAAAGAGAATAAATCCTGTCATCTTTTGACCTGTAGGCTGATTAGATCTGATAGTGGAAAGGGTAAGTCTGGGCTTGCAGAGCATCCACCACTTTTATGCCACCCCAAATATTTCAAAATTCTCACAGCAGCCAGAAATTCAAAGCTGTTGTATGATCACCTTCACCCCCCGCTGCCCTCCCCGCCGCAGCAGCCGCAGGCGTCGGGGTAGATGACGGACAAAGGTCATTTCACATTTACTTTCGGCGTGTTTACCCTGTTCTGCTTTGCCTTTCTGGTCAAGCAAATATTTAATAAAATCAAGCTTATACTGCAGAGTTTGCAGGACTGTCTTGCGAGCGGGAGAGGATTCGCTCCGCAGGGATAGGCAGGCCGGTCACGTAGGCTTTTAATAACCTTTATTATGATAGATAGAGCAGCCATGGGATGAGCTCTCCCCGCACAACCATTCCTCTTTCAAAAGAGGCCATCCTTGAGAGAGCAGCAGAAGGGGGAAGCTGTCCCTGTTTGAGTCCTGTGTTCAGAAACATCACGTGGCGACCCTGAACACCGGCTCCCGTCACTTATGAGTTATGATCCATATTTCTAACAGACACCAGTTTGATCGGGCACTAGACAGATCTAGGAAGAAATTATTCTTTTCAAGTACTAAAAAGATATCTATTTTACCCCTATATTTTACTCCGGTTTGCTCCTCTTAGCCCTGCAGAGTCAGCACAGCTGCAGGACAGGGAAATGGGAACTGCCGTGACCCAGAGGCTGAAGAGGTAATGAAGAGACCCTCTTCTGCAACAGGAGCCCTCTGCCCAAAGGTCATCACAACACCCAAGAGCAGATTTGCAACAACAGGAGGAAATGTGCCCGTTAAAATAAGTGGCCAACACAACATAGAATCACAGAATCTTCTAGGTTGGAAGGGACCTCAAAGATCATCTTGTCCAACCGTCAACCTAACTGACAAAAATAGACACCCACACAACAAACAAGAAGCATCACCATCACTAAACCATACCTCCCAGCACTACATCAACCTGTCTTTTGAACACCTCCAGGGATGGTGCCTCAACCACCTCCCTGGGCAGCCCATTCCAATGTCTGATAACCCTTTCCACGAAGAAATTTTTCCTAATATCCAATCTAAACCTCCCCTGGCGTAACTTGAGGCCATTTCCTCTCGTCCTGTCACCTGTGACTTGAAAGAAGAGACCAACCCCCACCTCTCTACACCCTCCTTTCAGGGAGTTGTAGAGAGCAATAAGGTCTCCCCTCAGCCTCCTCTTCTCCAGGCTGAATAACCCCAGCTCCCTCAGCCTCTCCTCATAAGACTTGTAAGAGGAGATACACTCCAGAGGTGAAATGTTTGAGGCCCAAGCAGCTGAGAATCATGACATTGGAATAGGCTGCCCAGGGAGATGGCTGAGTCACCATCCCTGAATGTGTTTAAGAGTTGTTTAGGTGTGGTGTTGGGGGATATGGTGTAGGGAAGAACTTTGTAGAGTTGGGTTGATGGTTGGACTCAATTACCCCAAGAGTTTTTTCCAACCTGACTATGACTGACTTTGAGGTGAGACTGTCACTTGTAGAGGAAGGGGATGGCAAGGAGAACCTTCCTCCAGACACAGACGGCAAAACTGATTTGGAAAGCAGATCACCAGGACATGATCCCAAGATTCTAAAACATGCAACCCTATGATAAATAGATATGGCCTTGGACAAGAAAAGTTTGGATGCAAAAAAGCCAATGAGGAAGAAACTTTCCTAACTTCTTTAACTCAGGTGGTGGCTGTTATTAGGTGAGAAAGCTAGGGAATGCTGAATACGTCCTCAAAATGCAGCAGGTTTCAAGGAGACAAAGTCAAGAAGGATGCTCTATGGCTGAGGAAGTAGGAATAAATCAGCAATAAAGAGGACACAAAGGACTGGTCTGTCAATTGAGAGGGAGGGAAGGACTAGGGAGGAAGCGTACAGGGAGCTGGGACATTTGGGTTTGATTGACAATCTCGCAAAAGCCATGGTCACATCCCTCTACTGGAGACTGGCACAAATCCACCCCACTGCAATCACAGGTCCTGAAAGGAACATGTCACTGGGTGAACACAGGAGACAACAGCATCTCCCCATTTGCCTCACACACACACACAGCCCTCCTGCCATCAAAGGTGGCAGAGAGATTCACCTCACCACCTTGCCACGGCCACACGTTGGCAGCAGGAACACCGCAAGGTCAGCAGCAAGAGGAGTCACACATGAGGAGCCATGGAAGCAAACCCACCCTGGGTCCAGCTCCAGCCAGGGACACAGAACAAAAGTACATGTTGAAATATAGACCAGGACCAAATGTGCTGAACAATAGCAGTGGGAGAGGGAGAACATCCACCACCTCCTCCTGCAGAGCTGGTCTGACACCACCCCAGGGTCCTGGTGGCTGGTGGGATGAGCTCAGTGAGCCCCTCCACCAGGCCAGAACCTGGCTAGGAGGAAGCCAACAGCACCCAGGGTCTGGGTGGTTAATGAAGCCCGGCGTTAATCAGGAGGCACGCTCCTGTGTTTACGTTGTCTCCACTCAGGCACAGCTATTAGTTTCCTGGGATGCAGGAAGCCACGGGGAGATGCTGACGAGGCAGACACCCAGCGACGACAGAGGCAGCACACAGCAATTCAGCACCCAGTGCATCTACACAATCCCTTTAATCTCAGCTAAAGACTTTTTTTTTTTTTTTTCCCCTGGCTTCCTTTAATAAACCCTGATTACCACAGATAGAAGCTTTTCTTTGGGAGCCGACGTGGTGAGAAAACTCATACGGAGACATTGTCAACAGCTCCACCAACAAAAAAACAGCTTCTAACTTCATCTAAATCCTTTTTCCTTGAACTTACAACCTGTCCAACGCCTGATGGAAACTGAAGGCAAGTCTCCCACACTAGAGCATCTTTTCTTCAAGAGCTCACCACAATGAGCAGAACCCAGAGCAAGCTGCAGCTTGTCCCAAATAAAGAGATTACTTTCAGGAGTGGGCTGTTTGCAAGGCACTTAAGCCAAGGAGGGACAACACAGCCTTCCCTCGTCACACAGATTATTCTATTCAAGCACTCACATGGTGCCCATCACCTTGTTACCTGCACATCTGCCAGAAGCTTATTAAGTGATGGGATTTACACTTGCTGTGAGTAGGACTTTCCTCCTTTTTTTGTGGTTTCCCTGTGTGATAGAACTCCACGTGGAGGGTGTTTCTGCCTGCAATTCAGACTTGGCTTCCCATCAGCAAAAGCAGGTCACAACTGTGCTCCTTTGTGCTTGGGAGGGAGAGCAGAGAGGTTTGTAATGGTTTCTCAGTTCCTCCAGGAATTTGCTACACAGAGGCTTGAATGAAAGAACACAAATATTCAGTGCTGCAGAAACAAGAATGGTGTTTTGAGGTCGTGGAAATAACCTACAAATCCAGAGACCGGGGTTACACTCTCTCTTCTGGAGCACACCGGCCTGAAAGTATTCTGAGGGTAAATCTATTAAAATTATTCTTTATCACAGTTAACTGGGGAAATGTAAACCCTCAGACAAACAAACTATCATAGCAAAAGCATGTAAGAGCACACAAGGTCACTGATTTTAAACAAACCATGTCACAACAGTGCCTAACTTCGTTGATCCTACCTTGGGAAACGTGTGTATGAGACCATATAGGTCCAAAGCCCTGAGAAAAAGTGAAGAATGGCCAAAAGCCAGCGTGTCAGGTTGACTTCTGTTGCAAAGAAGTCTCATTCTTGTCTCCCAACAAAGCCACTGTACACTCCCGGGGCTCTGTTCTCTTCACTACAAAATGTGTCTCTACTGTGTTTCTATGAGGTGCAACTCCCATGGGGTTGGGTAGTGCCAAATTTGCCAAGAATTTAAAAGACGTTTCACAGATCAGAAGATCCTGACCAGGCTGCGGCTCTAGACACCAAGAGGAATAAGCACAGCCCCTGCCCCTAAAGGGTTGATGAATATTGAAAAGAAAAGGAGCAGGGTTTCATCCCAGCAGGTCTCCCCAGCTTGTGTACCAATTACAGCATTTTGGGACAGCCTTGAGGAAAGCAGCAGCATTTCCTTCCTCAGAAGTCAAGCTTGAGCTCGCAAATTCCCTTCCAGGCTTCGGGGGCTCTGAAGAGTACCCAGATGAAGTCTTCAGAATTTTCCGGACCTGATCCCGACAGGAGCCCTAAAACACCACTTTGATCCTCAAACAGCAAGGAAGGGGCTCTGACCCCAGGTTTCTCCGTGAGTCAGCAGGCAGCTCTTTTCTGTATAGCACAGCTCACGTTGCGTTCAATGCCAGTGGGTGGATGCTTCCCCCTGCTTTGCAGTCTTAGGAAGATCTGTGAGACACAAGTCCTCTCTCTCAGGCTGAAGTCGCGTAATTAGCACTGTATAAATCCACCAAGAGCCAAATCTCGTAAGACAGAGATCATACTTCAGCTGTCTCCCCAAAGCCTGGCACAGAGAGTAACTCCCTATTCACAGTGACTTTGAGATCACTGGCTATTTCCACTCTCTAGATCTACATGAGATGCCAGCAAGGATAAAATGTGGGACTTAAAGGAAAAAAAAAACCAAAACCTTTAGAATTTGATCTACTGGTTGTTGGAGCACCAAGATCTGTGTTTGGAGGTGGGGAAGCCAGTAGGAAAGAAGCAGAAGCCAGGAGAGAATCCCCAGTCTTCAAAGTCTGAGAATTTGCTCTATATTCAAAGGGCAACTGGAAGAGGGCAGCCCGAGAGACTCAGGGTAAAAGCAACAGGACTGGGAAAATCAAAGATGATGCTGGGATGGGGAATAAGGTTTGGAAATAAAGCTTCAGAGGGATGTAGGACTTTTGGATTTGCTGCACAGGATCAGGCTACCTGCAAACCAGATGAGCTTCAGTTACCAGTGACCAGTATTTGATGGTTCAGAGAGTATGGGGAGTTGTGCCAGGGGAGGTTTAGATTGGATATTAGGAAACGTTTCTTCACGGAAAGGGTTATCCAGCATTGGAATGGGCTGCCCAGGGAAGTGGTTGAGGCACCATCCCTGGAGGTGTTCAAAAGGCGGGTTGACATGGTCCTCAAGAATATGGTTTAGTGATTTATTTTTATTGCTTATTTCTAATTTATTTTTTGTCAGAGTTAGGTTGATGGTTGGACGAGATGATCTTTAAGGTCCCTTCCAACCTAGACGATTCTATGGGAAGTTCTCCCAAATGAAGAGAGTATAACTGGCCAGCCCAGTGTGATCCATGCCAAGTACTCACAGAGATCATAGAATCATTCAGGTTGGAAGAGACCCTTGGGATCATCGAGTCCAACCATCTACCCTACTCTACAAAGTCCTCCCCTACACCATGTCCCTCAGTACCCCATCTAAACGTCCCTTAAACACATCCAGGGACGGTGACTCATCTACCCTACTCTACAAAGTCCTCCCCTACACCATGTCCCTCAGTACCCCATCTAAACGTCCCTTAAACACATCCAGGGATGGTGACTCAAGCACCTCCCTGGGCAGCCTATTCCAATGCCCGACCACTCTTTCTGTGAAAAATTCCTTCCTAATGTTCAGTCTAAAAGTGTAGATCCAGGCTCCTCTGGAGTAAGGACCATCAATTCTGCCTCTGTACCAAACCTTACAGTCGGAAACAGGCTGAACACACAGCAGGAGCAGGAACATAAAAAATATACCATTAAAAATACCGGATTACTGGGAGGAAAGAGACAGATAGAGGCGTGATGATTTCTCTTCAGCAATGCAGGGTTTGCAGCAGAGGCAAGAACGGAGTCTCCCTTTATGCTTTACTCAGCATAAAATTTCCTCCTTTCGTTTATGGCAGGGATCCAACCCGTTCTGGAGCAGCAACCACCAGCCACAGAAGAGGCCAGTGAAAAGATCTGACACAGCAAATCCTTCATCTTCAGCTTCCCACGTGAGTGGCTAAAGAGAACAGATAAGCAAGCAGAGTCCTATAAAAGAGGGGTAGCTGGACTCAGCCAGATCTTGAGTCCAACACACACATTATCACTAGTGGGAAGGAGCAGTGCGGGTTGGCATCTGCTCTCCCAAACCTAAAGGAAAGCTTCAGTTTACTGCAACCATTAGCAATATTTTCAGAGTGACATCTGTACTGGAGATTATGGGGAAAAAACCCCAATATTAGACATTTTCTCGTTTCTTTTTCTCCACATTTGCTAATTCTGACTAAATTCCTAAATGTTTCTGGGTGGGTCTTTATGTACCCATGAACTTTCTGGGCAGACACGTGCTGTTTATTTTAGCACCTCTGCCTTATACGTGAGCAGCCCAGATGGGGGACAGCCTTTCTCCATGTTTCTGTGGCTCCTGGGGCAATTAGGTCCCAACCTGGTTAGTTCACAGCTTGCAAGTGTTAGCTGAAGTAACCTATTTCTGCTGACTCCACTGACAAAAAATATCAGAAGGCATCCTTCTGCCCCAAAGTTCACCAGCCCAAAATTCCAGGCACCTTCTGAAGATGCGAGACCGCTGTAGAGCACGACCTCTTCTTTACAAATGAAACAATACAGCACAGAATTGACATTTTTTGAACAACACTAATCTACTGCACGACTTACTTGGCTTTCCATTGCAAGTATAATAAAAACTGGATTAAAATTGTTTATAACTTTGAAGCGTTCTGGCATAAAAGTACACTTTGTGAAATTCAGAATGAAGCAGGGCTCAACGCAGCTGCTGTCTTCAGACTGAGAAAAAAACCACTCAAGATCACCCCAAACAAGAGATGTCCTCTTCAGAGGACTTCCACTTCAGAAAGCTTTGGCTAAAACCCTCTGAAGGGGCAGTTGAGATGCCACCCAATCGAAAAGGGGGGGACAGGAGGGGACAGGACTCTGATGGAGATCCCCACTCTTGCACTAGGAGAGACATCCAGCTGAGACACTATATCAAGCCCAGGGGCAGCAAAGGGGATTGACTGTGAGGGTGGTGGAGCACTGGAACAGGTTGCCCAGGGAGGTGGTTGAGGCCCCTTCCCTGGAGATATTCAAGGTGAGGCTCGACGAGGCCCTGGGCAACCTGGTCTAGTTGGGGGTGACCCTGCAGGGGGTTGGACTAGATGACCCTTGGAGGTACCTTCCAGCCTGGACAACTCTGTGACTGTATGACTATGACTCTACTTGTTCTGCCCATAGCTATAATGAGGGAGTGTGGACAGAGCCCTGAGAAGCAGCAGCTTTGCGAGCATTTCAGGGGAAAAAAAGAAGGAAAAATAAAAAGCAGTCTGACATCTCTTCCACCACAGTCCCGTGATGCCCCATTTTACGGATTTTACAGACCACAAGAGGTATTTTCAGCAGAGAATCAGCTGCAAAACTCTATTCCCCTTCCAAAAAAAAAAAAATTTAAAAAATCCCTGGATAAACTATTACTAATTTGCTATTAATTCTAATAATTTTTCTCTTCCAGTGACTTTGTCACCGCAAGGCAGAGGACAAGAGTAGCTGCTGCCAACACACATAAAGGCCAATGGGAAGTTATTCTTAGAGCCCTGCCCGGCTGCTGCCGTGGGATAACTGGCTCCAAATCATGTTTGACAGTCTCAAGATAGGGCTGAGCTGGACAGGACACCTCTGGCCGGGATCAGATACAGGCAAGAGGCGGAATTGTGCTAATATGGGTAAAAAGATAATCACCTCTTCTGTTTGTTAACGGGAAGATGAGAAGAGAGATGATGTATTATATATATATATACACACACAGAGGCCACGTTTGCGAGGAGATACACAAGTCTCTCCTGTGCAGCATGCAGACACATTTATTTTTGCACAAAATTATGCAATTCCTGTGCTCCCGGTGCAGGGCAGCGTGCGCATGCATAATTCCGCCGAGCATTAGCAGCAACACCTATAGCTCAGGTTGTCTGACATGTTCTGTACTAAGACTCGGTTTTAAGGTCCTCATTACTTTGACAGACCTGAGCCACTCAGGGGACAATTTCCTCAGCTGGGTGTCTGCCTCGGGCTAACATCGCCGTAGGAAGTTGCATTCAGACTTGGCTTGGCCAATTCTGAGAACTAAATTAGGAGAAAAGTTTTTGCAAGTTATTGATTTTAATTTGGGTTGGGTTTTTTTGTGGTGTTTTTTTTTTTTTTTCTGTGTTTGACCTTGGTTGTATTCCTTCCACTGTCTTACTGAAAAGCTTCCATGCTTTCATAGAATCACAGAATCTTCATGGTTGGAAGGGACCTCTGAGATCACTGAGTCCAATCATACACACACAAAAGACCCCCACAGCCTAGGCCACTAGAGCATGCCACTAAGCATGCCCTGAAGTGCCACATCTATATGTTTCTTAAATACTTTCAGGGATGGTGACTCCACCATCTCCCTGGGCAGGCTGTTCCAGTGCCTGACCACTCTCTCAGTAAAGTCATTCTTCCCAATATCTAATCTAAACCTCCCCCGACCCAACTTCAGACCATTTCCTCTGCTCCTGGCATTATTCCATTGGAAGAAGAGGCCAACCCCCACCCCTCTACAGTCTCCTTTCAGGTAGTTGTAGAGGGCAATGAGGTCTCCCCTCAGCCTCCTCTTCTCCAAACTAAACATGCCCAGTTCCCTCAGCCTCTCCTCATAGGACTTGTTCTCCAGACCCCTCCCCAGCTTGGTGGCTCTCCTCTGGACATGCTCCAGCAGCTCAATGTCCTTCTTGTAGTGAGGGGCCCAGAACTGAACCCAGCACTCGAGGTGAGGCCTCACCAGTGCCCAGTCCAGAGGCACCATCACTGCCCTGCTCCTGCTGGCTTTGGAGCAGGTAGTAAAAAGTGGGCAGGTTCTCTCCTGCTGTCATGGGGATCTTGTGACCCTGTCTGAAAATCTGTCTAAATTTGACCAAGTTACAGCACCTCATAACACATACATTGCAAGTAAAGATTTTGGCTTTTGCGCTGGTCCCATGATGGATCAGACAGCGCTTGGGCAACCACCACAGGAGGAGCAGAACATGCTCAACACCAGGGATGAAGGGGCCAAGCAGGTTTTCCCTACGCCGTGTCAGCTGGAGGCTGTCGTGGCACTAAGGAAAATTCTTCTCTGCTCCCTGATGGACTTACACTCCAGCTCAGCTTAATTAACCCAGTCGGAAAAGAAAAGAGGAGGATGCTCTGACACAAGGAGGGGGAAGCTGGAAAGTGGAGGAGGGGGAGAAAATCGGGTAGAGACAATTTAGGGAAAGGGATACGAGCAGAGACTGGGAAATGCAGGCAGACTGCAGACTTGCAAGTTGTGTAATCACTGAGACATCCCCTCCTCATGAATGGGGCATTGATCCCATGGCTCTCGAGTCTCCGCATTCCCTTAACGTGGGTTTCCTCCAGCTGCTGACAAATCTGGAGGTCAAATCAGTTACACGGGGTTAAAGTTCTGGGGAGAAATTTCCATTTTTGCCTTGCTCAACAGCTTAGAAAATGCATAACAAAACCAAAAAAAATGAAAATGCAACTGCGGAAAGGAAAAGCAGGGAAGAAAGAGCATGTAGTTGCTGAACTACTGCACACTTATCCAGCGTCTTCCCTAACCCTCCTATGTGCACTGAGAAGAGGTTGCAGGAGGTCTTCCTGAGCAAACGACAACACTATCCCCTTTCCAGTTCCTCCTCAACTCCAAAATTCCATGTCAAGCCTGGAGTGAGTTACCAAATTATGAGAATTAACAGAATCAGGAGCACCAGCCTTTATTCACAGACTATTCCTATATATGTTAAAAGCCACATGGATGACTTGGGAGGATGGGATGATGTTGGAGTCTGATGACATGAGGCTGCTGTTATCTTGCCATCCTGCCGTAGATCACACCAGCACATCACACCTTGTCCTGAAAGGCCCTTTCCAGTTTCCCCCAGTAAAATAACCCATTACTCTTTGCAAGGGTGGCCAGCAGCTCTGAGAGGAGGTCCCCACCTCCAGAGGTTTCCACCTAGAAACACCCCAGGGAGATAGAGGTCTGGGGCGGTGAAGACTTGGCCAAGGTCACAGTCAGCCTGGCTGAGACAGGGATACAGCCCACGTGTTTAATCCCTAGCTCAGTGCCACAGCGAGAAGACAACTATTCTGCAAAGCCACGTGAGCAAGGGAACCTCCTTTATAGTTGATTTTTCTCTATTTTTTCTCTATTATAACCTCCTTTGTGCATGTTTTCCAGGGAGTGGAGCCATAGGATGAGGTACAATGGTTTTAAACTGAAAGAGGGAAGATTTAGCTGAGATATTAAGAAGAAGTTTTTTACTCTGAGGGTGGTGAGACCCTGGCCCAGGTTGCCCGGGGAAGTTGTGGATGGCCCATCCCTGGAGATGTTCAAGGTCAGGATGGACGGGGCTTGGAGCAACCTGGTCTGGTGGGAGGTGTCCAGTGGAAGGTGTCCCAAACCCAGGGGGGTTGGAACTAGATGGTCTAAGGATGGAACTAAGGTCCCTTCCAACTCTAACCATTCTATGATTCTATGTTTTATGAACACACATACGCTAAGGGCTTCAGAGCAGTACATTCGCATCAGTCTTAAACCCATCCACTTTGCCAGTGTCAGCAGAATGGGTGCACTATACACCCGAGTGCCGTTGTCAAAGCTGCTTTAAATAGTTCCGTGGTCACTATGTTCAGCTGTGGGGCTGCACGGGTGCATCCAGGGTGTCCTGAAATGCTACAGGGCAGAGTCCTGCTGCTGGCACCCAGCCTGCAGAGGCCGAGGGGAGGAAAGGAGGAGGTGGCTGCTCTGGCTGCTAAAGCTTTCTGCAATTTATAGGTCACCACGTTCAGCTGTGGGGCTGCACGGGTGCATCCAGGGTGTCCTGAAATGCTACAGGGCAGAGTCCTGCTGCTGGCACCCAGCCTGCAGAGGCCGAGGGGAGGAAAGGAGGAGGTGGCTGCTCTGGCTGCTAAAGCTTTCTGCAATTTATAGGTGCTCTTCCCCACGCTGACAAACTTCCAGAGGAGACCTGTCAGGCTGCCATCTGCAAAGCACACCTGAAAAGGCAAAAATCTCTCCTTCTCCTTCCCAGACACTGGATGGAAACTGCAATTGCTCTGCACTTAGGAGGATCTAACCCTTGGTTTGCACGAACAAATGCCTAGTGCTAGGAATGAATCAACAAATCACTCTGGAGCAGCCACGAGGAGGGTGATGCAATTGTTTTAGCTGTTGGCACAGCCTCGTAATTGCAGATCCATCATCCCAAAGCATTAGCTGTGTTAGGATAGGTGTTACAGAGAAACCCCAGTACCAGAAACAGACATTCTGAGCCCATCCAGTCTGCAAAAGATACTTTATGGGTTTGCAATAAGCAGGGGATTCAGACCTGGGTCGTGCTGCCCAAAAAGAAAGTTACTTGTTTGCTCAGAGTCAGCTGCAAGCAAAATCTCACCCCAAACTCTAATTTAATCCAGACCCAAACACCATCTGCTTTGTTCATCTGCGCTCGCACGGTCTGAAGGCACCTGTGTCTGAGACGAGGGGCATTTCCAGCGTGAGGGTGTGGGAATGTCACCTCTGTTCATAAAATCCTGCTCACTAGAAATGGAGACCTTGATAACACACACTCAAAGACCTGAAGAAACACGACGAAGCAGATACACAGGTGCTGAAAGGGTAAGACCCACAGAGGACTGTTTTCCACAGTTTTCCACCCCCCTGAGCTGCATTGCAGAGGGCAAGGCTGCCCTTTATTTTCCCACTGCCTCCACCTCTCCACTCATTCCTCTTTCCAGAACAGGGCTTGTGTTTCCCTTCCCTCATCCCGCAGGACCCCGTATGCTGCACAAGTCTCAAATATTGCAAAAAGCACACAAGCCTGTGCCCAGGCACCCTCTGCCCTTTGAGGAGGAGGTCACAACTGCTTCGACATGAGGCTGGAGCATCTCGAGATCTCCAGAGCATCTCAAGACAAGGCTAGACAGGGCTTTGAGGGACCTGGTCTAGTGGGAGGTGTCCCTGCCCATGGCAGGGGGGGTGGAATTAAATGATCTTTAAGGTCCCTTCCAACCTAAACCATCCTATGATTGCTTCCTCTCATGGTGGAGAGCATCATGTGTGCTCCAGCCCCTTACCCAAGGCCCCTGAGGGGTGGAGCACCCAGTGCCTTGTCCTGGCTCCTGTATGGCTGGGATACACAGCCTGGGGCCAGCTGGGGAGACTTGGGTGGCTACAGATGGATTTTAATGACATGAGGCATCCACTCACATGGGAGGTTGGGCTAAAATTTGCCCTTGCTTCAAAAGTTAAGAGGCTGTAAATCTTTAGCTTTGACTGGAGGAAAAAGCAGAGGGGGGTTGGGAAGCAGAGGAAGATAAATGAAGTTTGGGGTTTTGGTGGTGTTTGGCTGAATACAGTATTGGTTTGTACTGGGCACTGCTGAGCTTAGGGGGAGACAGACCTGGGGAGCACATCCAGGTGCCGTTTCTGAGTTTATTTATATCTTTTACTTAGTCAAACAAAAGCAGAGCGATAAGTAGAAACACAACCTTCTCCAAAAAGCAGCAGGCCCATCTAGCAACTCCCTTTGCCAGACTGACCCTTGCTAGGACAGTGTCAGCAAACACTCTCAAGAGAATCACAGAATCTTAGTGGTTGGAAGGGACCTCCGAGATCATCGAGTCCAACCACATTAAAAAAAAAAAAGAAAAGAAAAAAAACACCAAACAGAAAAAAAGTCCAAAAACACCACCCACCAACTAAGCCCCACACCCACAACCCTACACACAACACCCCACCACAAACCAATAATCTCAGGCACTAGAGCATGCCCTGAAGAGCCATGTCTACGCGTTTCTTAAATACCTCCAGGGATGGTGACTCCACCACCTCCCTGGGCAGGCTGTTCCAGTGCCTGACCACCCTCTCAGTAAAGTAATTCTTCCTAATATCTAATCTGAATCTCCCCTGCCGCAGCTTCAGACCATTTCCTCTGGTCTTGTCGTTCGTCCTTTGGGAGAAGAGGCCAACACCTGCCTCTCTACACCCTCCTTTCAGGTAGTTGTAGAGGGCAATGAGGTCTCCCCTCAGCCTCCTCTTCTCCAAACTAAACATGCCCAGTTCCCTCAGCCTCTCCTCATAGGACTTGTTCTCCAGACCCCTCACCAGCAGAAGACATAGGACTTGCCACGTGGAACAAACCATGCTCCAGCAAGTCCATGGCCGTGGCTTAGTATTGTGGGGCCATCAAACTCCAAATTGTCCTCTCGGACTTGTTCTCCAGACCCCTCACCACCAGAAGACATAGGACTTGCCACGTGGACCAAACCATGCTCCAGCAAGTCCATGGCTGTGGGGCCATCAAACTCCAAATTGTCCTCTGTTTCTGCAGTAAATAGGAAATCCCCATCAGCTGCCTGCAGAAGGGAGCCCCCCCAGCTCACAGCTGTGCTCCTGCCAGACGCCGGAGAGCCGGCATAAAAATTGTAGGCCGCATACACAGGTGTAAAAATGCTATCGCAATTCAATGGGTTATTAATAACAAGATATTTCTCCTCTGCGGCCATCTGCATCCCATACACCCCCACAAATCCGGCGCTTTCCTCTTCCAGCTACAACACTCTCTCTCTCGTTCAGCGCTGATAATTCCCTTTTTTCTCCCTTTGCCTTCAAATCGTGCACGGAGGTAGCGCTCAACAGGCAGTTCCTCTGCTACGGTCCATGCAGACTTAACATTGTGCCAAGCACCATGAACTCAGAACAGAGGGTTTTCTACCAAGGTGCCAGAAATAATACAAATAAACTCTTCTTCTCTCCCTGGCTTTATATCTACAGCTCCCACACATCACTACCAGCGGGGCTTTAAAACTAAAACAGACTGGGCCTACGTGGCTTGAATTTACTCGGGAAATTTATCTCTTCTTGCTGAAAGCTCTGTGTTTGCTTGATCTTCCTGCCTTCCAAGTCCTACAAGTGCCACATGTTGCACAGCTGGATTCCTGACAGAGAAAGAAAACAGGAGGGAAGAGAGAAGAGATTATATATATATATATATACGCACACACATACGAATGCAGTGGCCAAGGTTTTCAAAAGTCGCCTGTGAACTTCAGCAAAGTAGCTTCAGATATCTCCAAGGGACCTATGTGCAGGAAACACAGAGCTCTTGAGCTTCCAAATCTCTGCTCTCCTCAGGCAGAAAAAGGAGGAAAAGGAAACGGGGGGCTCCGAAGGACTTGCTGCTCTGAAGATGCTCAAGTCCAGCTCTTGCAGGAAAGGATTTGCAGAAAAAGCCGCATCGGGAAAGGCTGGAGATAAGAGAGCCAGGAGGAAGAAGGATAGATCTGCCTGGCAGTAAGGGAAATGCTGACTACTTTTAATTCTCGAAGTTGCTGGGGTGTGACTACTAAAATAATCATGTGTTTGTCCAGCTCCAGAATTTGTTCAACCCTCAGCAGCTGTGACAGGGGAATATCCCCGGGCTCCAGCACAGCTAATGGTCCCACACAGACACAGGCAGGAGCATCTTCTCCCAGCCTGCCAAACCAAGTATTCATTAAGAAAAGCTAAGGGGCTTGAGCAGCATTTAAAACAAAAAAAATCACACCGAAGGAGAAAATGAAGAAAATGTTATTTCCTGTGAAATGAAGTATTGCGTTCTGTAACAGGAGGGAGAAAAAAAAAATAAATCAAAAACAAAGCCAACCAGAGATTCTGTTCATAAATGCAGGAGAAGGTCAGCTTCCTCCTCACCAATAACTCGGTCCCGCAGGAGTCGAGCATGGTATTTGATATCGGGCAGATATTTGATTCCTTCCTCTGAGTGGGAAGGCTGAGTCTCGCATCCTCCACCCCTCTGTCCACCTTCCCCACCACACAACGGCGTCGCCGTGGGGTTCTTCAGGTCCCTTCTGCCGACCACTCCACTACAGCACCAACATAAACCAGTTTAAAATCCACTCCCTCTTAACACTGAGCTGAGGAAGGGCTTATTTTTCCCATGTTTGAGAACAGACAGTGGCTGTAAAACCTCCTGCCTTCAGCCCAGCAACGGCGAGACCTTGGAAGAGGCTAATTATGGGTGGAGAAGTAAGTCACCCACTGGCAGAGAGCAGTGGAGAAGAGACAGGCAAGCACAAACCTGCACCTGGAGACCTTTTTGCTTATTATAAAATAAAGCTGTTTCTATTGCCTGCATTACCAGGGAAGGGAAAGCAAGGCAGCAGAGAAGACAACCACCAAGTGGAACTACTGCGTGGAAGGGGCTGTGTTTTTCTCTTCCAACTCCCTATTGCAAGTCTAAGGAGCACAGTCTTCAAGCATCACACTGTAACTTTTGCATATCCTTGTGCAGGATCACCACCAGGCCAGGTCACTCAAAGCCCCCTCCAACCTGGCCTTGAACCCTTCCAGGGATGGGGCAGCCACAGCTTCTCTGGGCAACCTGTTCCAGCATCTCACCACCCTCACAGCAAAGAATTTCTTCCTCATATCTCATCCAAATCTCCCCTCTTTCAGTTTAAAACCCCTCTTCTTATGGCTCCCCTCCCTCATCAAGAGTCCCTCCCCAGTTTTCCTGGAGCCCCTTGAGGGACTGGAAGGGGCTCTAAGGTCTCCCTGGAGCCTTCTCTTCTCCAGGCTGAACCCCCCCAACTCTCTCAGCCTGTCTTCACAGGCTGCATGAGCAGGAGTGTCTGCATGACCAAGGACTGAGAAAGCAGATTGTCACCAAGTGGCAATCTGCTTGGGATCTCCTCCAGGTTCGTGCCACCTTGTGTTGCCCCACTTGAGTGCTCATGGCCAAGCTCCAGCCGAGCCACTTGGAGGGATGAGAAGTGGTGCACAACCTTCATCCTCTCCCCATGACAGCCCCTCAGGGACCTCTTTGCGTGCGACCAGCACCTCCTGAAAAGCATTAAAGCAACCGAGCTCAAAGGAAGCCACATTCCCAGACACAAGGGTTTTTCTGAGATTGCACCATTTATTCACAATTTTGCTGTGGAGCGAAACCTCACACTATTTCCTCCCTTCCCTCTCCCTACAAGCTAGAAAAAAGGCTCTCTCCCATCAGAGCCTGATTCAGGGATGTTGGAGGGAAAAGGATAATGGGGCTTGCCCTAAACCCTTCCTAAAATCTGGCTGCTCTTCCTTCCCCAGAAATCTCCTCCTGGACCTGCAAGACCTTTCCTGAACTGCGGGCAAAATTAGCAACGATCTGTGAAAAGTGCAGGGTGAACAGATTGGCGTTTTCCTAACCATGTGCATTTTGCATTTCTGTGTAGAAACCTGCATATAAATGTGTATTTTTATGTATATGCATAAAACATACACACAGAGAGAGAGATATACAGAGAGGGATGTGTGTTGTATTTAAGGAAAAAGGGACGCCAACTCCACTAGGAATGAATGAGAGAGCTGGGCACGTGCTGGTAGTACGAGGCAACCCAAATCTCTTCCTTACACTGTAGGACACTCAAGACTTCTTCTCCGAAATGAATGCAAAAAAGGGCCCAAACAGCTGGAAAAAAGGGCGATGTGTGTGAGAAACTGCCTGTTCTCTGGCTCGTGTGTGTGTGAGCTGCAGATGAGTCAAAGTCTGAGGGCTGCCTTGTGTCAGCCGTTGGCTGTGCCAATGACAGCAGTTCCCGACAGCCTTTAATAACACCACTTACAGGCTCCAGAGCAGGGAGGGAGGGCGAGGAGGGGAGAGAGCCCTTCTCCTGCAGGCTGGTGGTGCACAAGCCACCCTGCATCCTTGCCAAAATGTGTTACAGGCACCCGCTGATGGCTCCGTAATCACAACCCGCACTGCGATGTGTTCTACTAAGAGATAAAAAGCCCAGAGGACAACCTTGTGTATTCAGGAGCAAAGCAGTGGGTCCCATAGCTGGGAGGACACTGGGACACGCTGGGGTGGACCTGGCAGTGGCCTGGGGGGACTCAGCCCTATCACACTTCTCAGTGCAGCACAAGGCATCTCTGGGGGTTCCACACCGTGCACACCCTGATTCACAATGGGAAGCAACCAGGAGACAAGGAGTTATAGAATCATAGAATCATTCAGGTTGGAAGAGACCCTTGGGATCATCGAGTCCAACCATCTACCCTACTCTACAAAGTCCTCCCCTACACCATATCCCTCAGTACCCCATCTAAACGGCCCTTAAACACAGCCAAGGATGGTGACTCCACCACCTCCCTGGGCAGCCTATTCCAATGCCCGACCACTCCACTTCCATGCAGAATTGGTAAAACAGAGAGAAGTACGTACAGACAAGCAGGTCACAAGGAGAAGACACCAACCCTGCTGCCCACCCGTGCCTGGTTCCCCACTGTGAAGGTGGGAAATAAGTCCCTATGAGGTCTCACGGAAAGCTGGAAGAGCTCAGACTCGTGAAGATGCTAAAACTCCTCAGCTTAGTCCAGATTTGGAAAGCTTTGGGTACAGCTTCAGAGCACATCATATTCTGATTATTTACTTCTCCAAGCTAAGGGGAGACCTACTTCACACACCGCCTCCTGGAGAGGCGGAAAAATCAGGCATGTAAAATAAGAAGGAAATGGAAATCGACTTGATAGCTCCTTCCCCTTCCTAATGGGTAATACTTACCTAATTATGCCCGCTTGCCATTTCCTTTTTGTGCTTTCTTCGAGCTATTATGCAGAGATAAATTTGTCCTAGAAGTTGTTACTTTTGTTCAGAGGCACCCCTTTGAGATGTTTGCCTTCCTAAGGCAGGCAAGGGCAGCAACTCCATTATAAGGGGGGAAGAAACCCCTCCTGAATGGCTCTGACAAGTGTCAGTTCTGGCATCCAGCTCCTGCTGCATGTGGCTCACCTCTGTCCCCTCCCTTCTCCATCCTTCCCCCAGGCAGAGGGGTGCAGCTCTAAGGATGCCTCTTGCCTCCTGCCCTTGCTTGGCCAAGGTGAGAAGCTCCTGGTCTCATGGAGGAATGGTGGAAGACAGGCATGGAAAGCCAGAGGCTACAAAGATGCTCTGAGTCCAACTTGACTCTGCCCTGAGCAGGCATTTGGAGAAAAACCTGAGATTTGATGGTCTCATCGCTGGTGGGATCTAAAGGGGCATCCCACACCAGTCCCAAGTCTATGCCACCGCTTGGATGACTTCTCTCCAAATGCATCAGTGTCACAACCCTGTATTCCAAGCAGCCGGCTGCAGCTCAGGGTAGAGAAAAGGAGGTCATAGAAGCAAAACACGACCCCTCCAGGCCCACATCAACTTGAGTGACCCTACCAAAACACAGCAAGCTTTCATGGTCCACAGCCAGCTTCCCTCCTATAAGGAAGGCCCCATTTAAGCGCTACACCTCGTTGCACCAGGAGCAGGGGAAGGGGTTGACACATGCAGGACATGCAGGAGCATCTCCCAACCCAGCAGGTTGCCCCCAACCATCAGTAGCACAGAGATGGGCTGGATGCCACCCTACACTAATGACTGAACGCTGCACTTGTGGGATGGGTTGCAAGGGCTTCTGGTATACAGTCAGGGGTGAGCATTGAGCCTTCAAGACCTCCACAGTGGACACCCCACCCATCCACCTCCAGCCCACACTTCCCAGGAAGGCTCCCCCATGCCCTGCTCTTGCACCCCGGGTGTTTTTTTTTTCTCTTCTCCGCAGGGAGCGCAGCTTCCAAGAAGGGAAATACAAAGCCCAAAGGCATTGACTTCAAGCGATGAAACAGGCTCTGCAAAGGAAGGTGTTTTATTCCTGCTCGAGGGGGTCCTTTAAAAAAGCCTCCTTTTCTTTCCTCAAAGGATGTTTCCCAGTCCAGCCTGGCAGGCTGGGGAAGGTGGAGACCAGGAGGAATTCAGGGAACTTCAAGGGCCACGCTCTGCAAGAAACAGCAGAGATTTCCTCACACCCAAATCCCTCCATATCCAGCATCCTGCACGGGTCCAGCCATTCCTGCATCCTTCCCCACCCCGCAGGGGCTCGTTATCCCAGGGGAGCATCTCCAGTGGCTACACGGAGAACCCGGCCACACACCTGCAGCAACTGTGCAAGGAAGGGCTGAGAGTTCCCCCCCAACAGCCACACCAACCACTGAAACTTCACCACCGAGTTGTTAATTCTGCATCAAGAAAAGCTGCTTTGTTATCTTTTATTTTTTTCTTTCTTTCTTTCTGTTTTTTGCCTTCCACCTTCGGGCTACATTGCATCTGCCCCAGCCAGAGAGGGGAAGCAGCCCTGATCCTCCCAGTGCCTCCAGACATCAGATGTCCATCCGTCCATCCATCCATCCATCCATCCATCCATCCATCCATCCATCTCTCCATCCCTCCATGCATCCATGCATCTATCCATCTATCCATCCTCCCAGCCACTCACATCCTGGCCCTCCCCAGAGATCACAGCACCCTCAGGGTGTGAAGGACAGCAGGATGGAGGGAGGTTTTCCTTGCAGAGCCACCTCTACAGTGCTTCCAGGGGAACCTGCTGGCTGCAGAGCCAGGTATCTGGCTTTGCATCCCTGCTGGACCTCCCAGCTGTGCATTCCCAAAACCCAGGGATGCCTCCAGAGAGACGTGTAAATGGGTCCTTTGCAGGACCCCCTGTGGAAACTCTCAGCCAAGAGCATCGTTCAGCACCCAGCCTGCAGCATAAACGTGCTCCTACTCCTCACACCCCTTCCTGAGGAGCAAGAGGAGCCCCCAAAACAGGCTTTGTCCCACCCACAGCATCTGGAAAGTGATAGTTAGGGCAGGCAAAGTGACATCCTTAGCATCACTCGCTCTGCTTGGCATCACGTGGGCTGAAGCCAACCCTGGAGGGGTCTCTCCTGCCCAACCTGGCCAGGTGCCCAGCTCCAGGGGGGGGTTCAGGCACAGCAGGAGCTTGGGACAGGAGCACTGGAGGAGCTTCCCTGCCTCCCAGTGTGGAGGGATGGGTTTGCAGAGACGGGAAGGGTGGGGAGGGGGGGGGAGACTTCAGCAAACAACAAGGAGCGGCACAAGCGAAGAGATAAGAGAAGGTATTTACCAGGCAATCACTACAAGGTCCTGTGAATATAGTATTTGTGATGGATGAATAGACATATTATTACAGAACTTAATGCAAACCCTTTTGCACCAAATGGTGACACGCGATTACTAGTTTGGAAATAACTAAGCTCATTATAATGAAACGCTTCGCTCAAATCCCCCTCCAAAGGATGGATCTGACGAAGGAAGGAACCTGTGACAGGAACATACTGGGGGATTTGTTTAACCAGATCAGCCCGCTGGGCCAGCACAGCACGGTTGCTTGCCTCCAGCGTGGCTAAAGCCTGGATCTCGGGGAAGCATAACCCACAGACCTGCGTGGACGGGGTGGGCAGCACCCCGCACCCAGCGTCGGGCTCTTCCTGGCACGACCCCGCGTTTAAGAGATGAAAAAGAAGCACCTTTCAATAATAAATAATAATGCTAACTATGCGTTTCTATAGCAACTCATCACCATAGCAGCTAAGCGCAGGAGGAAAACTCAGAGCTGATCCTGCCGTCTTCAGGGTGAGGAGGCAATTGCCCTCCTGGAGGTGGCTTTGGTGGAGGCAAAGCTGGGACTTAAACCAACCACTCACCCTCCAGGTTGTCCCCCGAGCGCTGCCCTCCCCAGGGAAGGTGTCTTGGGGGAGTGGCTGGATGCTCTGGAGGGGCAAAGCCTGGAGTCCAAGGGGTGATGGGGGTTTGCAGCCTCAATAGCATGGAGGTCTTTGCAACCCTCAAAATGATCCCCAGGTCTCCAGGGTGGCTGGAAGGAAAGGAGACTGGGGCAGGGGACAACCCCCGAACCAGCCGGATGGACATCACATAGGGGAGAGTACAAAGGGTGAGACACAAAAAAAAAAAAGGAAATGCCCAAAATTAGCCATTCGAATACACAAACATCTCAGGGTAAGAGCTTACAAAACTCCACCTGTTGCTCTGCTTTTAGCAAGAACCAGAAATTTACACCCAAACCCTGACAAATAAAAAGGATCTCCCAAAACAGCCCAGAAAGTCACTTTTATTTAAGCTAGCACGTCAAGCAGACATGCCCATCCTCATTTGGTGTTGGGTTTGGGTGGTTTTCTTTTCCCCTAAATCCCCATAAAAGAAAAAAAAAAGAAAAAAAAAAGCCTTTATTAGCTCCACAACTGCCATGGTTGTATTCCCAGCTCACCTCCTCTCTCCTCTCCCTGGCAGGGCAGTGGTGTCAGAGCCTTTTCCCCCAACACAGAACAGCCTCCTGCCCCTCACCATCTCTGAAAGCCTCTTCCCAGCCAGCAGAAGAAGGTGACACTGCCCAGGGATGGGACAGTGACCATTAGTGCTATTCCTCAGGCCGATGAGTGAGTTCCCAACCAGAACCTCCCTGCTTTTATCACCTCACTTACCAAAAGTGAGTCATTTGTAAAGGTCATTAGAGCCAAATGACTATTAGGTGACGGCTAAAGGGACAGTCACTTCTACAAGACCACCCCCATCTGACAGATGGGGAAACAAGATGGCAAGGGGCTCGCTCAGAGCTATGGGGCAGCCCTCCGGCAAATCAAAGTCTCCCTCTGGCAGCCCAGAATAAGTTTCCCTAAAGTAAAATAAAGCTGTGTTGCACACCAAGCACTTGCTATTCCATCAATAGGCAATTGTAACAGGATACACCTCCTTAGTCTCTAAATGATGTGGGTTTTGGGTGGTTTTCTTTTCCCCTAAATCCCCATAAAAGAAAAAAAAAAGAAAAAAAAAAGCCTTTATTAGCTCCACAACTGCCATGGTTGTATTCCCAGCTCACCTCCTCTCTCCTCTCCCTGGCAGGGCAGTGGTGTCAGAGCCTTTTCCCCCAACACAGAACAGCCTCCTGCCCCTCACCATCTCTGAAAGCCTCTTCCCAGCCAGCAGAAGAAGGTGACACTGCCCAGGGATGGGACAGTGACCATTAGTGCTATTCCTCAGGCCGATGAGTGAGTTCCCAACCAGAACCTCCCTGCTTTTATCACCTCACTTACCAAAAGTGAGTCATTTGTAAAGGTCATTAGAGCCAAATGACTATTAGGTGACGGCTAAAGGGACAGTCACTTCTACAAGACCACCCCCATTTGACAGATGGGGAAACAAGATGGCAAGGGGCTCGCTCAGAGCTATGGGGCAGCCCTCCAGCAAATCAAAGTCTCCCTCTGGCAGCCCAGAATAAGTTTCCCTAAAGTAAAATAAAGCTGTGTTGCACACCAAGCACTTGCTATTCCATCAATAGGCAATTGTAACAGGATACACCTCCTTAGTCTCTAAATGAGTTTTCTTTCCAGCACTACATTATAGACAAATCCCCGGCCACGAAAAACAAATAAATCCCGTTTCACAATCAAACATGCTCTAACCAAGTCAAACCAAGGGCCACACGCACGTGCAGGGAATCTGCAAAACTGCCCAGCACGACCATCTTCCCTTCAGGGGGGGGGGGGGGGGGGGGGAGAAGAAAAGAAAGAACATTTAATAGAAGAAATGAAGTGGCAATTTCCCAGTTCAGCTGGGGATCGATACGTGGGCTCCTCGTGGTTTCTGTTTCAAAGGGGCTGAGCTCTCGCCGCCGAAGGCCCAGACGGACACCACGCCAGCGCTTGACTTACGAGTGCTTCAGCTCGGCAAGATATTTTTAATTTAAATCTTGCCACAGTTGGGGACGGAGCCATCCGGGGCTTTGATTTACTGCTCATTCGTCGCTCCGGTTCCTGTAACTCTACAACTCAAAAGTCAGCAAACGGTTTAACGCCGAGACGCTCGCCGGCCGGGCTCTTCGTGAACGAGTGTCAGGGGGCTGCTGGTGGCAAGTGCCTTCAGAAGAAACAACAATATTAACCCTTCCCCGAGTCCAGCATCATTTCACTACTTCTGAGGAAAACAAACGTTGGGATTAAATAAAATAAAACCTGCCCCCACCCTCACCTGTCCTCCCCCAGGGACTGTTTTATGCTCAAGGAGAAATCTCTCTACAACTACTTGAAAGGACACTGTAGAGAGGTTGGTGCTGGTCTCTTCTCACAGGTAATTAGTGACAGAACGAGAGGGAACGGCTTCAAGCTCCAACAGGGTAGGTTTAGATTGAACATTAGGAAGGAATTTTTCACCGAAAGAGTGGTCGGGCATTGGAACAGGCTGCCCAGGGAGGTGGTGGAGTCACCGTCCCTGGCTGTGTTTAAGGGACATTTAGATGCAGTGCTAAGGGACATGGTGTAGGGGAGGACTTTGTAGAGTAGGGTAGATGGTTGGACTCAATGATCCCAAGGGTCTCTTCCAACCTAGACGATTCTATGATTCTATGATTCTACGATCACAAGTGGGTCTTGGTGGTTCATTTTTTGAATGTTTGCGTGCATTCGGTGCAGCGTTGGCTGCGAGGGTTCGCCAAGCATCAAGATTTATTCCTCTGGCCCCTCTGAGGAGGGGGAGGCGTGTGGGTATATATATATCATGCAAATGCCTGTAATGGAAACCTATCCCGTATTATCTGCATTAGATCCACACATTCGTCCTGTCAGAAGGACAAGGCAAATTCAAGTGGCAGTCAGCTCCCGGGAATTTATGGCCAACGGGGCGGTGGGAAAGCCCCAGCAGATCACTCGTGGATGGATAATATGGCTGGAAGGAAACTCAGAGATCAGGCACAAAAGCCAAGAGAGATGGTGACAGAAGGTCTCCCTTCTGGGTGAGCAGGGCAGATCCAGCCACGCTCGATGGCAGTTTCTGTTTATTCCTACAAAAAAGAAGCCCATGGACCTCTTATCTTTTGGGTCTGGATTTCTGTTTTGAGGCATGCACTATTTGAAAAAAAACCCACCAAAAAACCAGAAAACTTTGACAGCAAAGCCTGAAGTGAAAGCAAGTCGCTGAGACTGCAAATGACCTCTCTCTTTCTAGTGAAATCCCCCCCAAGAAAGGTCAAAGCCACCTGGTGATAGGCAGCAGAGTGGGGAGGGATGGAGGTTTCAGCCCAACCATAGCTCCTGCTCAGGTCTTCAGGCTCTCCACCAGCCCTGAGAACTTGATGTCTTCTACAGTCATTAGTATTTGAGATAGAAGCAGCTGGGAATGTTATAGAATCATAGAATGGTTTGGGTTGGAAGGGACCTCAAAGATCATCGAGTTCCAACCCCCCTGCCATGGGCAGGGACACCTCCCACTAGAGCAGGTTGCTCAAGGCCCCATCCAGCCTGGCCTTGAACCCCTCCAGGGATGGGGCATCCACAGCTTCCCTGGGCAACCTGTTCCAGTGTCTCACCACCCTCAGAGTAAAAAATTTCTTCCTGAGATCTAATCTGAATCTTTCTTCTTCCAATTTAAAACCGTTTCCCCTTGTCCTATCATTACACCTCCTGGCAGAGTCCCTCCCCAGCTCTTCTATAGGCACCCTTCAGGTATTGAAAGGCCGCTATAAGGTCTCCCCGGAGCCTTCTCTTCTCCAGGCTGAACAATCCCAGCTCCCTCAGCAAAGTTATACTTCAGCAAAGGGTTGGCTTCCTCCATGGGGACATTGCTCCAGGAACCACCTTTGAAGAGCGCGTGTCCCCGGCAAGGTTCACATTGGCTGGTTCATGGGCTAGAGGTGTATAAATGAAATGGCCATTGGGTTTCCAAACCAAAGGGTGCCCATTCTAAGCCTTCAGAGCATCTCTAAGGGCTCACAGAAGGGTTCTTTTTCAAAGGAAAGGTTTGCAGGACAGATGCCACTCTACTCTGGCTCCCATTGCAGGGGATGTGGGGCAGAGACCTGGCACCTCTTACCTGGGTGGCTGCTCAACACCCTTAGGAGATGCAACCAAGCAAGAACGAGGCAAACTTAGCAGAGCACACGCACCAACGAAGAACAATGACAACCAGACAGTTCCAGGGATGAGTCAAGAATATATTAAAAAAAAATAATGAAAAGGAATGCCAGTTCCAGAAAATCACCACGCAGACTGTCGGAATTGCAACACAGCTCATTTTTTTTGTCATGATCTCTCCATTCCCAAAGGTTTTTATACCCAATTTTAAAGATACGGGAACCAAAGTTCATGAGAGCACAGCTGCCCCCTGGCCAATGCAGAGACCCAAGATGATATTGTCTCATTTTAAAGCACCTATCCATCATTTTAACTGGAAAAAATTCCCTCTCAGAAGAGTCCTGTTTTGACCAAGCACTGCTCTTGGCTGTTGGAAGCACAGGCTCAAGGGCAGGGGACTTCTCACTGCTCTCATAGAATCACAGAATCACAGAATCTTCTAGGTTGGAAGGGACCTTAAAGATCATCTTGTCCAACCATCAACCTAACTGACAAAGTTAACCCCAAACCACCGCTTGGGGTTCAGTTTGTATTTCATGGCGATGGGTGAGAAATCCCATCAATAAACATGGACTGAGCCTTTTGCCTTTTCCGTGCCTCAGTTTCCCAATCTGCACTGGGGGAACGAGAACACTTTCTCACTTTTTTTAAAAATACTTCAGGGTCTGAGTGAAAAAAAAAAAAAATCCGGGGAGCCCTATGTCTTTATTTCTGTATTTTTTTGCCACGGGCTGCTCAAGAGCTTGAACCTAAGGGTTAAAAAGAGCTTTTCACCCAAAGACAGTCATGCAGGGAAGCACGCTCATCGCTGACATCCTGCAGTTGCCCAGACTCTGCACAGACGGGAAGTCTCGTTGCCTTGGGCGCCTGGAGCTGTTGGTGTCCATTAGCGGAGTCTTGCAAGCAAGAAGGGAAGGGAAGGAGTAAGAAAGAGTCCTCTGAAGCCTTTCGTCACACTGGTGGGGACCAGAAAGGGCTTTTTATTTGAGCGTCAAGAGGTTTGAGGGCTTTGCTGTGGGAAACAGTCACAATCCAAACTGCATCCCAAGTTGGGGAGGGGGATTCATGGGCAGGATGTGAGAGTTTTGAGTCCCAGCACCGCGGCTGCAAAGGGGTTGATGGGTCTCAGGTATGTTGGGACCTCACTTTTAGGGGGTATCGTGCACAATAAATCAAAGAAGAGCCAAGCATCTCCCAGGAGAGCGTGCCGTTTTGCCAAAAAACACCTGTAGGCAATGCCACGCCGCAAACTTCGGCACCGCCAACTCCAAAACTCAAAAGCTCTACCTCCAACGCCCTCCCCACGGAGGATCCCGACACGGAGCACAAGCCTACCCTGCCAGCATCGCTCTCAGCTTTTTAGGAAGCTTTGCAGGGTTTCCTTCCAAATAAGAAATTAATTCCTCCACGGCGTTAACCCTCAGCACGCCCGAGGACCGTAAGACCTTGCAAAGCTTTGCACCCCAGGGCACGCGAGCGCACAAAAATCAAAGCCCGGCACTTCGGGCAGGAGGTAGGTTTTATTGCAACCTCTCAACATCGAAGAAATTGGGAGACGGAGACAAAGCAATTCAGCAAAAGGGAAAAGATGCAGCACAAAGAGGGGCTCCGGCATCTCTCCTCCCCTCCTCACCCAGCAAAAAAAGGAGTCAACGTGAAATAGGCTCCGGCAAAACCCCCGGGATCTGCCTGCCCAGGATGGTTTCTGCTTCCCCGGCAGCAGATCCCAGCCTCTCTCCAGCCTGGGCTGAGCCCCTTTGCTTTGCTACATCTACAGGCTGTCTAGCACCACGGCTGGCTGCGGGCGAGGAAGAGGGATGCTGGCAGGTGAAAGCAGGAGGAAAGGCTCCAATATCTCCTCTCCCCGTGGAGAAGTTCAGCATCTCTCTTAGGGTTGGCGACAACACTCATCCCCCCCCGCTAACCAGGTGCCGGGTGGCACCTGAACAGATTTAACACCACTCCTCAGCGCCTACAAGGTGGTTACAATCATCAAGCAACAGCACCGTGATGGATCATCAGCCTGTATTTTAAAAACACCCGTTTTTGGACATAAACAACACTTAGATCATGGGGGGGCTGTCATTTATTTCGCGTCTCGTCGATAACCGCCCGGCGCCGCGCGTTTGAGAGGGGACAGAAAGGAAAAGCCTTGGAGTGGTCCTTTAGGAAAGGAGACACCCCCGCGGAGGATGGGTCTGGGCAGAGGAGGGAAGAAAATCCCAGGCTTTTCGTGACGGGGGCTGGGGTTTTGCACGTTTAAAAAAGCACATCTGTTGCGCCGCTTGAAGCCCGGTGAAGGGTCCCACGCACAAACAAACACAAACACAAACACACACACACACTTTCCCCAGGCAATTAAACCCCAACCCAAACACCCCTGGCATCCCCGAGATGGCTTAGCCAAGGGGGAAGAAGCACCTAATCTGGCCCTGGGAGGCACAGGCTGTTAATTAAAATCACGGAGACGGCGAAGCCACCCCGTGCTTCGCTGCTCCTACCCGCTCGTGGATTTAACCCCCTTCTATAAACAAGACCCGGGTGAAAGGGAAGGGACAGATAAAGAAAAAAAAAGAAGTTAGCACGCTTTATGCCTTCCAAAATATTTGTGCAGGGCCGGTGCACGCTCAAGATAAGTCTCCCTGGGAAGGCAGCGAGCGGTTGCATCGGCTGTTAAAATAGAAAAAAACCCCCAGCCCTCTGACACTGTCATTGTTCCCCCAGAATAAGAGCATCCCCCGGGGGTCCTGCTCCAAACCTCCCCTCCCCACCACCTGGGGAGCCTCACACACACACCCCCTTCCCCCCAAATGGCTTTTCCCCAAAAACCCCGCATCCCAGGCACCGCATCCCGGTGGCGGGAGGGAAGCCATGAAAAATCAGGTGCTTTTCCAGCCAGCTCTGGAAAAGCAACGCGGGGTGGATGCAAGTTTTGGGGGAGAGGAGCACGGGCCACCCGCTTCCCGCCCCCCTGGACCTTCTCCACCGAGGCGAGTTCCTGCAGGTCCTACATCCCGA
>NW_015090942.1:506409-509500 GCF_001431845.1 Calidris pugnax
GGGTCTGTAACCGTGATGGGCACCAGGAGGGTGAGGCTGCTGCCTTTGGCATTTTGAAGGTCTCCAGACCAAACTGCTCCAATGTTTTGCTGTACGCCACCTTATGAGCAAGCGAGAGGTGATGCAGCCAGTTTCTGAGTTATCCCACCCACATCACTCACATGGATCCTTGCTGGTTCTCTCTCCCCTCCATAAGGACCTCTGGAAATTTACTGCACATTTCTGGAGGGGGATCAGGAATGCAACTTCATGGGCTACCATTCTCCTTTCCTCCACTGAGACAGAGCTGTAGCTCTTCTTGAGGAACTGTGTCCTTGGAGACCCATCAGAAGACCCCAAGAAGCCCTAAACTAAAACACCCCTCTCCCAGCTCGGAATGGAGAAAATGTGAAAGATCCTTGAGCTGTAAATAAAAGCATCAAGTTGCCCCCCAAACACAAAGGAGCTTCTCTTGTTTGCCTTATTCCAGCAGAGGTCTCAGCTGAAGTACCCACCAAGAGCAGTGTCTCTCTGTCCTCCTGGGGTTGTGACCAAACCCTGGTGCATGGGGCTGACATGGGGACATCAAAACCCACCAGCGTGGGAATCTGCAAAGCTCTTTGGAGCTGCAGCCTCAGCAGGAATGCAAACCCAGAGTTACCACCTGAGGATAGTTTGGATGCAAGACCATGATGTGAGAGAGCCCAGGTGTCCCCATGACCTTGCCTGGACTCTCAGCACTCCAGTTGTAGGGGCTGTTTTGGGTAGGGTGAGGGCAGGAGATGCCTTTGGTCTGGGCTTTGGGCTTGGGAAGGAAAGCATGGCCAGGCTGGGAAAGGAGAGGCAGCAGCAGAGTGTGAAGATGAAGGGTTCAGGCTGTGGGAGATGTCTCAGGTGAGCTCAGAGAAGAGAGAGCTCCCCTTTCCATCCCCACGTATCTCCACAGTCCCTTCAGATCTCGACAGCCCCCCTTTGTATCTCTAGGGCTGTCTCTGGGCAGCTCCAGGCCATTCCTGAAGGGACCGGATCAGAGAGAGGTGCCAGCGCTGAGAGGAATCCCGGGAGGTTTCTTGTTCCTTGGAGCCAAATTGCCTCCTCCTTGCCCAGAGCTCTTGAGAGAGAGGTGTGAGCACCTCAGTGCCCGTGGCTCTGGGTCCCCGTCTCTACAGCCGTGGGGGGGGGGGGGGGGGGGGCGGAGGGAGAAGAGAAATGGCCAAAAAGGGAAGAAAAGAAAGAACATTTAATAGAAGAAATGAAGTGGCAATTTCCCAGTTCAGCTGGGGATCGATACGTGGGCTCCTCGTGGTTTCTGTTTCAAAGGGGCTGAGCTCTCGCCGCCGAAGCCCCAGACGGACACCACGCCAGCGCTTGACTTACGAGTGCTTCAGCTCGGCAAGATATTTTTAATTTAAATCTCGCCGCAGTTGGGGACGGAGCCATCCGGGGTTTTGATTTACTGCTCATTCGTCGCTCCGGTTCCTGTAACTCTACAACTCAAAAGTCAGCAAACGGTTTAACGCCGAGACGCTCGCCGGCCGGGCTCTTCGTGAACGAGTGTCAGGGGGCTGCTGGTGGCAAGTGCCTTCAGAAGAAACAACAATATTAACCCGTCCCCGAGTCCAGCATCATTTCACTACTTCCAAGGAAAACAAACGTTGGGATTAAATAAAACCTGCCCCCACCCTCACCTGTCCTCCCCCAGGGACTGTTTTATGCTCAAGGAGAAATCTCTCTACAACTACTTGAAAGGACACTGTAGAGAGGTTGGTGCTGGTCTCTTCTCACAGGTAATTAGTGACAGAACGAGAGGGAACGGCTTCAAGCTCCAACAGGGTAGGTTTAGATTGAACATTAGGAAAGAATTTTTCACAGGAAGAGTGATAGGGCATTGGAACAGGCTGCCCAGGGAGGTGGTGGAGTCACCATCCCTGAATGTGTTTAAGGGACATTTAGATGGGGTACTGAGGGATATGGTGTAGGGGAGGACTTTGTAGAGTAGGGTAGATGGTTGGACTTGATGATACCAAGGGTCTCTTCCAACCTAGACAATTCTATGATTCTATGATCACAAGTGGGTCGTGGTGGCTCATTTTTTGAACGTTTGTGTGCATTCGGTGCAGCGTTGGCTGCGAGGGTTCGCCAAGCATCAAGATTTATTCCTCTGGCCCCTCTGAGGAGGGGGAGGCGTGTGGGTATATATATATCATGCAAATGCCTGTAATGGAAACCTATCCCGTATTATCTGCATTAGATCCACACATTCGTCCTGTCAGAAGGACAAGGCAAATTCAAGTGGCAGTCAGCTCCCGGGAATTTATGGCCAACGGGGCGGTGGGAAAGCCCCAGCAGATCACTCGTGGATGGATAATATGGCTGGAAGGAAACTCAGAGATCAGGCACAAAAGCCAAGAGAGATGGTGACAGAAGGTCTCCCTTCTGGGTGAGCAGGGCAGATCCAGCCACGCTCGATGGCAGTTTCTGTTTATTCCTACAAAAAAGAAGCCCATGGACCTCTTATCTTTTGGGTCTGGATTTCTGTTTTGAGGCATGCGCTATTTGAAAAAAAAATAGCCAAAAAACTGGAAAACTTTGACAGCAAAGCCTGAAGTGAAAGCAAGTCGCTGAGACTGCAAATGACCTCTCTCTTTCTAGTGAAATCCCCCCCAAGAAAGGTCAAAGCCACCTGGTGATAGGCAGCAGAGTGGGGAGGGATGGAGGTTTCAGCCCAACCATAGCTCCTGCTCAGGTCTTCAGGCTCTCCACCAGCCCTGAGAACTTGATGTCTTCTACAGTCATTAGTATTTGAGATAGAAGCAGCTGGGAATGTTATAGAATCATAGAATGGTTTGGGTTGGAAGGGACCTCAAAGATCATCGAGTTCCAACCCCCCTGCCATGGGCAGGGACACCTCCCACTAGAGCAGGTTGCTCAAGGCCCCATCCAGCCTGGCCTTGAACCCCTCCAGGGATGGGGCATCCACAGCTTCCCTGGGCAACCTGTTCCAGTGTCTCACCACCCTCAGAGTAAAAAATTTCTTCCTGAGATCTAATCTGAATCTTTCTTCTTCCAATTTAAAACCGTTTCCCCTTGTCCTATCATTACACCTCCTGGC
>NW_015090942.1:509699-515313 GCF_001431845.1 Calidris pugnax
GTGGGCTCCTCGTGGTTTCTGTTTCAAAGGGGCTGAGCTCTCGCCGCCGAAGCCCCAGACGGACACCACGCCAGCGCTTGACTTACGAGTGCTTCAGCTCGGCAAGATATTTTTAATTTAAATCTCGCCGCAGTTGGGGACGGAGCCATCCGGGGTTTTGATTTACTGCTCATTCGTCGCTCCGGTTCCTGTAACTCTACAACTCAAAAGTCAGCAAACGGTTTAACGCCGAGACGCTCGCCGGCCGGGCTCTTCGTGAACGAGTGTCAGGGGGCTGCTGGTGGCAAGTGCCTTCAGAAGAAACAACAATATTAACCCGTCCCCGAGTCCAGCATCATTTCACTACTTCCAAGGAAAACAAACGTTGGGATTAAATAAAACCTGCCCCCACCCTCACCTGTCCTCCCCCAGGGACTGTTTTATGCTCAAGGAGAAATCTCTCTACAACTACTTGAAAGGACACTGTAGAGAGGTTGGTGCTGGTCTCTTCTCACAGGTAATTAGTGACAGAACGAGAGGGAACGGCTTCAAGCTCCAACAGGGTAGGTTTAGATTGAACATTAGGAAAGAATTTTTCACAGGAAGAGTGATAGGGCATTGGAACAGGCTGCCCAGGGAGGTGGTGGAGTCACCATCCCTGAATGTGTTTAAGGGACATTTAGATGGGGTACTGAGGGATATGGTGTAGGGGAGGACTTTGTAGAGTAGGGTAGATGGTTGGACTTGATGATACCAAGGGTCTCTTCCAACCTAGACAATTCTATGATTCTATGATCACAAGTGGGTCGTGGTGGCTCATTTTTTGAACGTTTGTGTGCATTCGGTGCAGCGTTGGCTGCGAGGGTTCGCCAAGCATCAAGATTTATTCCTCTGGCCCCTCTGAGGAGGGGGAGGCGTGTGGGTATATATATATCATGCAAATGCCTGTAATGGAAACCTATCCCGTATTATCTGCGTTAGATCCACACATTCGTCCTGTCAGAAGGACAAGGCAAATTCAAGTGGCAGTCAGCTCCCGGGAATTTATGGCCAACGGGGCGGTGGGAGAGCCCCGGCAGATCACTCGTGGATGGATAATATGGCTGGAAGGAAACTCGAAAGCCAAGAGAGATGGCAACGCAAGGTCTCCCTTCTGGGTCAGCAGAGCAGATCCAGCCACGCTCCGTGGCAGTTTCTGTTTATTCCTACAAAAAAGAAGCCCATGGACCTCTTATCTTTTGGGTCTGGATTTCTGTTTTGAGGCATGCGCTATTTGAAAAAAAAATAGCCAAAAAACTGGAAAACTTTGACAGCAAAGCCTGAAGTGAAAGCAAGTCGCTGAGACTGCAAATGACCTCTCTCTTTCTAGTGAAATCCCCCCCAAGAAAGGTCAAAGCCACCTGGTGATAGGCAGCAGAGTGGGGAGGGATGGAGGTTTCAGCCCAACCATAGCTCCCACTCAGGTCTTTAGGCTCTCCACCAGCCCTGAGAACTTGATGTCTTCTACAGTCATTAGTATTTGAGATAGAAGCAGCTGGGAATGTTATAGAATCATAGAATGGTTTGGGTTGGAAGGGACCTCAAAGATCATCGAGTTCCAACCCCCCTGCCATGGGCAGAGACACCTCCCACCAGACCAGGTTGCTCAAGGCCCCATCCAGCCTGGCCTTGAACCCCTCCAGGGATGGGGCATCCACAGCTTCCCTGGGCAACCTGTTCCAGTGTCTCACCACCCTCAGAGTAAAAAATTTCTTCCTGAGATCTAATCTGAATCTTTCTTCTTCCAATTTAAAACCGTTTCCCCTTGTCCTATCATTACACCTCCTGGCAAAGAGTCCCTCCCCAGCTCTTCTATAGGCACCCTTCAGGTATTGAAAGGCCGCTCTAAGGTCTCCCCGGAGCCTTCTCTTCTCCAGGCTGAACAATCCCAGCTCCCTCAGCAAAGTTATACTTCAGCAAAGGGTTGGCTTCCTCCATGGGGACATTGCTCCAGGAACCACCTTTGAAGAGCGCGTGTCCCCGGCAAGGTTCACATTGGCTGGTTCATGGGCTAGAGGTGTATAAATGAAATGGCCATTGGGTTTCCAAACCAAAGGGTGCCCATTCTAAGCCTTCAGAGCATCTCTAAGGGCTCACAGAAGGGTTCTTTTTCAAAGGAAAGGTTTGCAGGACAGATGCCACTCTACTCTGGCTCCCATTGCAGGGGATGTGGGGCAGAGACCTGGCACCTCTTACCTGGGTGGCTGCTCAACACCCTTAGGAGATGCAACCAAGCAAGAACGAGGCAAACTTAGCAGAGCACACGCACCAACGAAGAACAATGACAACCAGACAGTTCCAGGGATGAGTCAAGAATATATTAAAAAAAAATAATGAAAAGGAATGCCAGTTCCAGAAAATCACCACGCAGACTGTCGGAATTGCAACACAGCTCATTTTTTTTGTCATGATCTCTCCATTCCCAAAGGTTTTTATACCCAATTTTAAAGATACGGGAACCAAAGTTCATGAGAGCACAGCTGCCCCCTGGCCAATGCAGAGACCCAAGATGATATTGTCTCATTTTAAAGCACCTATCCATCATTTTAACTGGAAAAAATTCCCTCTCAGAAGAGTCCTGTTTTGACCAAGCACTGCTCTTGGCTGTTGGAAGCACAGGCTCAAGGGCAGGGGACTTCTCACTGCTCTCATAGAATCACAGAATCACAGAATCTTCTAGGTTGGAAGGGACCTTAAAGATCATCTTGTCCAACCATCAACCTAACTGACAAAGTTAACCCCAAACCACCGCTTGGGGTTCAGTTTGTATTTCATGGCGATGGGTGAGAAATCCCATCAATAAACATGGACTGAGCCTTTTGCCTTTTCCGTGCCTCAGTTTCCCAATCTGCACTGGGGGAACGAGAACACTTTCTCACTTTTTTTAAAAATACTTCAGGGTCTGAGTGAAAAAAAAAAAAAATCCGGGGAGCCCTATGTCTTTATTTCTGTATTTTTTTGCCACGGGCTGCTCAAGAGCTTGAACCTAAGGGTTAAAAAGAGCTTTTCACCCAAAGACAGTCATGCAGGGAAGCACGCTCATCGCTGACATCCTGCAGTTGCCCAGACTCTGCACAGACGGGAAGTCTCGTTGCCTTGGGCGCCTGGAGCTGTTGGTGTCCATTAGCGGAGTCTTGCAAGCAAGAAGGGAAGGGAAGGAGTAAGAAAGAGTCCTCTGAAGCCTTTCGTCACACTGGTGGGGACCAGAAAGGGCTTTTTATTTGAGCGTCAAGAGGTTTGAGGGCTTTGCTGTGGGAAACAGTCACAATCCAAACTGCATCCCAAGTTGGGGAGGGGGATTCATGGGCAGGATGTGAGAGTTTTGAGTCCCAGCACCGCGGCTGCAAAGGGGTTGATGGGTCTCAGGTATGTTGGGACCTCACTTTTAGGGGGTATCGTGCACAATAAATCAAAGAAGAGCCAAGCATCTCCCAGGAGAGCGTGCCGTTTTGCCAAAAAACACCTGTAGGCAATGCCACGCCGCAAACTTCGGCACCGCCAACTCCAAAACTCAAAAGCTCTACCTCCAACGCCCTCCCCACGGAGGATCCCGACACGGAGCACAAGCCTACCCTGCCAGCATCACTCTCAGCTTTTTAGGAAGCTTTGCAGGGTTTCCTTCCAAATAAGAAATTAATTCCTCCACGGCGTTAACCCTCAGCACGCCCGAGGACCATAAGACCTTGCAAGGCTTTGCACCCCGGGGCGTGCGAGCGCACAAAAATCAAAGCCCGGCACTTCGGGCAGGAGGTAGGTTTTATTGCAGCCCCTCAACATCGAAGAAATTGGGAGACGGAGACAAAGCAATTCAGCAAAAAGGGAAAAGATGCAGCACAAAGAGGGGCTCCGGCATCTCTCCTCCCCTCCTCACCCAGCAAAAAAAGGAGTCAACGTGAAATAGGCTCCGGCAAAACCCCCGGGATCTGCCTGCCCAGGATGGTTTCTGCTTCCCCGGCAGCAGATCCCAGCCTCTCTCCAGCCTGGGCTGAGCCCCTTTGCTTTGCTACATCTACAGGCTGTCTAGCACCACGGCTGGCTGCGGGCGAGGAAGAGGGATGCTGGCAGGTGAAAGCAGGAGGAAAGGCTCCAATATCTCCTCTCCCCGTGGAGAAGTTCAGCATCTCTCTTAGGGTTGGCGACAGCACTCATCCCCCCCCGCTAACCAGGTGCCGGGTGGCACCTGAACAGATTTAACACCACTCCTCAGCGCCTACAAGGTGGTTACAATCATCAAGCAACAGCACCGTGATGGATCATCAGCCTGTATTTTAAAAACACCCGTTTTTGGACATAAACAACACTTAGATCATGGGGGGGCTGTCATTTATTTCGCGTCTCGTCGATAACCGCCCGGCGCCGCGCGTTTGAGAGGGGACAGAAAGGAAAAGCCTTGGAGTGGTCCTTTAGGAAAGGAGACACCCCCGCGGAGGATGGGTCTGGGCAGAGGAGGGAAGAAAATCCCAGGCTTTTCGTGACGGGGGCTGGGGTTTTGCACGTTTAAAAAAGCACATCTGTTGCGCCGCTTGAAGCCCGGTGAAGGGTCCCACGCACAAACAAACACAAACACAAACACACACACACACTTTCCCCAGGCAATTAAACCCCAACCCAAACACCCCTGGCATCCCCGAGATGGCTTAGCCAAGGGGGAGGAAGCACCTAATCTGGCCCTGGGAGGCACAGGCTGTTAATTAAAATCACGGAGACGGCGAAGCCACCCCGTGCTTCGCTGCTCCTACCCGCTCGTGGATTTAACCCCCTTCTATAAACAAGACCCGGGTGAAAGGGAAGGGACAGATAAAGAAAAAAAAAGAAGTTAGCACGCTTTATGCCTTCCAAAATATTTGTGCAGGGCCGGTGCACGCTCAAGATAAGTCTCCCTGGGAAGGCAGCGAGCGGTTGCATCGGCTGTTAAAATAGAAAAAAACCCCCAGCCCTCTGACACTGTCATTGTTCCCCCAGAATAAGAGCATCCCCCGGGGGTCCTGCTCCAAACCTCCCCTCCCCAAACCCAACCCTCTGACACCGTCATTGTTCCCCCAGAATAAGAGCATCCCCCGGGGGTCCTGCTCCAAACCTCCCCTCCCCACCACCTGGGGAGCCTCACACACACACCCCCTTCCCCCCAAATGGCTTTTCCCCAAAAACCCCGCATCCCAGGCACCGCATCCCGGTGGCGGGAGGGAAGCCATGAAAAATCAGGTGCTTTTCCAGCCAGCTCTGGAAAAGCAACGCGGGGTGGATGCAAGTTTTGGGGGAGAGGAGCACGGGCCACCGGCTTCCCACCCACCTGGACCTTCTCCACCGAGGCGAGTTCCTGCAGGTCCTACATCCCGAGCCGACGGGGTAAATCCTGCATCTTTTCCCAGTCCGGGGAGCAGATGGGGCCCCCCAGGAGGAGGGTTTCCTCTGGGTTGGGTATGTAGCAGCCACACGCAGCCCTTCCAAACCCAAACAGCACTCAAAGCCCTGCCGGGGCTGTGCGAGTGGGTTTGTTTATCTGGGAGGAACTCATCTGCTGCCGGAGTATTATATTTCCACCGAAACCATGTGCGGCTCGGTGTTTAGCTCACTTCCCCCCCCCAACCCCCCCCCC
>NW_015090942.1:515490-517088 GCF_001431845.1 Calidris pugnax
AAGGTCACTGTCCATATACTCATTCACATTTCTTGAACTTTGTCAAGACTCCCAAGAAAAGCAATTTTGTAAGAGCGGTTCTCCATTAACATCTGGATGGAGAGTTCCCAACTCAATTCGCAGGCGGCACATTACAAAAACATACTCCAGAGGATCAGGTTTTCAAACTCTGCCAACGTGGTCAAAGATTGAAATAGAGGCTTGAACTCCACACATCTCACATCCCTGAATTACCACTTCCCTGAGTCATCTAATACACATGGAAATTCTGTGTAGCTGGTTAAAAAGAAAAAAAAGTATTTGAATTCTCATTTCCTCTCAATTAGAATTAATCTACTTGAGTAAGTTAATAAGGTTTCATAAAATGGGATGGTTTGTGTAACTTCTAACACAATTAAATATTAATAAACTCCTGAGGGAGCAAGATCAATGGAGTACAAAATGTCTTCCTGAATTTTATCTTACAACATGTCATTTTAACCAGTTATATATTACTCTAAAAGAAGTTTTATACAGGAGTGGAATAGTGATGAAACCACACAGAGAAATCTCACAGAAAAATTTCCAGAATAAAGAAGCGCATGCATCTCATGCTCACTTTCAAGAATGGATTCCACCATAGTCTAAAATAAATAACCATGACATACATGTCCATAAAAAAAACCTGAAATATATATAGTCCAACTAGATAGTGATTAACCTAAAATTCCCCTTGTCTGGCCCTATTTGCAACAAAACCAAAATGCTATAAAACCAATCTTAAATGACAATATTAAATTACTTTTATCCAGTTTCCTGAATAATTCTGTCTGACCTTTTCTGAAAGAACATTTCTAGGTGTCTGAGTTTTGCTGGTCTCTTGGGTCTAGTATGAGCTTTCTCTTCTCTTAATTACAGAAGTACAACCATAAATCTCAACTTCCATTTCTAGCACTACAACATAAGGTTGAAAGTACATTCTTCTTGCGATAGAGGTATCAGAAACACTGGTCAAAACAAACACAAGGCAATTGTTCTTGAATTTCTAGCAGTTTGGTTTAAAAGATAGACTATGGAAGGCTGCAGAAAGTTCTTACGTTTTTTAAAGAACTTTTACTTTTAAAACATTGCTAAGAAATATCTACACTTTAATAAAAAAAATATTTAAAATAAAAAGCCGCCGGAGAGAGGTGTGGTGGAAGCGCGGTGGCAACGCGAGCCCAGCACGCCGGGGGAGGGATGATCATAACAATTTTAAAAAATAACAAACGACAATAAAAAGAATAAAAATCCCTTTCTGGTCTTTTACCTCTTTCTTTCCTTTTTTTTTTTTTTTTAATTTTTTTTTTTTTTTTTGTTTTGTAGGAAAGGGGGAAAAAAATAAAAAAAATATTTAAAATAAAAAGCCGCCGGAGAGAGGTGTGGTGGAAGCGCGGTGGCAACGCGAGCCCAGCACGCCGGGGGAGGGATGATCATAACAATTTTAAAAAATAACAAACGACAATAAAAAGAATAAAAATCCCTTTCTGGTCTTTTACCTCTTTCTTTCCTTTTTTTTTTTTTTTTAATTTTTTTTTTTTTTTTTGTTTTGTAGGAAAGGGGGTGAGTCCGTCCCCCTT
>NW_015090942.1:517212-637162 GCF_001431845.1 Calidris pugnax
GGGAAGGGGCTGGGGATGCAGCCGGGGGGCTGCGCCGCTCTCCCAGGGCTGCAACCCCGGGACTGCCGTGATTTCTCCTCCGGGTGCCTTCCCTTCGCTCCTACTCACTACTGACACCTAGGATCTCCAGCCTGATTGGGCTAATTGGGAAATGTCGCTGCCCAGAAAAAAAAAAAAATTAAAAAAAAATTAAAAATTAAAAAAAAAAAACCAACCCAACCCAAAACCTCAAGGAATCAAACGCATCTTTGCTGGTTCCCTCCATCACCTCTCCAGAAATGCCCTTCCCGGCATCACGGCTCTGCCTCCCTTTGCCCTCTCTCTCCGGCGTGTTCTCCTCTTCCTCCTCCTCCTCCTCCTCCTCCTCCTCCTCCTCCGGGGCTAGGACAAACCGAGGAGGGGAGTCAGGGAGGCTGGGAGGAAGATCAATCTCTCAGCTCGGGTGAGCAGTAATCCTGGCGAGCGGCTGCAAGCTGCTTCTGCTCTCCAGCTCTTCATTTCATTCCTGCCAGCCGCCGGAATAATAGCATTTTTTTAAAAAAAAGAAAGCTATTAGAGCTTACTGCTTGAGTTTTTGTGTCCGGCCTGGTTGACCAAGTTGCCCCACGGAGCAGACCTCAAGTTCATTCCCACCCCCATCATCAACCCACCCCCATCCTCAACCCTCAACCCGTGCAGAGACCTGAACTTCTCACTGCAGATAATATCTGGGCTCTCCCGGAGCCGAAAGCAGAGGAGGCAGCAGATGGTGGGGGTGTGAGATGGGGAGAGCCCTGACGCCGCAGGGATGGGCGTCTCGCCGAGGTCTGGGAAAGAGGGAAGGTGAAGATACTTTTTTGGGGAGACTTTCTCTGCTTTCGGGGGTGTTGGCCAGCAGGGCAGGGAGGGGAAAACCCCGAGGGTGATGCTGCAGCTTCTCCCTACCCCTCTCAAGACTTAGGCATCCAGCAGGGGTGCAGGGGGTGGTTGGTAAAAGGGGGGGGGTCCCACCGCTCGCGGCGATGGGAGGCAGGGATTGCCTCTTGGGAGGGACGTTGTACAGCACCGAGCACAGCAGGACTCCCCCCTTTCCTCCCCACAGCCTCTACCATTCACAGAAAATCAGGCTTAATCCCAGCTTTGTATTTTTAATTATCTTAAATTTATGCCACAAAAACACGGGGGCCGGGGGCTGTCTATTTGCATCCTCCGAGATATTTATTTTTAAACAATATCATGTTTTCCTTAAAACAAGTTTTATCTCCCCGGCGCGTGCCTGTGTGTGCGCGTGTGTGTGTGTTTTGCCTGAGCTCTGGTTTACATTTCCTGATGGATGGATGGATGGATGGGGATTCGGAGCCCTTTTTTTTTTTTTTTTTTTTTTTTTTTTAAGGTGGTGCATAAAATGTATTTATTATTCTTTATCTCCTGCCTCTTGCAAGAAGTCATTTGTTTTCATTCAGAGAAATGAATACTATGTGAAGCCTGAAGAGTAATAACACAGCAAAATGACAACGGAAGAGCGAGACGGAAATCTGAGCGATACAATGGCAGGTTAGTAACCTCTGAAGATCACTGCTGTTGTGAGCAGTACAGTATTATTTAATGTCCAGCCTGGCTTGCAGCTCCATTTAATAAAACATATGAAAAAATCTCGGGGAAATTTGGTCTTGCATCTCAAAGCAGGCTGTTCTGCTCTAAAGGGATAATCTGGATACGGCGAGATTACTTCCCCCCTATCTGGTGGGGAGGAAGGAATTAATAGGAATTCTTTCTGCTTCTTAAGACAATGGCGTGAGTCAATATACCCCTGCGCTGTTTGGGTTCATAAAGGAGTGAGTGACAAATGAGACTTTATTTATAGGCCTTTTCATGAACCAGGCAGTGGGGGCGGGAAAGGGTTAGGGCTGGAAAACCCAACTGACCTCCCCTGACCTGTGAATAGCTGGAGTAAAAGGGCCCAAGGACAAGGAGGGTTCAGCCTCACCCCTTGTCATCAAGTAGATATTTTGTGTGTCCCCCCCACTCCCCGGGTCACAGTGACAGCAGAGACCACGAGTCCCTCCAGAGGGAAAAAAACCCACGGGGGCTCAGCACCAAACAGCATCCAAACTGCTCTCAACATCATCTGGGAAGTGGTAAAATCAAGCTGTCTCCATCCAAATGACCCCCCCTCATGCCTGATTTCCCCCCCCTACCCACCCCAAAACACTCCTTTTGGTCCCCCAGCACTCGTGAAGTCCTGGATGCCGACAGCATCCCGGCAGCTGATGCAGGATGGCATCCTTTCATTTCATGCACTCTTACCCGAGCCACACACACACAGATCACTTCCAACAACACCCAAAGAACAGAAAACACCTATTTTTTGGAGGATGTACATCTGTACTCCTTAAGACCCAACCGCCCCCAAGAGAGGAAAACAAAGGAGCCAATAAAAAAAAAAATTAAGAAAGAGGGTGCTGTGAGAAGTCGGGTGGGTATTTTATTTTTTTTTAGTTTGTTTTCTTCTTTTTCCCCTGCCATTTTACAAGTTTTGTTAAACCAACCTGGTATTTTAAGTGGCTTAAAAAGCCAGAGCTGGTTTGTTACAGCTGGTGCTAAAAACCTACATTGCAGCGCCACCTGCAGCGACCGCGCTTGGTGGCAGCTCCGGGAATCCCTAAAACTGGGTGAAATCTTAAAAAAAAACCAACCCCACAAGCCCGGGGAGAAGGCTTCTAATTTATGAGCTTGTGTCTCCAAGCCCCCTTTTTTTTTTTCACCCCCCCTCTGCCTTCCCGTCTTTCAGGTGTTGGAGGTTTGAACACCCAAGAGAGAATTGACCTCTCTTGGGTGGCTGTCACCATCGAAAGATGTCTTTATCAGGCTTTTGGAGGGTGGAAAAAATTCACTGTGAGCTGTTTTAAAGCTGGTCTGAGCTCTGCGTTGTTAATCCCGACGCCCCAGGGAGGGAGGGGGTGAGCTCTGCCCCCTAAGTGGGGGTCTGGGTGCTGGGGTTGTCACTCTATCAGCTTTTTTGGCAGTTTTGCCACCTTCGGTAAGGGTCGTGTCGATAGAAAATGAGGCAAAAAGTGCTACCAAAAAAAAACTTGCAGGAGAAGAAGAGGTTTGCAGAGAAGAGCCGGGTTGTTTCACTTGGTCGCCAGCCACTGCCTTCCCCTTCGGTCAGAGCCTTTCTGCAGCCAATTTCGGGTGGAGAAAAAGCCCTTGAGAGGATCTGTCCAAGCCATCCTCCATGTGTGCTTTGTCCACTATGTCTTTGGAGTCTCGGGGGGTTCATTGGTTTATCTGGGATGTCCTGGCACAGGGCAGATCTGTTGGAGCAGCCCTTTCTCCTCTGCCACCGATTCGCTGCACGGCTTCTGGCAACTCCCTTAACTTCCCAGCCAGTTCTTGCAGGTGTATTTTTGGGGGAGCAGATTTCTTCTTAGGACCTTAATTAAATAACATTTGCATCAGTTATCCAATGCCTCCCCCTTCTCCTAACCCTTTGGCAGCTACAGAGCGGTGTCAACCAGAGGTGAGGCTTGTCTTCATTTTTTTTACCACTTGTTTGGATGGTTTTCAGCCCTTTCTCCTCTGCCACCAATTCGCTGCACGGCTTCTGGCAACTCCCTTAACTTCCCAGCCAGTTCTTGCAGGTGTATTTTTGGGGGAGCAGATTTCTTCTTAGGACCTTAATTAAATAACATTTGCATCAGTTATCCAATGCCTCCCCCTTCTCCTAACCCTTTGGCAGCTACAGAGCGGTGTCAACCAGAGGTGAGGCTTGTCTTCATTTTTTTTACCACTTGTTTGGATGGTTTTTGAGGGCGGCGAAATCTCATTTCACGCTGTCCCAGGGAACAAAGCCAGCAACTGGCAGGAGCCATGGACCTGCAAGGTCTCACTGTCCCCTCCCTTGGCTTTACCCCAGGGCTCCTTTCCATCAGTGTACGCTCCAGTCTGTGTTAGCATCTGGATTCAAGCACTAGGTCACCAACCCCAGTTGAGTAAGAGGAAGCTTTCCGGAGTTATTCAGCCCAAATTTCCCTTCTTTGTTCTCATTTCAATACTCTTTCCTCCTTTCCCAATTCCTTATTCTCTGTCCCCCTGCTCCAATTCATCCTTCCCCGTCTCCACCTCACCAGCAAAGTTAGAGCCCGTCCTTCTTCCAAGCAGACCCAGAGAGGAGAGAGATGCTCATTCCCACATCCCCCGTCCACCCCAGGGGGGGATTGATGATGTACTCAGGCTGACAGCATCATCTGCACATCTTCCCAACCCACCACCCCATCCCGGCCTCCCTCCCCTCACCCCCCTCCTTGCCCTCCCCCCCTTGAAATTCCCCGAGGAACAATTTTTCTCCTTCTCCCTTCAAATATTTGTCGACCATTATCGCCGCCGGTCACACCCAGGCTGTCATTTGTCCAAACAAAACAGAAGGGGGACGGTGGCAGAAGAGGGGCAGATGGACGGAGGCAGGGTGAAATGAGAGCCAGGGGAGCCGTCAGGCCATAACGATAAGGAGAGTATAAAACACAGGCTGGGGCTGTCGAATTAAATGAGGGGACGCCGGAGAGGGGCTACTTCAAACCACAGGAGAGGAGTGAAAGGGAATAATATTGGGAGCAGGCAGGTGGAGCGATAAGATACAACCGGAGAAAGTCGGACAAATTCATTGTTTGGTGTTTGTTTGGTTTTTTTTTTAATCATTTCGGAGGACACTGACAGCATCATCTGCACATCTTCCCAACCCACCACCCCATCCCGGCCTCCCTCCCCTCACCCCCCTCCTTGCCCTCCCCCCCTTCGGAGGTGGAGGGATGAGGTGGAGAAATGGGTAGAGAAGCAGAGGAAAGCAGGCAAAGAGGAGCTGGAGACTGTAAGGAAGGAGGGGGAGGCTGGACACCAACAGTTGAGGCACGTCCCATTGGAAGGGTCTGGTGGCTTCAGCCAGGGAGAAGCAGCGTTCACATCAGAAGAAATCCAAAGGAAAACAGGACAGAATTAAATGAGGGGACACCGGAGAGGGGCTACTTCAAACCACAGGAGAGGAGTGAAAGGGAATAATATTGGGAGCAGGCAGGTGGAGCGATAAGATACAACCAGAGAAAGTCGGACAAATTCATTGTTTGGTGTTTGTTTGTGTTTTTTTTTTAATCATTTCGGAGGACAATGCAAGTGGGAAGAGCAATCAATCCCTGCTCCGGAGGGTTGGGGAGCACCAGAGGAGGAGATAAGGAGCGGGGAGGTTTCGGAGGTGGAGGGATGAGGTGGAGAAATGGGTAAAGAAGAAGAGGAAAGCAGGCGAGAGGAGCTGGAGACTGTCTGGAAGGAAGGAGGGGGAGGCTGGACACCAACACTTGAGGAACGTCCTGTTGGAAGGATCTGGTGGCTTCAGCCAGGGAGAAGCAGAGTTCACATCAGAAAAAATCCAAAGGAAAATAGGACAGCCTAAAGAGGGGAAGGGCCTAATCCATAGATTAGGACTTTAATTTGGGAGGAGTGAAAGGGAATAATATTGGGAGCAGGCAGGTGGAGCGATAAGATACAACCAGAGAAAGTCGGACAAATTCATTGTTTGGTGTTTGTTTGTGTTTTTTTTTTAATCATTTCGGAGGACAATGCAAGTGGGAAGAGCAATCAATCCCTGCTCCGGAGGGTTGGGGAGCACCAGAAGGGGAGATAAGGAGCGGGGAGGTTTCGGAGGTGGAGGGATGAGGTGGAGAAATGGGTAAAGAAGAAGAGGAAAGCAGGCGAGAGGAGCTGGAGACTGTCTGGAAGGAAGGAGGGGGAGGCTGGACACCAACACTTGAGGAACGTCCTGTTGGAAGGATCTGGTGGCTTCAGCCAGGGAGAAGCAGAGTTCACATCAGAAAAAATCCAAAGGAAAATAGGACAGCCTAAAGAGGGGAAGGGCCTAATCCATAGATTAGGACTTTAATTTGGGATTTGAGAGCCCGGCTGGGACTTGCTGCTGCGATGCAGCTCTTGGATGATGCTCCAGTGGGTCCCACAAACACACAGGAGAGCACAGGAGCCAGGCTGGTCCTGCAGGGATTTTCCCAGGAAGTGCCAGAAGTGCCAAGCCCTTGCAATTGGTAATAATTCTGTGACGTTGTTTCGGGAAGTTTTCCTCCCTTGGATAGCAGAAAAAGAAATATATATATATATCTATATATCTATCTATACTTTACAGCCTACCAAACCTCTCAGCTAATTGTGGATGTCAGCCGCGACAACTTCTGAATTGGAGGTATTTATAAAGCCTCTTTCCTACGTAGCTTTGGCGTTTTCCTCACTCAGAGAACATCTACCCAGCCACCTACTTCCAGAAAACTTTTAGGAACAAGAGCGTCTCACTGCCCGTCGAACGTGGCCGAAACTTGCCCCTGATTTCAGCAGTGGCAAAAGGGTTGTTTTGTTACGACAGCAGGTTTAAAGAAAAAACATTAAAAAAAAAAGAAAGAAAAAAAACCAACAAGCAAACCAAGCCCAACGTTTGTGATTCTTTTTGTTGCAACTCATGATTTTTCAGCCTGGAAATAGGAGGGAGGGAGAAGGAGGAAGGCTAGCCCATATTTTTTAGCATGTGGGGTTGGCAGCACAGAGAGTTACCCACTTAGTGAACGTGGGAGACGGAGAGGGGGAGCAGCAGAAGCTCATCCAGGGATGTTGCGGGAACCCCAGTGAAGAATAGCTATTCTTATATGTCAGCTCCATCACCATGGTTATCGGAAAGGAAGAACAGAAGGAGAAATGACAGAAAACAGGGGGGAGTGGAGCAGGGCGGCTGAAGAAAGAGAGACAGGAAGGGGAAGCGAAAGCCATTTCCCCAAAGAACAATATCACTTGTTAAATAGTCGGTACGTGGTCACTCCAAAGCCCTGGGTTTATAGACAGAACTGCTGGGCCCTTTATAAAGCATCCCTTAAAATGCTCCCACAGTCACAAGAACGTACCCAAAGAACAATATGACTTGTTAAATAGTTGGTACATGGTCACTCCAAAGCCCTGGCTTTATAGACAGAACTGCTGGGCCCTTTATAAAGCATCCCTCAAAATGCTCCCACAGTCACGAGAACGTGTCCTCTCCGTAATGCTGAAGTGGGGCTTACTCCACCAGCCCTTCCTAAAAGCTTCAAAAAATAATATATATATGCATTTATAAAAACAAGACAGCTGCCTTCTCCACTTGGTTCACTGGTGGGACCTCTACGAAACAGCACTGATTTCCTTTCTTCTTATTTTCTGCTGACTGAGTTTATGTGGGGTGAAAATGGACCGCACTGGAGGGCAGCTTTGAGGAGTTGTGACCCCTTTGCAATGCTACAAACTTATGGAGCAATACCTCAAGTTTACAAATTCTAACATTTTTAATTCTTCTAAAACCAGGGGGTTTAACTCCTTCCACTTCTGAGCGTATACAAATTGCCAAGCAGATCAGGATAATGGTCTGTGAAGACTGAAATTCAGCCTTTGACCATTGGCCACTGAGGAGGCTTGGAGCCACCATCCACAATCACATAAGCAAAATCTGGGGCAAGAGGCTTCTCCTCCATAGTGGAACACCCTTGTACTTTCCATGTGACTCCTTTGGATGTTCCACCAGTATTTGTTTTGTTTCTGAATCACGCTGGGATCTCCACCTCTCTGCTTTCTCCCCTTCATGGGAGCTTCATGAGAAGATCTCCTTCATTCAGGTACAGCAAAAAGGGGCACGATTGATCTTTCTTGCACCTCTGATTATTTCGGTTACCTTCCACCACTTTCCAAACCTTCACATGCTCCTTTTGGACATCTGTTCAACCCAGATTCCTCCCATGTTCCGGGTCATCTGCAACACCTACTTCTTTCCCATTTCTCTTCCACCCAGACGAAGCTCTCCAGATGCTGGGGCTATCTCACCTTGTGAAGTTGCTCAGCACATCAATAACAGCCTTGGAATAAGATGACCCAACACTGTCTCTTTAAACCCGAGTCATTTTGTACAGCTCCTGGCACCGATGTCTCCGTCAGGCCCTTTGAATTAAATAGCTCCACTCCGTTTTCTTGGAAGCCATTTGGCTTCTCACCCAAGCAACCTGGCAGCAGCATCTCTCCCCGCTCCCCTCTCCGCCTCCTCACACCTTTTGTGCAAATCCCCACCAAAGAAATAAAAGCTCCTGGAGGTGTAAGGCAGCCACGCGTGTTGGAACCCTTCATTATCTGGGGAGCCCCACTCAGATGTACAGGGAGATAATGTTAATGGAGTGATGCGTTTTGTCTGATCCAGAGCTGTCTCTGAAAGATAAACGCCGAGGCAAAGCAGAGGCATTTAATCAAAAATAAACCACCTCAACATGTTGTGTATTTATTTATTTTATTTTTTTTTCCTCCGAAGCTTGGTCCTGTCACGGCATGTTATTTTGCCAGCATTATCTCTGTTATTTCTAAATAATTCCATTTAGTGCTGGTGATGGGTGGGAGGGCTGAGATACAAAATCAAATTAATTAGAGTGACCCAACAAACTTGTGTTTGCATTGCGAGATTCAACATGGCAGCAAATCTTGCTGAGAACAAATTGCATTCAAATTAATTTAAGGAAAATAATTTGGGGCATATCAGGTTTATTTAGGATCAATTTTAATAAGCTAAAATAAAGTCAAGGCAGTGGGTGATACCATCAGCCAGTCAAAAGCCAACTTTGATAGAGGTTTATACAGCTGAATGACAGTTACTTTCGAAACCGTTATTAGAAAAGCTGTTTTTTGGAGTGGCTTGGACAATTAAAAGAGCACCTCAATTACAGCCGCTGGAAATATTAGTAATGAATAAATTATCCAGCAGGTTTGACCCTCCCTTCCTTCACATCATTTCCAAATAATTAAATTCCTTGCCACATTTTGAGACATTGTATTAAATTCACCTGCAGCAGCGGCCCAACAAAAGAGGTGAGCTCTGCTTCATCCGTTCCACTGGTGCAAAAAGCAACTTTGGATGCTCTGATAGTCCAGGCGTAAGGTTTTGGGGGGTTATATAGAATCCTAGAATGGTTTGGGTTGGAAAGGACCTTAAAGATCATCGAGTTCCAACCCCCTGCCCTGGGCAGGGACACCTCCCACCAGATCAGGTTGCTCAAAGCCCCATCCAGCCTGGCCTTGAACCCCTCCAGGGATGGGGCAGCCACAGCTTCTCTGGGCAACCTGGGCCAGGGTTTCACCACCCTCACAGCAAAGAAGTTTTTCCTGAGATCTCACCTCAGTTTCCCCTCTTTCAGTTTGAAGCCATCACCCCTTGTCCTATCACTGCATGCCCTTGTAAAAAGTTCCTTCCCAGCTTTCCTGTAGGCCCCCTTGAGGGACTGGAAGGGGCTCTAAGGTCTCCCCGGAGCCTTCTCTTCTCCAGGCTGAAAACCCCCAACTCTCTCAGCCTGTCCTCACAGCAGAGGGGCTCCAGCCCTCAGAGTATCTTCGTGGCCTCCTCTGGCCCTGCTCCAACAGGTCCGTGTCCTTCTTGCTCTGAGGACTCCAGAGGTGGAGGCAGCACTGCAGGGTGGTCTCCCCAGAGTGGAGCAGAGGCACAGAATCCCCTCTTTCGACCTCTTGCAAGTGTTTTCATGGCATGTTCCTGACCCAGTGCTCTTGAACAGGCTGGATATGCTGCATGCACATAGTGGCACCAGATCATGGATGTGTAAGTCTTCATGCCCAGAGAAGATGTATGCATGTTTGCCCACGTCCCACATGCAGCTCAGAACATCAGGAATAGACTCATGGCAGATCAAATCAGCAAGAGAGCTTCAAGAGTATCAGATGGGCCTTAGTTGAAAGAGGCATGGCCATGGGGAGCCTCAGGTGTGTCCTCACTGAACATGGACCCACCCTGGATGCCCTGCATCCCTGCTCTGCTCCAACCCAGGGTCAGCTGTGGTTGCTGAGACCTGGAGCACTTTGGTACAGGAGCTCACTCCTGCATCACAGCAGAGTGAATTTGATGAGGATCTTCTCTAGGACTGTGCAGGACTGTTGGCATCATCACAAATACCCGCAGCCCTGCCTTCACCCAACACAGGAATCATAGGAAAAAGCAGGATAAAGCCACACAGAAAATTACATTTTAAGCTGCCTGCAAGCTTCCCCCACGGATTTGTTGTACCAGCAAAAGAAATATCTTTTCCTCTAGGACACAAGCCCTAATACTTAAGGGTTGTCCTGCCAGTACATTTTTATTAGCTTGATTTAAGTGTTGCTTTCTTTCTCTCCCTATTACCCTTTACCTCGCAGGAGATGAACGGCTGATGGCCAATATTTGGAGGTTCCTGTCTCTTACGGCTTCAGCCAAATGAGCATGCGATTGCAAATGGTACATGCCAGGCCATAAGACATTATAGAAATTTAAAGGCCTCTCAGTGATTTATGGCTCTTTAATCAAGGGTTTTTAACATTTAATTAAAAAGCTACAGGAGTTGTCTTTATTTCTGAAAAATCTGTCTATGGTTGGGGGAATTAGACAACATGAAACTCAATATATTCTGCACGTCCTGGGATCACAATCTCCTCTAGAGCAGAGGCAGAGAGGGTGGGCAGCAGGAGAAATAAATTACAGTTTTTTCCTATGGCTTTAAGATTTAGGTGATAAATTAGCCTCCATTAGTTTCAAGGAACTTGAGAAACCATGAAAGACTCGTCAGAGGATGATGCTTAAGATGCAACGGGCAACATCTTGCAGAGCAAATGTACCATGCAGCAGAAAGAAGGGTGAAATGAAGAAGATGGTGGCCAAGGCCGAGTCTGTCCCACTCCCCATCCCTCCTATGGCCCTTTGTGATACTCCCCTGGCAGGTGGGACAGCACTTCCCAAAACCCTGCTGCAGCCAGGAAGAAAGAGGGTTTGGGACCCCTACAAGATGGTCACCCCTGGCACCCAGCTCAGGCAGCACCCCCCTGCAGATATCCCTCAGCGGACACTCAAGGGCTGTCATGCCTTGGATAAAATGTCTGAATATTCCCCAAAAGGCTAAAAAAGACTAATTTTTTTTTTTTTCTGCTGAGCATCAAAGGAGGTTCTGAGGTAAGTATCTTAAATATAAACATCTCCAGTTAAATGAGATGAATCCTACCCTGTGACTGATGGAGAAGAAGAAAAATGACCCTGCAAGCTTCTTGCTGGAGGACCTTGTTCACAGTTCCTGCTCAGTGAATATTTTGTGATTTCTGAAGAGCAGAACAGCATCGAAGGAAAGAGGGAGAGTCTCTCCCCACATCCTGGTGTCCCCACAGCTTGGTGGTCCATGAACTCAGGTCTCCCACAGTCACAGGAAGAAATTATGTTATTTTTCCTGGCAATTTTATTATACACCTGAAATAAAACCAACTGCCTTTTCAATCCTATTCGTATGCTGTCTGGTGGAGATGGACCTGGGCCTCAGGAGGGCTCAGCCTTGCCCTGGCAGGCTGATGACCTTGAGATGGGAGTGTATCTCTACTTTCACTGCTTCTTGAGTTTGGACTTAGTTTTTGGAGCCGTTTGCATCAAGGGCTGCCTCTCATTATGTATGTGGGTGCTGCCTGGTGTACCAGAGATGTGATCTTGGTTGTGGCCTCCGCAGCTCCTCTAGTACAAATAATAATTTCCATCCCATCTATTCTTTTGTTTGCTACTGATCTATATTAAACAGTTGGTGATTACTACATTTATGGGTGATTATTGCACTTACGCTGTGTTAAATCTAAATGTTTGTTTATCTTTATGTGGTCTCTGTGTATATGTTTGCATGGCTTTTAACTTTATGCATTGCAGAGTTCCTTAATTATAAAATCAATAAATTTTTTAAACTTATGACTATTGCATAGAGAGAAACCCACACAACGTCCATGTCTGTGTGCAACAATGATTCTTATCTTGAGCTCGTGGCAGCACACAAACCTCAGCTACAGGAATCAACAGACTTTTATAGTTTGTTTGGAGGGGTTTTTTTTCTGGTGTGCTAGTAGCAATTGATTCTTTGTTAGCTTGGCTCATTCTCTATTGCTCATCAAAGCCTTCCTCTTGCAAGCTGTTCTTGGGCGGACTCTCATCTCCCTGGAGACTTGTGGACTTCAGTGAAAGTCATGATCAGTGAAAGTCGATGCCCAACGGTGCCTGTTGAATCAAGGCTTGGAGAAGTCAGTTCAGACTCTGGCTCTGAAATGGGTCTCTCTTGAGTCAAACCTACACCACAGAGAAGTCCTGAATGGATCAGATCCATTAGAGCTGCATTGGCTCTTTCTTCCACAACCTCATGTCTTCTTTGAATGGTCATGGTCTGACAGTGATAAATTCCAGACCTTGAGCAGCTCCAGCCTGACTACAGTGGGAAGACTTTTCTCCAGGCATAGGGCAAGGAGGTGGTTGGAAATATTTACTACAGATTTACCAAGGGCAAGCCATGCTTGGCTAACCCAACTGCTTTCTGTGATGGGTTGAGACAAGGTTCTGTGGACAAGGTATGTTGCTTACCTTGCTTTAGTAAGGTCTTTAATGGGCTTTCCTAGAGCTTCTCCACAGTGAAACAGGGGGGGGTGTGGAAAGAAGGGTGAACTAACTGAAAGTGGCTGAAAAAATTACTGAGCCTTTGTGCTCAGTGAATATGACTAATTGGTGGCTAATTACATAAAGCATTCCTCAGGGGTCAACACTGTGTCCATCAGTGGTTTGGACAACAGGACAGAAAGCAACATAGCAAGTCTGCAGGTGACACCAAACTGGCGGGGCAAATTAGAGGACAAGGCTGTCATTTAGAGGGACCTTGACAGACTGGAGGAATGGCCTACAGGAACCTCATGGAGTTCAACAAAGACAAATGCAAAGTCCTGAATCTGGGACAACCGTTTGCACCATGACACGCTGGGAACTTGCTGGCTGGGGGATCTGCAAAAGAATGATCAGGCTTCTAATGGTCAGCAAGTTTAATTTACATTAGCTGTCCTCACCCAAAGATGACTTTCACTCATGCCATTCTGCAACCACGATCTTCTGAAGCAACCTGCCCAAGGAGCCTAGACATAGCCTTGTGTTTTACTCTAGTGCAGCAGTAATATTCATGGGAAAGCAAGTTCATGGGCAGATCCTGTTGAAATGTGGCAGGACACAATTCTGAAATGCCCACCAGGTTATAGGACTGCAGGAAATAAAAGACATTTCTGCATTACCCTCTCATATGAAGGAATTAGGGTGAGCTTGGCATCAAAACCACCTCTCCATCATTCTGGGGACAACACACAATCCCCAAAGCACATATTTGCTTGATTAAGGCTCTGCTTTTATAACTGCTTCCTCCTGGCCGTGCCTCAGTTTCCCCCATAGGGCTGTAGTAATATGGGACCATGTTATCATCATCAATATTCCTCTGGATACTGAGAGTCCTGCGGCTCCTCCAGACAATTAAAACCTGTAAATTGATAAATACCTCAGGAGATGCCCACTGCCCACCACTCGTTGCTGCCTGTCGCCGATGAGGAGCCGCAAACCTCCCACGGAGGCAGGAGCTGTAGGCACTCAGGTAAACAAGCTAATCAACAACCAGCAATAAAGAAGTGCAGTCAGGTGACGACCCCAATTTCTTTTATTCCAGGTTATATTTCTCAAGCAGCAGCTCACATCGGCTCTTAACGCTTTCTCTCTTTGCCACTTACATCTAATTAGGATCCGTGCTCACAAGGAGCATCTGTAATTAAAGCGAACCGCGGCGCCGGGAGTGAGCTGGAGGGAAGAGTTCACTTAACGTGCCCGAGTGTGGGAATCTTTAGGATGGCTGGCGGCCAGGGATGCGGTGGGAAATGACCACCAGGCCTCTCACCGTGGACAAAAAAGCTGGTAGGAGTCCGGGAAATGTGCACCAATGGGGACACACACTCCTTTCCGAAGTGTTGCCCAAGGGATGGGTTGGGAGAGGAGGTCCCAGAGTTGCCAGAGATGCCACGGCCAGGATTTCTGTAGCATCCCATGCGTGGGCTTACCCAAACTTCTAGCCAGCACCAAGCTCAGCATCTTTAGTTTTGCAGTCATAGAATCATAGAATCATTCAGGTTGGAAGAGACCCTTGGGATCATCGAGTCCAACCATCTACCCTACTCTACATAGTCCTCCCCTACACCATATCCCTCAGTACCCCATCTAAACGTCCCTTAAACACATCCAGGGATGGTGACTCAAGCACCTCCCTGGGCAGCCTATTCCAATGCCCAACCATTTTACCACTATTTTTCATGGGGAAAGTCGGGAAGGAGAGAAAAGTCATCCTTGCACACAACATTAACTCTCCAAAAAATGTGAGATTTACCCCAGTACAAATGTATTCTATGCCAGTGCAGGTGAATTCACCTCCCCAGCAGAGATAATTAGCAATTATAATATGATGTTTGGGAATGTGCGTATCTGAAATGGACCTGGGCTATTGATTTTTTTTCTTTCAAAATCCCATCTTTAATCACACCAGTTCCACCCATAGAAAATATCGACGCAGACGTGGTAAATCTCATGCAGACTTGGGCAGCTGATCCACAAAGTTGGTGCAAGAGGGAAGAGAAACAGCCTAACTTGGCCAAAATTTATTCTGTATCAGCACACAGCCCTCACTCTGGTCAGTGCCAACCTGAAGCTACCTTTTCCACGTTAAATCAGGACCAGCAAGGGGTTATAATTGCTACACTTGGGTGAGATGAAAAGCGGAGAGAAGGAGTCCCAGACCCAATTGCAATTCTAAGGGAAGTGTAAGGAGCATAATTGATGTCCAAAAGCAGCCTGTGGATGTAAAAGTCCCCGCTTGGAGCCGGAGCCAGGGAGTCAGGTGTTGCCAGGGTCTCGGTGGCCCCGCGTGGTCAGAAATGTAATATTACAACTCATTGGAAAAACCCTCAATGGGTTGTAATTTTGTTACAGCATTAAAACACACCAGTGGCAGAGACATCCCAGGGACTGTGTAATTTGAAAAAGATACATTCCAGCAATGACTTTTCTTTTTTTTTTCTTTTTTTTTCTTTGAAAGAAAAGCTGGTCTTAATGGTTTCAATTATTTTTCATCCAGTTGTGCCCTAGGACGATGGGGATTTTTAAACATGGGCAGGAAATAATTTTCAAAGGGGACATTAAATGCATGTTTATGTACTAAAATATGGATAAATGCAAACCACAAGAAATGGACTGCAAAGCACTGCATGGAGCTAATTCTGCCGAGGGGGGGGAAGGAGCCCACAAGTTTGCACAGTTTATAAGGCCAGCGCAATCCCCCACACGGAATTATTTGCTTGTAAATAAAAGCTGCCCAACCGGTTTTTTCTGAATCAAAACACACCTCTTCCAGGTGGCAACTGATACCAGGCTAAAAGCTTGCCTGCATGTCGCCTGGTTTCCTTCATCCAGGGAGGAAATAGAACCTCCTGAACATGAATCCAGGACCTCCTGGGTGTTAGAAGAAGTCAGAAGCTACAAGTTTGCCGGGTGATATTGGGAAAGGCTTCTCCAGCTCCAGCCTGCCTCCTTCTGCGATAGCTGGAAGGAAATGTTTCACATAACTCAACCCACACTGTTTTAAGAAGTCAATCCAGGAAGATATTTGAGGTTTTGATAGTTTTCCAAAGGCAAGGCAAGATTTTTTTTTAAAATTTTTTTTTTTTTTCCTAAATCTGGAAGACATCTCCTGGGACAGGAACATGACTTCCAAGACGGTTCTTGAACCAATTATGCTTCGTGTGCTTTCAGATGACTTCCCTGCAAATTTCAAGGCTGCAGGCACTTTGCCAAAAAGGAGCTGAATTACCTGCAACCCACAGGTCTGCCTGAGCTCTTCATACCCTGGAGCATCAGATTCACATCCCAGCAATTTAGCCATCCTGAGGGAATTGGGACATTTCCTCACACACCACGGGGCTGGTGCCATGCAGCAAATCCCCCTTATCTCCTGCTGGGAAGCTCCACTGCTCTGACATGAAGAGACCACCATCCCTGGAGAGATTCTTCTGTCAGACTGCCCAAATTAACAGATTCTTGTGGTAAGATTTCCGCTTTTGTGAACAGTAACAGAGCGACTTGGAGGAACAGGGGATCCTGCTCCTGTAAAGTCAAAGCTACGCTAGAACAGAAATCCATGGTAATTTCAAACAACAGGCAGCTATTTTGGATACTCGCCCCCATTGGTCAAACTCAAAATTCCCTTCTTAATGAGAGTCAAGAGGTTTAGTGCACTTAACCAGGACGGAAAATTGTTGATGGGACATTTAGCAACTGTGGTCATTCAGTTGGCCTTAAATACAGCGGTCATTATCCTTAGAAGAACTTCAGAGGGATAAATCAGCCACACTGGCTCTGAGTAATCACGCTAGATCCTAGGAGACTAGAAAAGGCACAGAAAAGATGGATGGTTTAGTGGTTAAAACACTGGTTTATGTCAACTGGAAGAGCAATTCCTGCCACGTTTTCCATTGCAGTCTCTCTGCAGATCAAATCACAGTTTTTTGGGCATTTGGCTTATGAGCTGCTGGAGGCCAGTCATGTTTGTCACAGAATCACAGAATCGTAGTGGTTGGAAGGGACCTCAGAGATCATCGAGTCCAACCAACACACACACAAAAAAAAAAACAAAACAGAACCACACACACACACACACACAAAACACAAACCACCACCCACCACCTAAACACACAACAACAACCACCAAACCAAAAACCTTCACCCACTCACACAGCACCCCACCACAAACCACCTCCCAGAAGGGTGGAATGGCAATTCTGCTTGGCATGTGTAAAATTTATTCCAATACGAGGAATAATAGCAATGATTTGCCTTCTTCAGCCTTCTGAGGTTGGTAAAACCAGGAAATCTCTGGAAGAACTGGTGTTTTACACCGAAGACTACAGGGCATCGATTTAGCCAGGGTCTGGCCAAGGATACTGCGTAGATTTGGGAACACATGACAGAGATGAAGCTACAGCCTGGAAACTGATGCCTGCAAGAAAACAGGGAACTAAGCAAGCAGGGACTCTTCAACCTGGAAATTGAGGTTTTTTCCTGTATTTTAGCCTATTGTGAACCCAAGTACCAGCCTTGTACTACACCAGGGTCCCCATGACAATCAGGTCTTCTCCTCCCTGGGTGAATCTCTCTCAGGTCCCCCTGGAAAGTAAAGATGACCAGGATGGATCCCCCTGCTGTCTCTCATCTGAGAGGACCTGCACCAAGGAATCCTGTACCTCCCTCCATCTCATGCTTTTTTCGGTTCCCTGCATGTGCTGCTTGCCTATGCCAACCTAGTGGTGTAGTGAAGCTAGTAACTCACTGTTGCATATTCATGAATGCCACATAATATGTTAATGACTCTACACAAACATATTCAATTGAGAAAACCAACCACAAAAACAAAAACCCATCCCCCAAGCCATGTTGTTTTGTTTTTTGCTCTTCCCAGTCTCTCGGAGGAGGAGGTTTTGCCTCGGTACTGGTTACTCCATGCCATCTCCTATTATGTCCACCCATCCCCATAGTTTGTTTTAGACTTTTGACAGTCGTGACCTATTTGCTATTTCAGACAAGCCATAGGTTTCTGCTCTGACTGAACCTTTGTCCTGAGGCCAACCATACTAACCATGATGGTGATGTATATCTGCAGACTCTTGTTCAGCAGGAACAATTCCCACCTGCTTTAAGTACTCCTCAAATGGTTTTGCACATATATTTTCAGGACTGATCCCAGGAAACAAATTACTTTTTTAAGCTCCGTGAGTGAAATAAATACAACAAAAAGCAAAGATATGTAGATTGGGGTGGATTTTATCAAAACTCATTCTTCTCAGACTCACCAAGAACTGGAAACAATCAAAACCAGCTTGGTGTACGTTGATCACAACAAACTCTTCCCTTTGGTCTCTGAGTATCTTTAAGAAAATGAAAGTTTGACAAAGGAAGGCCATTCTCTCTCCTTGCAGTCATACGTGCCCAGTTAGGTAAGACTGCTCACCTTGATGTTAGAAAAAGTTCCTATGTGGGCACCCATGGACCATGTTGATCGGATTCAGAGCAGGGATTTAAACAAGGCTGTCTCATCTTTTGGGGCAGATCTACTGAGAGAGAGAAGAAAAGGCAGTGGAGGGTGTGATGCCTCGATGCCTCCAGCTGAGAGAGATTGGGGTGTTGGCCAGTGTGAGGAGAGGCAGTAATGATTGAACACTGCTTTGAGTTCGTCGCATTCCCACAAAAGGCTTTGCCCCCATTACACCTCTCAGTGCACTCTATTAGGAGCAGTGGTTCAGAAATGATGCAGAAAGAGGAGGGCTATTTTCTGAAGAAGTTATCCGAACAGCGTTTGGCATCTCCTACCTGCTCACAGAGCAAGCGCGACCTGGCTTGGCCTGAAAAAACACAAGCACAGCTGTCACCACCTTGCTGCCTCCTGTGGAAGGGTCCCCAAGGAGCAATCCCGTCATTAGGGAGATATCAACACCCTCAAAGGGGCTTGGTCCTTCTCATCATGGCCCAGCATCCATCTGCACCAACCTTGGCCTACTGGGAGCAGTGGGTTGCGTTCACATGAGGTGATGGGTTATTGCCTAAAAATCCACAAACAAAGAGCAGTTCCCAACATTTTGCAGCAGCTCCGATCCAGAGGGGAACACAGTGGTTGCATCTCTCCACCTGCACCCCATGACAGGCTCTCAGAGATCCCTAAAGGCGTGTTTCTCAACTTTTTTTTAATCGGGGACCACGAAAAGATATTCATAACTCCCTCCTGGAGTTGATTATGTCATGGTGTTACAAAAGAGTGTGAAAATAAAGGTGACATTCAATCTTTGCTTTGTTTTTCCCCCATTCTCTTTGTTTGACCCCGTGTGGGGTCATACAAAAAGGCAAGGTTTGAAGGCTTTTCACAGATGGATGCCTATAGCAGCATTTAGCGACCATGCTGTACCTACTCACCTCTCCATCCCAAGGGTTTGCCATTTCCCTACAGTGTCTGCATTCCCACAGCACCATTTTCCCCAGCCTTTTCTGCCTAGAAGGAGCAGAAAAAGCCAGAGCAGGAAGGAAAAAAAAAAACCCTCACGGCATGAAAGGCAGAGAATGATGCCTGGCCGGGTTTCATCCGTCTAAGTTTATGTGTCATCAGTTTGGATACGTAAATCTGAGCGAGTTGTCTAGACGCCTTTTATAGTCGATGGAGAGAAAGAAGAACTTCCTGGGTGCAATTCAGCCCAGCTGGGAGAGATGAATTGTGGTGCTCTAGAAGGAACCATCCCTCTTTCCCGACCATAAAGCAAAGTTGCGGCGATAAAGCAGCTCAGACATAACCGCCTACCTCTCAGCAAGCTGCAGTGAACTGAGAAAAGTCCCACTCAAAATAACCCACAAACAACTGCCAGCTTCCCTAAACAGCTCTTGTGGCGTAACAGAATAAAAGCATCCAGGAGAGAGCTGTATCCCAGCAGCGTCCTTCCCCTCCGACCTCAAACCAGCACAGGGCCCCCACCACGGTGAAGTTATCTTGTCTGGGAAAAGATCTGCTCCAAGCTGTGGTTTTGATGTGCTGGATCAGAATTTGGGACCAGAATTTGGGGACAGGGTGTGCTAGAGGAGCTGTGCTCACTTGGGTTTGGTTGACAGCCAGCTGAACACGAGTCAGCAGTGTGCCCAGGTGGCCAAGATGGCCAACAGCATCCTGGCCTACATCAGGAATAGTGTGACCAGCAGGACTAGGGAAGTGATGGTCCCCCACCTTGTGCTCAGCACTGGTGAGGCCCCACCTCAAAGGCTGTGTCCAGTTTTGGGCCCCTCACGACAGGAAAGACATTGAGGGGCTGGAGCGTGTCCAGAGAAGGGCAACGGAGCTTGTGAGGGGTCTGGAGCACAAGTCTTGTGAGGAGAGGCTGAGGGAGCTGGGGGTGTTCAGCCTGGAGAAGAGGAGGCTGAGGGGAGACCTTCTCGCTCTCTCCAGCTCCCTGAAAGGAGGGTGTAGCCAGGGGGGGTTGGTCTCTTCTCCCAAGTCACAGGCGATGGGACAAGAGAAACCACCTCAAGGTGCACCAGGGGAGGTTTAGGCTGGATATTAGGAAAAAACTTCATCACTGAAATGGTTGTCAAGCCTTGGAATGGGCTGCCCAGGGCAGCGGTGGAGTCGCCATCCCTGGAGGTATTTAAAAGCCGGGCAGACGTGGTGCTGAGGGACATGGGTTAGTGATGGGTTTTGTCAGTGTTGGGTTGAAGGTCCTTGTGCTCAGCACTGGTGAGGCCCCACCTCAAAGGCTGTGTCCAGTTTTGGGCCCCTCACCACAAGAAAGACATTGAGGTGCTGGAGCGGGTCCGGAGAAGGAGTCCTACACGACTGTCTAGGGGCTGGGGAGTATCTGCTGCTGAAACCTGCCTCCTTGGCGGTTGAAAGGTGCCAAACTCCCAGCAGGCTGAAAATGAATGCACAGGAACAAACCAGTTCCCTTCATTGCCACAATGTGCACAGTTCCCCGGCCAAAATGCAGAACACAAAAGGGCAATTGCACTTCAGTGGCCAGTCCCACCCAAACCTTTGTAGCATTTGCCTGGCAGTTTCACCCAAAAAATGCTACAGGCACATTAACAGGTGACCCAAGGAAGATATTGGAAGGAAAACGTACACTTCCAGCTCCAATTTTTTGCAGCCAGTTTACTGTTTGCATGATGTTAATGATGGCAAAACTAGCGCCAGATAATTCGATGATTCTATAAAAGAGGCTGCAAACCCTCCCAGGGTGGCGTGGGCTGTGCTGTGCCAGGAACAGCATCTGACTCCCGGAGGTGGAAGGAGAGACCACGGAATTACAAAAGGACTAGGATACTGCTGCAGATTTTCCCCACAAACGCGGCTCCACCTTTTCCTCCTTCTCAAAGACGGCAAAATTCCTGAAAATATTCCCTCTGCTCCCTCGGAGGCTCCACCAGCAGCACGTACACACACACACACGCACGTCCTGGGTACACAGTCATTCCCCAGGTTTGCTTTTCAGATTTGCCTGTTGACATTCCCCCCTCCCTCTCTCCCTCCTTCCCTCCCTCTCCCGCTCTTCGCTTCCCCGGCTCCGTGGAGGCACCGGCGCGACTCCAGCCTTTACAAGATTCACCGTCGCTGGGAGACCTGGGGCTGCTTTGAAAAAAATTATTTAAAAAAAAAAAAAAAAAAAAAAGGAGAGACTCCGTGCAACTCCTAAATCAGCATCCCAAGAAGCCGTGTAATTACGAAGCTCTACCTAGAGGGCCCAGAGCTCATTAGTTTCGGCAATAAAATGAGCAGTTTATAGGTGCTGTAACTCACGCTGGACCGAAGGGTGGGCACGTCGCCGCGCAACGAGCTGCAAGGCACAGCTGCTGGCCTGCAGCTTCAGCCCCGACCAAGAGTTTTCTAAAGCTCCAGCACAGCTGATGCCTCCTGTGCAAAATTGGTCCCCCAAAATATAGAATCTGATGTGCCAGGTGATGACTTCTCTCTATTTTGTGTTTTCCCCCCTGGATTCTATGTCCCAGGATGACAATAGACCCAGCTCCAATGGGGGTTGTGGTCACCAGCTCAGCTCCTACACCAAGCAAGAAGACAGTGGCAAGGCAGTGGCTTCTGGTGTGTCACCCAACTGTCCTCCTCCTCCTCCTTCTGTGGCAACGTTACCCCCAGCAGATGCACAGGTGATAGAAATCACTGCTTGTGGTTAAACATAACCCTCAGTAATTTTTACCCTATATATGATCCTCCAGATTTCTGTATATCACCCAGGCATTGTCCCCAGGGGCAACGTGAGGCCCCCACAAATGTCTTAGTGGTGTGGGAGGAGGATCCCTGAATGCAATTTATGGACACTGTTCCCAACATTAAGCCATAGCATTTCCACATGAGCCCAATAAGTTCCTGTGGAAGAAAGGGAGGACCAGAACCACCTTAGGGTCCCTTAGATGCTTGGGTGAACCACCCAATTTAGGAAGCCACCATTAGCATCATGTCAGGACTCCACCACCTTGTACCCTTTAGCATCCACACTGGCTTTGCCCCAAGGACATGCTTTCTCCAGCAGGGACTGGAGAAGCAAGAGAAAGGCAAAGAAGGTCAACGGGGCAACTGTGCTAGGGAGTGAGACCGTGGCTGCTACATCTGTTGAAGACACTTGGCCATCCAGACCAGACCTCGGGGCTTGTCTGCTTTCAGGCAGTGCTGCTGGTCCAGCTGCAACAAACACATTCCATTGACCCCACACACAACCTCACAAACCCAAATACTATCATGATGCCCATCACACTCCCATGGGTGTATGGGCCACCACCAGGCTTGTCTACAGAAGCTGCTGGTGTGCAAACAACAAGGAGACCATGCAGGCAGAGGAGTCACGCTGTATGGTGTCCATATGGGATCTTCCAGCCTTTGAGGGACTTATAGACAGAAAATGGTTCTTGAAGGCCTCCACACTGAAACCAAGAGCTCTGTTTGAAGCTCAGCAGCACAATATAGCCCCTCAATAGCATATCCAGCCCCGGAGAGGACGAGGGAAAAAAAAAAGAAAGAAAAGAATGCATGTCAGCTCCAACCCGCCGTGCACACGGGTTGCCTTTTGCTCGGCGCACATCAATGCCTCTTATCCTCCGAAGTTATTTCCCCTGGAGTGAACCTATCAAAGATTTTTCAGCCTCTCTGGAGAGAGCAGTTCCAGATAACGCTGGATTGCCTTGTCAATTTTTGCCTACCAGGCTCTGGCAGCATTTTCTACCTGACACTCTGATCTTGACACACACGTACAGAAGGAGCCTCTCTGTGTGTGTGTGTGTGTGTGTGTGTGTGTGTTTCTGGAGCTGCTTTGCAAGCCATGCAGCTGCCTTTAGGCTGAGGAGAGGGAGGGAAAAACCCCGGGAACGCCTGGCATCTGTATAGCACCCTACTCATCTGTGATTCCTGCAGTGTCTTGCCCTCCTTGTAATTACAGTAATTAATATAATTATACTACTAATAACGATTATTATTTGGGGTGTGCCAGATCTTTCCTAATACAGCTCCTGCCCTGGAAATCCTGGGCCTATATTTGTAAATGAAGTCACTGTAAGATTTTCAAATAAACTCTTCCCCACCAAAATCCTGCTGCTACAAGGGCTGGGGATTCCGAAATATCCATCCCCCCCTCTCCTCTTTGCTGTGACAGCGGCGCTGGAAGGACCAGCCCCTCCAGCAGGTCCCCACCATGTCTCTGACGGTTCAGGTAGGTCGCCACGGTCACTTGGGATTTTTTTTATTTATTTTTGGGTGGAGGGGAAAGATTGGTAAGATCTGAGGGCACTGACAGCCCACCTGGGTGGTGTGGTCAGCCTTCGTCAGCCGAAGGAGTGGCTGGTGAGAGGAGAGACTCCGTGCAACTCCTAAATCAGCATCCCAAGAAGCCGTGTAATTACGAAGCTCTACCTAGAGGGCCCAGAGCTCATTAGTTTCGGCAATAAAATGAGCAGTTTATAGGTGCTGTAACTCACGCTGGACCGAAGGGTGGGCACGTCGCCGCGCAGCGAGCTGCAAGGCACAGCTGCTGGCCTGCAGCTTCAGCCGCAACCAAGAGTTTTCTAAAGCTCCAGCACAGCTGATGCCTCCTGTGCAAAATTGGTCCCCCAAAATATAGAATCTGATGTGCCAGGTGATGGCTTCTCTCTATTTTGTGTTTTCCCCCTGGATTCTATGTCCCAGGATGACAATAGACCCAGCTCCAATGGGGGTTGTGGTCACCAGCTCAGCTCCTACACCGAGCGAGAGGACGGTGGCAAGGCAGTGGCTTCTGGTGTGTCACCCAACTGTCCTCCTCCTCCTTCTGTGGCAACATTACCCCCAGCAGATGCACGGGTGATAGGAATCACTGCTCTGTGGTTAAACATAGCCCTCAGTAATTTTTACCCTATATATGATCCTCCAGCTTTCTGCATATCACCCAGGTCATGCCCTGGAGGTAGCATTGTCCCCAGGGGCAACATGAGGCCCCCACAAATGTCTTAGTGGTGTGGGAGGAGGATCCCTGAATGCAATTTATGGACACTGTTACATTAAGCCATAGCATTTCCACATGAGCCCAATAAAGTCCTATGGAAGAAAGAGAGGACCAGAACCACCTTAGGATCCCTCAGATGCTTGGGTGAACCACCCAATTTAGGAAGCCACCATTAGCATCATGACAGGACTCCACCACCTTGTACCCTTTAGCATCCACACTGGCTTTGCCCCAAGGACATGCTTTCTCCAGCAGGGACTGGAGAAGCAAGAGAAAGGCAAAGAAGGTCAACGGGGCAACTGTGCTAGGGAGTGAGACCGTGGCTGCTACATCTGTTGAAGACACTTGGCCATCCAGACCAGACCTCGGGGCTTGTCTGCTTTCAGGCAGTGCTGCTGGTCCAGCTGCAACAAACACATTCCATTGACCCCACACACAACCTCACAAACCCAAATACTATCATGATGCCCATCACACTCCCATGGGTGTATGGGCCACCACCAGGCTTGTCTACAGAAGCTGCTGGTGTGCAAACAACAAGGAGACCATGCAGGCAGAGGAGTCACGCTGTATGGTGTCCATATGGGATCTTCCAGCCTTTGAGGGACTTATAGACAGAAAATGGTTCTTGAAGGCCTCCACACTGAAACCAAGAGCTCTGTTTGAAGCTCAGCAGCACAATATAGCCCCTCAATAGCATATCCAGCCCCGGAGAGGACAGTTTTAATTGCAAGCTTTGCTCAAGGGCTCACCTGTGTTACTTCAGCCCTGTAAATACAGATAGGAGACCTGGGCTTCTGGCTAGTTCTTTCTGTTCCCCCTCTGGGAGTTTCAACATTTGTCAGTTCCGGGAAGATCCAATAACATTTTAAAGGCAGGATGTGAAATTGGATTATGTGGGACTCAGCCTTTGAGCAGAGAAAAGGTAGCTCTCCTTAAAGGCCAGCAGCAACCTTTCCTTTTTGCCTGCCCGGGACCTTCACTGAACCTTGAATGGCGAAACACATGGTTATTCCATTTCACCTTGCAGCTGGCTTGCTGTAATTGATTATATTTGTCAGCTTACACTTCTTTTTTTTTTTTTAAATGCTGTGAATGGATTCATGCTGCACGTACGTGTAAAACCACAGTTGCTGCCCTGCGACAATAGTTCCCTGTTATTCCGTTTTGTGCTCACAATGGGAGAGATGCAATCCAAACAGGACAGAAAAATATTGCTTTATCAACCTGAAGTAGGTGTGCGGCATCTAATCCAGCCATCCATCATCTCTGTACTCTAATCTGCCTAAAGTCAATGGGGACAGAGAGGGAAGAAGCAGGCAACAATAACAGTATCATGGTAACCATGAGAGCGATGCTGGAGTGGATTGTCTGTCTCCGAGAGCGCGGGGAGGGGTGTGCAACCTCACACGCAGCTTCCCCGGGCTGTGTGTCCTGGGTGAGCATTAATCAGGTACAAAAGGGCACGTGTCACGAAGGAATAACTCCGCTATTATTATTATTTATTTCATGTAATGCTCTAGCTCTTTAGTCAGGTCACAGCCTTGGTCTTTTCCTTCAAAGCCTGAAATAGCTGGAGGCGTGCGTGGCTAAGAGCATGTTCTGCAGCCCCGTTTTCGGCTCTGCTCAGGGAGGGGTGGCACTTTGTAGGCAGAGACAGCTCCTGCCATGTCCCCAGCAGCTTGTGCAGCTGGGAGGTCACCGTGCCACCAGACATATCGTGGAGCCAAGGGCCCAACTCGGAGAAGGGAAATCACAGAATCACAGAATCTTAGTGGTTGGAAGGGACCTCTGAGATCATCGAGTCCAACCACAAAAAAAACCAAAAAAACAAAAAAACAAAAAAAACCAAAAAAACCAAACAAAAAAACCAAAACAAAACACATCACACCAAACGTCCACCAAAAACACCGCACCCACCAACTAAACCCCACACTCAACACCTCACCATAAACCAATAACCTTGGGCACTAGAGCATGCCCTGAAGAGCCATGTCTATACGTTTCTTAAATACCTCCAGGGATGGTGACTCCACCACCTCCCTGGACAGGCTGTTCCAGTGCCTGACCACTCTCTCAGTAAAGTAGTTCTTTCTAATATCTAATCTAAATCTCCCTTGCCGCAACTTCAGACCATTTCCTCTGGTTCTGTGGCAACATTACCCCCAGCAGATGCACGGGTGATAGGAATCACTGCTCTGTGGTTAAACATAGCCCTCAGTAATTTTTACCCTATATATGATCCTCCAGCTTTCTGCATATCACCCAGGTCATGCCCTGGAGGTAGCATTGTCCCCAGGGGCAACATGAGGCCCCCACAAATGTCTTAGTGGTGTGGGAGGAGGATCCCTGAATGCAATTTATGGACACTGTTACATTAAGCCATAGCATTTCCACATGAGCCCAATAAAGTCCTATGGAAGAAAGAGAGGACCAGAACCACCTTAGGATCCCTCAGATGCTTGGGTGAACCACCCAATTTAGGAAGCCACCATTAGCATCATGACAGGACTCCACCACCTTGTACCCTTTAGCATCCACACTGGCTTTGCCCCAAGGACATGCTTTCTCCAGCAGGGACTGGAGAAGCAAGAGAAAGGCAAAGAAGGTCAACGGGGCAACTGTGCTAGGGAGTGAGACCGTGGCTGCTACATCTGTTGAAGACACTTGGCCATCCAGACCAGACCTCGGGGCTTGTCTGCTTTCAGGCAGTGCTGCTGGTCCAGCTGCAACAAACACATTCCATTGACCCCACACACAACCTCACAAACCCAAATACTATCATGATGCCCATCACACTCCCATGGGTGTATGGGCCACCACCAGGCTTGTCTACAGAAGCTGCTGGTGTGCAAACAACAAGGAGACCATGCAGGCAGAGGAGTCACGCTGTATGGTGTCCATATGGGATCTTCCAGCCTTTGAGGGACTTATAGACAGAAAATGGTTCTTGAAGGCCTCCACACTGAAACCAAGAGCTCTGTTTGAAGCTCAGCAGCACAATATAGCCCCTCAATAGCATATCCAGCCCCGGAGAGGACAGTTTTAATTGCAAGCTTTGCTCAAGGGCTCACCTGTGTTACTTCAGCCCTGTAAATACAGATAGGAGACCTGGGCTTCTGGCTAGTTCTTTCTGTTCCCCCTCTGGGAGTTTCAACATTTGTCAGTTCCGGGAAGATCCAATAACATTTTAAAGGCAGGATGTGAAATTGGATTATGTGGGACTCAGCCTTTGAGCAGAGAAAAGGTAGCTCTCCTTAAAGGCCAGCAGCAACCTTTCCTTTTTGCCTGCCCGGGACCTTCACTGAACCTTGAATGGCGAAACACATGGTTATTCCATTTCACCTTGCAGCTGGCTTGCTGTAATTGATTATATTTGTCAGCTTACACTTCTTTTTTTTTTTTTAAATGCTGTGAATGGATTCATGCTGCACGTACGTGTAAAACCACAGTTGCTGCCCTGCGACAATAGTTCCCTGTTATTCCGTTTTGTGCTCACAATGGGAGAGATGCAATCCAAACAGGACAGAAAAATATTGCTTTATCAACCTGAAGTAGGTGTGCGGCATCTAATCCAGCCATCCATCATCTCTGTACTCTAATCTGCCTAAAGTCAATGGGGACAGAGAGGGAAGAAGCAGGCAACAATAACAGTATCATGGTAACCATGAGAGCGATGCTGGAGTGGATTGTCTGTCTCCGAGAGCGTGGGGAGGGGTGTGCAACCTCACACGCAGCTTCCCCGGGCTGTGTGTCCTGGGTGAGCATTAATCAGGTACAAAAGGGCACGTGTCACGAAGGAATAACTCCGCTATTATTATTATTTATTTCATGTAATGCTCTAGCTCTTTAGTCAGGTCACAGCCTTGGTCTTTTCCTTCAAAGCCTGAAATAGCTGGAGGCGTGCGTGGCTAAGAGCATGTTCTGCAGCCCCGTTTTCGGCTCTGCTCAGGGAGGGGTGGCACTTTGTAGGCAGAGACAGCTCCTGCCATGTCCCCAGCAGCTTGTGCAGCTGGGAGGTCACCGTGCCACCAGACATATCGTGGAGCCAAGGGCCCAACTCGGAGAAGGGAAATCACAGAATCACAGAATCTTAGTGGTTGGAAGGGACCTCTGAGATCATCGAGTCCAACCACAAAAAAAACCAAAAAAACAAAAAAACAAAAAAAACCAAAAAAACCAAACAAAAAAACCAAAACAAAACACATCACACCAAACGTCCACCAAAAACACCGCACCCACCAACTAAACCCCACACTCAACACCTCACCATAAACCAATAACCTTGGGCACTAGAGCATGCCCTGAAGAGCCATGTCTATACGTTTCTTAAATACCTCCAGGGATGGTGACTCCACCACCTCCCTGGACAGGCTGTTCCAGTGCCTGACCACTCTCTCAGTAAAGTAGTTCTTTCTAATATCTAATCTAAATCTCCCTTGCCGCAACTTCAGACCATTTCCTCTGGTCTTGTCGTTCATCCTTTGGGAGAAGAGGCCAACACCTGCCTCTCTACAACCTCCTTTCAGGTAGTTGTAGAGGGCAATGAGGTCTCCCCTCAGCCTCCTCCTCTCCAAACTAAGATCTGAAGCATCCTTCCCTCCCACCAGCTCCCAGGGAAAATTCCCCAGGGACACGACAGCAGCCCTCATCCTGGCAATGCCTCATGTGATGGTACAAAGCGAAACGCAGGCAAGGTTAAAAGTAAAAATGATCTCTGACAGTCTCAGCTTTGCAAAACCTGCAGTTTCCCCCCAGATATAATTTCAAAGGGAAGCCTGGAAGGAACCAGCTCCCTGCTCTGCTCTGAGACCCATTCCTGGTGTCATCGTGAGCTGCAATCACAACCCATCCCTTCTACTGTCTCCTCCTGTCCCAGGATGCATCCAACGATGGCAGAAGGAAGGGTGTTGGGCCATGGGGAGAACACCTAATGTGAATTAAAAAAAAAGTAATTAACCACCTGGGGTTTGCTCCCATGGAATTTGTTGGACTCCTCTAGTCCTCTCTGATGTCCAGGTACCCAGGAAGGAACAAAAGGAAGCTGTAGTAGGAATTTACAGGTTGTGGAGTAATTACTCAAGGAATAGGGTCTTTAGAAATACTTCCAATAAATAACAAACAAACCAAACTCAAAAAACGCAGGGACGTGAGAGCAAAACGCAGCAACTGGAGCTCAAGAGCCACCAGCATCATGATGGGGGAGCATGAATAAGGGACACAGGAGAAGCTGTTAATTCAGGGAAGATGCTGAAGCAGCCTCCATCCATTTGGCAAATCGGTGCCTGACGCTGCATAAAACCCGTGCGTCGAGAAATAAAGACAGCGCTGGGTTGGATTTTTGGCAGGGTGTGATTTGTGTTTGCTCATGTACAGTCTGCAACAGCAAGAGAGAGAATTCCTGGTGTATTCCTGCCTCTGCACCGGTGGGGCATTTTAAGGGGTGCTCAGTCTGCATCTGGGTGGCAGAGGTGGCTCCCGTCCTGCTCTCTCTGCTCTCCTGTCATGACAGGTCTTTCCAGACAGTGCATTGAAGTCTCAGGGCTTGGCTCACCAGCAGATGGTCACACTCAGCGGCTCATGGATGGGACTGAGCCCAAACCCATTCTCTGTGGTTTGATACCCAGCTCTGCCTCTGCTATTAAACCTAAATAACAAGTGAGTTTAGTGGCTGCAAGAGCTGCCAGGCCATTGCAGCTTGATTTAGTCGCAGAGCAGGTGCATTTTGGGTTTTTGCAGTCTTTGCTCACACACGCGCACCCACAGCCTGCCTGTGAGGTTAACCCATCCCTGCAGGACTAGGAATCTGCAGACCAGTCCTTTCCCCTTCTCTAGCCAGCATGCGCCCACAGTCTGTGAGGTTAACCCATCCCTGCAGGATTAGGAATCTTCAGACCAGTCCTTTCCCCTTCTCTAGCCAGCAGAGAATCTACTACAGGGAGTCTTTGTGCTGGAAGTGTGCAGCTCAGAGATGTCCCCTGGTGCCACTGGAGCATCTCACAGCGGGTTTGAGAACTGGTCTGGATGGGGATTTGAGCAACCTGCTCTAGTGGCATGCTGCTCAGAGATGTCCCCTGGTGCATTGGAGCATCTCACAGCGAGTTTGAGAACTGGTCTGGATGGGGCTTTGAGCAACCTGCTCTAGTGGGAGGTGTCCCTGCCTATGGCAGGGGGGTTGGAACTCGATGACTTTTAAGGTCCCTTCCAACCCAAACCATTCTATGATTCTATGGGATCCGAAAGCACCAGAAGTCCTGGATGTGTGGATGGACGGATGGATGGATGGATGGATGATCTGAAAGCACCAGAAGTCCTGGCTGCATGGATGGATGGATGGGTGGATGGACAGACAGATGGAGATGTTAACCAGAATCCACCATTGCCTAAACCCCAGAATTACCATGACAATGTCCTATCCAGCAGAGCCCCACTGTAGATGCCTGGGAAAGGGACCTCTTTATTTAGGAGGCACTCGGAATTTTTGTTTTTCTTTCAGGAATTTTTTCCAATAGCTTTTTGAACCTGTGTATTTATCTGCCATGAGAAGACAGGCGGCAGAACAACTCACCATTTGAAGGATGCCCTTGTGTTTGTTTTCAGCTTGCTTTCTGCAAAGTGCTGTCTGCCTGGCGGGGTTGATGCCTCCTTGTTCTTGTGTCAGAAGAGATGGCAAACGAGCTTTGCCTCTTCATTCCTCAGTGGCACTTACGGTTCTACAGACGTCTACTGCACCCACTCTCAGCCATCTCTTCTTTAAAGTAGCTACATTGCATTAGAGGGATGTCATTCCTGGCTCTGAGCCACAAATTGAGCAAGGTTTGCAAGGAAATAAGAGAAACCATCTTTGCCATGCCCGTGCTCCTGGCTTGCTACAGCCCACCCTTGCCTCCCACAGCAACTTGCTTGGCAACAAACCACATGAAGCTGGATTCACCTCTCCTAACTCTGACCGTCTGAATTTGAGGCATTTTGCAAGTCAAACCAAGATACCTGCTTCTGGGAAAGGTAAATCCTTCAGTAGACTGTCAAGGGACTTTCAGCCACCAGCTCTTCCAGAGACACCTGTATAGCAGCTGGCTGAATCCCACCTCTAGGTAGGATCTGGGGTGGTGAACTCAGCCTCCTCCCCCCACACCTTTGCTTGCCCAGCTGTACAAACACCTCGTGGCATTATTTAGAAGCTCAACTAGTTAACGAGGCTGCAAAGTGCTGGTAAGATGAATAGCACTGTAAAAACACCGATCCCAGGAAGTGCTTCCATTATTATTATTTTTTTAAAGAAAGAAAACCACCTGACAAACCTGTGGCTAGAAGGGCCAGGCTGAGATGGACAGTGAATACCTGAGAAGGGGACAGGAATTCTAATTCATCTTCCAGTTGGCATTTGTTTCATTTTATTTTTTTTTAGCTCCACTTCGCCTTGAATGCTCAAGCACAAGGTAGGGGGAAGGAGTTTTGTTACTGACTTATTCATGTCTCTGATGAAGGGCACGAAACCCTCCAGTGCACAGCTGAGACCCTCTCTGTCTTCAGACTTCTGCTTCTTAATGTTTTCATTATTTCTAAGGTAAAAAGCAGGCAGGGGAAAAAAATAAGGAAAAAAAAATAAAAACAGATGAAAAAGGTTTTCTCAGATTATTTTTTCATATCATAAAGAAGTGGAAAGGAGCGTTAACCCTGTTGCTGTTCTTTTGTGAGTCAAAATGAGTCAGGAAGATGCAAGCTTCCCTCCAACACATATTTTCTGTGCTTCTGGCCCTTTCCCTTGCTGCAAGCCTGGCCGGTGTTGCTACCCAGGGCTGAACATACAGAGCTCTTAAGGCTTCTTTGAGGTTTTTCTGCAGGCAGCCGCATGCCGTCATCGCTGCTGTTTGCACAGCTGAACGCCTGTAATACCTGAGTCAGGGCTGAGCGCGGTGCAAATCCCCCCAGCTACCAGGAAATCCAATTTTATGGACACGGCTAAATTCGTGTGATGTGCCGGCGGATTAATTCACGAAGATCGTTGCCTTCTCAGTACTGTAATTCCAGCTCTTTTCTTGCAGGGGAGAGAGGCCGGCACACGGATATTTTCACATCATGGGGCCAGCCAACAAGTGTGGCAGTGGGATGCAGAAGCAGCGTGTGAGATTGAGCTTGGCCGAAGGTCAATACGACTGCTAGAGTGCTGCACGGGATTGGTTCAAAGGTTTTAAATGAGCAGCCCACATAGGTTAATTCTGATTTCACGGATACTGATAGGTCAAAAGGCTTCTATCGACTCCAGGGACTCTATGTATCTATTGTCCATTCTGAGATTCTGTTGCTGGATAGATGTAGACTGGCCTAAATCGATGTCACACCTGTTTTGTGGGTCGAGATGGAGAGGAAAAGCTTTTATTTGGTAGGCAACAGTCTGCCTACACTGTGATATTGCCCCAAGTCCTTCTGCTCATTACGTTTCTACAGTGCTTTTTCCCTCCGTGCCCTAGGAACACTGCAGGATATTACTGTGCCTTTCTGGTGTCCCTGGCCAGCATCTCTCCAAAGCCCTTTATCCCTGGACAGGTAGGTTCCCCTGGAAGGGTCTTCCCAAAACAGATACAGAATTACAGAATCATAGAATCATTTAGGTTGGAAAAGAGCCTTAGGGTCATCAAGTCCAACCGTTAACCTAACACTGCTAAGTCACCACTAAGCCATGTCCCTAATATCAATGTTCTTCCACTGGTGGAGTCCTTTCCATGAAAATGAAAGCCAGAAAACTTCACAACCCCCCCTGCAGAGCTATTTAATGGTAGCATCTCTCTCCGAGACAGAAAGATAATTGATATTTTCATCTTCATTCACTTTGATGAGAAAAGTGAGGCCCAGCACAGCTGTGATTTGTGGAAGAAGCAGCGTGGGTTTCCCCGTAACCAGCATTCCTCCAACTGATCCTTCTATGACTTCCATGAAAATCCTTCATATAAATACTGTACAGCCCTGATGACCAACTGGTGCTTCTGGTTCCTGCATCTCACCTAATGTCCTCATTCCTGACCAGCATCCCACAGCATCTGTGGAGAACCACTTGAGCTTTCCAAGGCTTCATGGGATCTTGGGAAATTGAAGAAGAGAAACTCTAAAGAGGGTTTGATCTGATGGAGGCTCACCTTAGAAGAAGAAAGGAATAAATGTGCATCAAATGATAGGAGGAAGAACCTCGTATCACCCCAAAAGACACCTTAAACATCTTATAGAGTGACATACCCACAGGCATGTGGTCTGTTCTTCCTGCTCCCAGCCTGTGCTCAGTCTCCCCCTATCCATCTCTTTTCCCTTGTAAAATATAATTTCCTTAACCTTCTGGAAGCAACCAGACATGGTTCAAGAACGCCCTTCTACTCCCTCCATTAAAGTCCGTCTCCCTCTCCCTTTCTTCACATACCTGTTTATATCAGTTTCAGATGAATGGAGAAGGCCCGCTGAAGGTGTTGTTCTGGGATATATTTTACCAAATTAGACCATTAAACTTAATGTATAATATTAGCAAAATGTGTGGTATTAAACAGAGTAGTATTTATCACATAAAATATGCTTAGAATATTAGAGAATGGGATCGTTTTCTCTTTATAATGCTTACAATGTGTTGGAAAGCAGGGGAGAAGTGCATTAGCAGACAGATCAGGTTGTGATTCAAGGCTGAAGAGTTAAAGCTCCATGAACCACTGTAATTTTTGACCCCTTCTCCAAATCATTATGCTAGGACATAGGGCCTTTCATTATTTGAAAATATAACACTGGGCTTTGAGAGCTTTAACTCTGCATTTTCTGGCTCTTGTGGGTTTAAATTATAATTTAACATTCCATTAAAATAGTCCTTTTTCTTATTTTTCTTCTCAATGAATTAACTTGGAAAGGTTTTTGAGAGTAAAAGGGGAAATTAAAAATGTGGGGAAACTGGACGGATTGTCTCGATTCTTACACGAAAGCCTTTTTGGAGGTACTTTAAGGGAAGGTGAACACACCATAAAACTGCTTTGCTCAGTGGTGAATGAACTTGTGAAACCTTTGTACAAATAAGAATCAGATTCATCGTGTCCATAAAGACAAAGAAATAAACCCATCAAAGAAACTTTCTTCATTTTGTGGCTTGCGAGAGTATGTTTCAACATACGTAAAAAACACTGCTTTGTATTTTCAGTAAAGAGGATTCTTCCACCTTTCTGTCCTTCCTCTGAGCTCAGCTTTCTTCAAATCTTTCTTTCCATGTTCCTTTACCACGTAGTTTCTGTGTTACCCTCTGCTCCCTCCTACATCATGCATTTGCCCTATTTCTCCAGTCCCTAAAGACGACAGGGGTTACTCTTAGAAGCCTCAGAGCTTTGATTTAAAGATCTTTAATACAGAAAACATGTTTCTATGGCTTTGTAGAACACTGTACACTGGACAAATATGCATTTGTTATTAATTTTTATGGCTTGCATACATGGTTGTAGGTAGATAGACCATCAAGCTCACACCACCATTGTGCTAGATGTTTCTCATCCACATGCTACTTACCCACCTTATCTGAGAGTGCCAAGGGGTACATTGTCCTGCTGTTAGATGGTATTGTGGGCAAGGGAAAGACCATAGGTCTATCAAGGTTTCTTTGTGTACTTGCTTTGACATCACACCACCTTCTAACTTCTCCAGGAGTAAACTGGTACCAACTTCCACGGGGTCCCTTTCTACTCCTTGCATCCAGGCCCACGACAGTGGTGCTACACCCAGAAAGCTAGTGGAAGGCTAGCTCTGGCATTCCTGTACCTATTGAAATCCCATCTCTTGTTTGCAATGCAAGTATATCCCAAAATGTATGAAATACTCAGCAGGGAAAACAAATATGCAGATAGCTGGAGGAGAGAACAGGGTGACAAGCAAGTAGAGAAGGTTGCGTGGAATACCTAGGAGCACATCTGGGCATATGCAATAATCCAGCAAGGAGCTGTAATCATAATCTGACATTATGACTGTTATTATTAGTATTATAAATGTTAATTAAATGTTGACTACTCACATCAATCCCTTTCTTACCAACAGGACCTCAAAGTCTGCTGGAGATCCAAAATCAGAGGCTTCTGTTGTTTTCAACAGCCTGTGGACTGGGCCTTTTTATCCACAGAAAAAAGAAAACCTGTTGCATTTCAGAGCTGTAAGAAGAACACCGGCAAGAAAAAAAAGCAGAGAGAGAGTTAATAGAGTGATCTGCTGTGTGAGGTCTGAAAAAAACAAATACTTCTGTGAAATAAATGGGGACAAATGTTGAGACCGCGGATGATGTTTGCAAAAATGGCAGCTATTGGCCAATGTTCCCTTTCTCATTATTCCTCATTTGTGGAACGAAATCAGCCATTATCTCCAGGGATGTTTTCAGATGTAAATAGATGACTGGGCATGTTCAGATGATTTTTGCCATCCCTAGTGTTTATGTTTCATATCATTTCATGGGCACACTTCAATCAGATTGCATCGAAACTCGTGGCCAGATCAGGGGTGTTTTGACTGAAATGAAGATTAAATGTTACTCAAGATGATTTACAGCCGTCCAAAACTAGATCTGGAAGGAAGCTGAACCATTTGTCTGGCACTTCTAGGGCCTCCGGTGTAGGAAGTTCTGTGCAGATATATATTTTTTATGTCTATACTCTTACAACCGCTCACTAATGAGAACAATTTCTCACATTCTCAGTGTATGTAAGACACCAGTACTGCAGCTCTTAAACCATGGGGCTAGATGTGACCACATCTACATCTATGCACATCCAGAGTCACTGATGGAGCAACCAGAGTCTGAATAAGACCCACAGCTTCAGGTCTGCAGTCACCTACCAGCTACGTCCTCCTCTTTGTCATCCAGGCTGTTGGCACTAGACTTGAATGACACACAAACATAGCCAAGCGTTGAAAAACTTGAGCTCTCAGTTCATGTTTTTCAGGCTATCTGTAAGTTTATAGCATATTTTTTCGTCTCTCTCTTGAGTTACAGCAGGTATCAGGACAGAAGGTAAGACATAAAGTTTCAACAGGGCTTTGTTACTTGAAAAGGAGTGTTACTTTGGGATCTGATGGGCATCACCACAGTTATGTCCCACCCAGAATTTTCCAAAATTATTAAGTGGTTGAGGGTTTTCTGCCAGAGAAGGATTCAGATTGGGTCACCATGTGAACTGGGTATTTTAGAGGCAACAGGAACACACTGTTTGCACACTTTCCTTGGTCCATTCATCTTCGGATGAGTTTTGATGTTATTTGCTTGATCAGACCTAAGCAATTCTTTGAGAATTTTTTTTTTCATGGTGCACAAGCTGGATGAAGGGGGAAAAAATCATAAGTCTCCTATGGATTTGGTGTCTCAGGACAAAAGCATAAGCTATTTTGTTTGCTGCTGAGTCTGGTGGTGAGTCAGGCTGCCAAAGGAGAAGCATCTTCTTAATTTGCTGTAACTTTTCAATCCCTGCACAGTGCCGTGGGAAAGCTTTGGGACTTTTACAGCTCCTCCACAAGATGGGTTGGAACTATCCTCCACAGATAACTGGGGAAACCACAACCACAGAGGGTGCCTCAGTGCACCGCACGTCTTCCCAATGACTAACTTTAATTAGATTTTTTTTATTATTATTATTTTATTTTATACTGTTGATTCACATCTCACAGCACTTTGCTGGTGCTGACTCCCTGTCCTCAGCTGATGGGAACTGGGGTTGTGCATCTGTCTCTCACTGCTGCCGCACGAAGCGAGTCCTCTACGTTGCATACAGATGAGACTTGGCTCTCGCCTGCGTGGCAGCCAGAAGGAAATCCGCAGGAATCACAGCTCCCCAGGTGTAAAAGTATGAGGGGAAAAAAAAAAAAAAAGTAAAATTAAAAAATAACAGGCTGGCAAGACAGAAGACGCTAGAGCGGCTCTGCTGCCAGACTCACAGCATCTAGTGGTGTCTTGAACCAGGGAAAAGATTGTTATGTTAAAAATGCGGTTGTCGCTAAGGAGCAAAGCCAGGACACGTGAGCCCTCAGGGGTGTGAAGGGCTGGAGAAGGACCCCAGATGTCACCTCTTTTCAAATCCTGAACTGCTTCCTTTTTGCACTTCGGATTGGCGATGGCGAGATTAATGGCCGGATCCTACCTATGTTCTCCAAAGTTTCTTGCGATAAGGTCTGATCCCTGAAGATTATCCCTACATCTTCTTCAAACTCTTTCTATTTAAACATTTCCTTTACAAAGCCAGCTTTCAACCCTGCATTTGAGAAAAATATTAAGCTGTTTTGTCAGAGAAGAGACACATATCAGAAAGGGGCTCTTTCTGCAGCATGTGCCTCAGACCTCCCCAGCTTCTATTTATGCTGCTTTTGAGCATAAGGATGGTTTGCTTTTATCTGTCCGATGGATTTCTGTTGCTGTGATCATTTCTCCCCTGGGAAAGGTGTCTGTGGCTCTTTCCACCACCACAGAAACACAAAAGACCCCTTTTCTTTTTGTCGAGGAGCCAATGTCGAGAATTTCCTGCTCTCTCACTTGGGGGTAGTGACTGACCTGGAAAGAACATCTCAATTGAGTATTAGTTTCCCCAAATGAAATATCACTTACCCACTTCTTTGTAGTGCCAGTAACACGAATGGTCTCCAACCACTATAATTGCTTCGTGGTAGATTGAAAAAAAAGAAGGATCAGCTTTGCTGATTTGTGGTTTAGAAGAATGTACAATATATGTGTCTCCAACTGATATTAAAGATGACAGATTGAAATCCGAACCACCGAAGATGTGCATGGCAGATGATGAATTACCCCCACACCCCGCCCCCCAGCCCCCTACACCCCAGCTTGGAGAAGGGTTGGATCATGGCTCAAAGTGCAAGGGAAAGGCAAACGATGAAAGCCAGAAGACCTATGCGTAGTCTCCACAATTAGTGTAAGCATCCCTCCTACATCTGCAGAGTGCTTTCTATTTCCATATGGATGTAAGTGAATTAGCGTGCTGGGGGCTGATAGCCCCATTAGATAGCCTGCTTTCCTTTAATGGTTTGATAAAAGGAAGGTGACAAGAAGATAGATAGAGATAATACTCCAGGCTTCTTGCAGTAGAACCATTATCATCAACAGCATTAATTAGCCTATAATACACTGTACAGAAGCACCAGATACAACCAGTCTAAAGGGAAGTAACCTGACAATTGTCAGTAACATGATAGCTCAGCATTAGCATATCCTGATCATTGAATATCTTTATCTTCCTAACCTGGCCTTTCAGAAAGGGAAGAATTCCCAAGGCTGCCTTGCAGGCAGCATATCTAGCCAAGCCATTAAAAAGACACATGATGATGGAAGTGGGAGCCACAAGGTTGGTAGCAGACTCCAGAACCTTTCGCCATCAAGTCAGCCCACGGAGGACTAGCCCGGTTTTACCCTTTGGAGACTCTTCCCACTTAAGGGCACATTAGGGTGGATTCAATTGCTCCTAAATCTGACAGCTTCTCCCATCAGAGACTGGTAGTGCCTTTGGAGAGCAACTCGGAGAGCTCTGGTAAAGAGAAGTGCAGAGAATAACCCTGAGTTTGCCCATAGGAGGTAACATACAGCGAGATACAGCCAATTGGAGGAGTATAGCCCTAGATCGGAGGGGTTTCATCCTAAAGTCAACACCACCATCTTGCAGATGTGCAGAGATGATAAATTACACTGAGGGAGAATGAAGCATTTTACTGCTACCCCTCGCGAGCAGCGAGCCAAAAACCCCAGGGCTCCTACCAAGAAGAGAAATTAACTGTGGAATCAGTATTTTTTTTTAAGGTAATCATCTTTCTCTGCAAGGAATGCGTCAAGCCACAGAATCACAGAAATACAGTTGAGTCCCTGGGACCAAATCTGAGTCAGGGACATACAGATCATATTCAACAGAAATTTATCCAAACCATTTGTGAAAACTGCTAATCAAGGAGATTTTACAGCCTTCCTTGTTAGGCCATTTTAGCATTTTGTTGTGAACATGATTTCCAGTCTCTCCTAGTACCCAAAATAAATTGTCTTTGCTGAAAACTAAGCTCATTTCTTCTTTTTTTTTTCTCCCACTGGACTAGAAGAATTGCTCTCATCACTTTTTCAAGTATCTTTAGCCTCCTGGAAGACTATTATACTACCTCCACTTGGCTTCTCTTTTCTTGGCTAAAGAAATACAATTCCTTCAGCCTATTTTGCTGATTACAAAAGTAATCAAACTACCAGAGAGGGTTTCCTTGCTCTGAGCACAAACCCTCTCTCAGCGAGGAGCCCTGAGACTTTCTTTCATCAAGCTTTTCTGCATGCTGGTTCTTCAGGCTGTGTGATGCTTTTCCCCACCAGCATAACTGCGCTGAAAGGAATATGGAGTTTTAATCTAACTGCTCTCAGTGTCTCAACAGCCTGAGGCACGTGGGCTGTGGGATCCCTCCTTGGGTTCTGGGTAGGTCCTCAGGGGCTTGGCCAACATCTGAGCTGGTTTATATTGCCTGACACCAGAGGTTATCAGAGCACTCTGAATCAGCCACCGTTTTGAGATGACCTTCACAGGGAGCTCCCAGAAAAGGACTGAAAGGATTTTAATCTCAGAAACTCCTCAGTTTTATTTGAATAAAACCTCGGCTTGATTTCTCAGCTAGAGGATGGAAAGGAAGTGGCATCTCCAGGACATGTTTCATCCCAGATGCTAACCTTAGGCTGGGATGAAACTCTCCTTTTCTGGAGGGAGACCTAAGGTTTGTTCAGCCTGGACACCCAACCTTTAGATGGCCTACATTTAATGAGTTGCAGGTCTGTGCTCTATTTTATTTTTGCTTTCTCACAAATAGCTCCAGTCCAAACAGAAGGGAAGGGTGATCTATTTATATATTTATTTGGTGCTAGAGGCAAAGTTTATGTTCCTGATTCATTGGGTTGTAGCAGTTTTATATCTAAAAGTATTTCTTTGGCTCCTTGAGTGAGTACTTCAACCAAACAAATCCTTCCAAGTCTCTTCTTGAACTTATTCTGTACACGGTCTCAGGCAGACTCTAGGCTCAACTGCTCTGCCTGTCCATGCAATCCCCAAACTCCTGGTCACTGCACACCCATGACTAAAAACAGGTACCTACCATCACCAACAACAGGCTGTGTGGGGTCATGAGAAATGCATTCATGAAGAGCCTCCAAGGAAGGTGAGGGACAAATGAGACCAGGATGTCCTGCAGTGACCAGTTGGACACCCCTCCGCTAGGTCTTTTCAGCTCCGTTTTCCAGCTTTTCTGTTTCCATGTTGTATTTCCAAGAGGGAACTGCCTGGGCAATGGCTGGGAAGAGCTGTGGTTATCAGTACCATTGTTGTTTTTGGGAGTACAGTCTCATGGAGAGCTGCAGGGTTGCATTCAAGCCTCTTCATAGAAATGATTAATTTAGATCCTGCAACCAACCTGGCATCTACACCAGAGCTTCTGACCTTGACTCTGCAGACAGCCAGTGTGAAGAGCTTGGGCTGATACCTAAGGTAGACACCAACAGTAAGAAGGTGCTTATGGCCCATAGCTTACCCAGGAGCAATTTCCTGGCAGAAAGATACATTCCCACCTGACACCCACCAGAGCAGCCTCTGGTCTATCCCACCTATGCTCAAGGATCAACCATGGAGGTGTTTCTAACTGACCAAATTCTCCCTGACTACCCTCACAGCAAAGCGACAGAAATAGGCACTCACTGCATGAAGTTCATCTGCCAAAGCATGGATGTCTCCTCTAGGATGAGATGATTTGTGTCTGAAAGGCTCTCAGGGGTGCATGGAGGGACCGTAGCAGTGAGAAGCTCAGTGTGGTCATGAGATGAATCTCAGTTTGGACCTCACCTCTTGCAAAAATGGGGCATCAACACTAGGGAACTGTTTATACCAGTGTTTTGGTGGTCATCTGATAACTGCTTTAGTGAAGTGCAACAAGAAATGCTGCCCATTCTTTTCAGGCTGGGCCTTGGGAGGAGGAGAAGAACACATTCTTCCTTGGGGGGTGAAAAATATGGAAAAGACACCAGGGAATGGTTTATACCAGTGTTTTGCTGATCATCTTGTAACTACTTTAGTGAAGTAATGATAATAATAACAAGAAGAAATGCTGCCCATTCTGCTTGGGCTGGGCCTTGGGAGGAGGAGAGGAACACATTCTTCCTTGGGGGGTGAAAAATATGGAAAATGAAAAAGAGCAGACAGCAGAGAGACTGACAACTGTAGCCTGCTGGATCTATTGCTACTGACCGTAAGCTTGGTTAAGGTGGCAGTTATCAGCTATAGTATCATCCCACCTAAAAGTGGAAAGGAAATATCAATGGTGAAATGTTAAAGGCACAAAAAAAAAAAAAGAAAAAAAAGCAGAGCAGAGAGAGGATGTGAAATAATGAGACTGCAATGATTAAGACAGACAGACAGTCAGTGACGCTGCTACGACGACTCTTGGCGGTGCTGGGAATGAAAGTCTAGATTTCACTGTGAAAAAAAAGAAAACACAAAAGGAGATGAATTTGCTCTTGTGCTGCCTGCAGATTTTGGTAGACTGAGAAACAGATTTTCCAGATTCTCTGAAAGAACTGCTTAGAGGAAACACCCAAGTCAGGAGGGTTATTCTCTTTTGCTTACAAAAGATACCTGGACATAGTATCTACACCTCCAGCTTTGGAGAAAAGAGATGGATCCACACCTCTCCATATATACTATAAGTTCTGAAATGGCTTAAGGTCAGTGGTTCTCATGGAAAAAAAAATAAATGTGCTTGGTTCTTGCCGCTTTGAACTTGCTGTATATTTCCCATTGCTTGAGGTGAAAATCTGCCCTGAAAAAAAATGTGCTTGGTTCTTGCTGCTTTGAACTTGCTGTATGTTTCCCATTGCTTGAGGTGAAAATCTGCCCTGAAACAGTGTACATGCATCAGCGTGTGTATGCATGTGTGAGCAGGGGTCAGATGGGCACGCAGCATTGTTATAAATAAAAGGAAAGCGGCTGTCTTTTCGCATTGTGCTCGGAACTGGGGTTTATTTCCCTAGAGGTCCGTGTGTCCCATTTTATTTATGATCTCTAATGGCACCATCCCAAACGATGGCTGTTCCACAGATGGGCCTAGCTCCCCAAAGGGGACTGTCCCATGAGCGCAGCTTTTCGGCAGCACCAGCCACCTCTTCCTTGTTATTTGGTGCCCAGAAGATGTGTTACTGCACGTGGACACCCTAGAGGAGCACCTTGCTTTGGAATGAGGCTCATTTTCTTTTACTCTCTCGAAGAAGCTTTTGATGCACAAGGCAAAGTTATATTTCATGCAAAGCAGTCCCTTGCAATGAAAATTTTCAAGATTAAAGCCAACCAGGGCTTTCCTGTACTCACGATCAGCATCCCAGGTCCATGGATCACCTCTCCTACCCCTAATGGCAGCTCTTGGCTTGTGCATCCTGCTTACAGAGCAATTTCACAAAATCTCTCTTTCTGCTGCAAAGTCAGCTTAGGAAACCCCTACCTCACTGTTCAGCTCCTTCCTCCTACATCCACAAAGGGAACCAGGAAAGCTGTTTGTGTGGGACCATACCGAAAACCATGCCACTGACAAACATGGGCAAAAGAGAACTTTTTGGAGGTTGTGAGTTGTTTTTTGGAAGGAGGGGTGAGTATTTAAGGGTTATTTTCAACCGAGGTTATTTAGCAGATTTTCAGAATCATCCCTACTCCAAAAATCAAGTTTGTGATGGAGCAATATCTGCCCTTCCCTCCTAAGATGGAGTCAGCTGCTCTCCCTTATTCTTTTACTACCAGATCAGCCCCTCCAGTCCCAGAGAGGTTACAAAAATTAATGGTGACAACAAGAAAAGGGGATCTGCCCTGATTGTGGAATATCCTCCTCCAAAACCTGTGAGCAATGCCTGTGGTGCTGTTGATGAGGCCAGGAGGAGCCCTCAGGAGAGCATCCCTTCCATCCCCATCCTGCTGAGAAAGCACCCACGTCCCTCTAAGCGCCCTGAGAGATTCTTGATTTGGGTCTGGCTCATGCTGCCCTTTTCAGATGAATGGGAGGGAGAAATGGGGACAAAATCTTGTTTATAGTGGTGGTCAGAAGCAAGGCCAGGGGGAGCATGTGTATATGCGAGAGCATTCATACATATCTGAGGCTTTGCCTCGTTGCCTCCTAAATAATGTCGAGGCATCAGGGTGACAGAAGGCAGCCACAGCCATCTCCCTCCTTCCCCCTGCAGGTCTAGCTCTGATTTTTTTTCTGGCCCAGCTTTCAAGGCTATTTCAGCTCCTAAAGCAAATCCTTCCTGCAGCCTTTGCCTCTTCTCCCTCATCTTTCACCACAGAGGAGAGAAACATGAAAGCTGGGTTTCCTCTGCAGAGCGTGACGAGGGGGGACCCGTGACTGCAATTACAGCTTGTGAACTAATGATGTGCAAAGACTCTAGATAACAGCAGTCTCTGTTTGTAGGATGGGGGATAACCTGTGTTGTCCTAGCTCTGAGTAGCTTGTGAAAGAGAGAAAATCCATTTTAACAGGGGAGCATTTCCTCGGCTGGCATAAACCAGCATAACTTGATGCCTTTCTAAAGGCCAGGATGGATGACGATAGCCCCAGGATGATTTCCCACAAAGCTTCATGGAATCTGAATGAAATAAGCACAATTCATTGCAAGTATTTAGCAAAACAATCACACAGCTTGGTGCTTAAATTTCCCCACCATCACCGCTATTTTTATGTACAGCCAGCCAGTGCCATATTTATTTTCCCAGCATCATCCACTGCTTATTTTACAGGAGCAGGACTTGACATACAGGGCGTTGGGCAAATAACTTGCCCCGTGCTTCAAAAAGTCAGCAAGAGAGTCAGGAATCACGGCCTGGCACCGTGCAAATAAACACATCTGTCCTCTGGAAAAAGGCAGGCGTGGGATTTAAGGGGTGGTGGTGAACTGGGGGCAGGGAGAAAAGTGCAAAAAAAAAAAAGGAGCTTAAAACAGTGCCTGTTCAATGAATGTATGTGAGTGGGAGTCAGTTAAAGGCTGGATTATGGTAACTGCATCCACACATTCACATTCATCTTTCTCTGAAACATCCTGAGTTTCCTTTACTCACTACCAAGGCAACTAATTCCTGCAGGGAAACAGGGTGAACTCAGGCAGAGCAGTTGTAAACAGCAGCGAGCACAGCAACACCGCGCTTGACGGATGCACGGTGGCCAAGTCCAGAGCAGCTCAGCAGACAGAGAGGGAGAAAACTTCTCAGCATCCAGAAACCTCTCACCACCAGAAACCCTGGGAAGGCACAGAGCATCCCACTGGATATGTGGTACAGGGTCCACCCTCGCCGTGCAGGGTGCCTCCGGTACGCCGCTCGGATGCTGAAGGATGCTCAGGCTCCCTCAGTGGCAAAAAACAGCGCTGTCAACACTGGCAGGCGTTTTCCTTCTCGCATCCGACTCCAAACCTCTCCCCCAGCTCAGCTGCTCGGAACAACTGAAGGAGGAGAGGTGGTCTTGGAGGAGCTGAGAGCAGGGAGCGAGCTGGGCACGGCATCCCAGCTCACACCATAGAATCATAGAATGGTCCAGGCCAGGAGGGACCTCCAAAGGTCATCTAGGCCGACCCCCCCGCAGTCAGCAGGGACCCCCCCAACTAGACCAGGTTGCCCGGGGCCTCGTCGAGCCTCTCCTTGAATATCTCCAGGGAAGGGGCCTCAACTACCTCCCTGGGCAACCTGTTCCAGTGCGCTACCACCCTCCCGATACAGAACTTTTTCCTAATATCCAATCTAAATCTGCCCTTTCCCAACTTAAAGCCATTGCCCCTCATCCTATCACTACAGGCCTTTCTAAACAGACTCTCCCCAGCCTTCCTGTAGGCCCCCTCAGGTACTGGAAGGCTGCTATTAGGTGTCCCCAGAGCCTCCTCTTGTCCAGGCTGAACAACCCCAGCTCCCTCAGCCTGTCCTCGTAGCAGAGGTGCTCCATCCCCCTGATCATCCTTGTGGCCCTCCTCTGGACCCTCTCCATCAGGTCCATGTCCTTCTTATATTGAGGGCTCCAGACCTGCACACAATACTCCAGGTGAGGTCTCACCAGAGCAAAGTGGCAGAATCACCTCTCTGGACCTGCTGACAACGCATCTTTTGATGCAACCCAGGGTGTAAATGGCCTTCTGGGCTGCAACTGCACACTGCCTGCTCATGTCCAGCTTCTCGTCCACCAGCACCCCCAAGTCCCTTTCCTTAGGGCTGCTTTCTAATACCTCATCCCACGGTCTGTATTGATGGCAAGGATTGTTCTGTCCCAGGTGCAGAACCCTACGCTTGCTTTTGTTGAACCTCATGAGGTTCACCTGGGCCCACAGTCTGTATTGATACCAAGGATTGTTCTGTCCCAGGTGCAGAACCCACGGTCTGTATTGATGGCAAGGATTGTTCTGTCCCAGGTGCAGAACCTTGCATTTGCTTTTGTTGAACCTCATGAGCTTCACCTGGGCCCACCTTTCCAGCCTGTCCAGGCCCCTCTGAAAGATCAATACCATGAATGGTATTGATCTGAATTATGGGCACTGCAGGTGGCAGAGCATAGACTTGAGCCATAGCATCCCACCCTGGGCCAGGAGGAAAGGAAAGCCTGTCCTCCTATGCCCTGGGAGAAGTCCCGAGCTGTGCCTCTGCAGGTAGCTGGATGTGACATGCCGGGGTGGAGGGCAGCTTTGGCTGTCACCTTTCCCAGCAGGGCTCAGAGATCTCAGGGAGAGAAGCACTGGAGCTCAGCTGGCGGAGCTTTGCCTTAGTTAACAGCATCGTTGACGACCCTGTGGCCTTTGTGAAAAAGTGTTCTCAGCCCTCAGGCTGGAAAGGTTGGACACCTCCGACTGATTTATCCAGGGGCACTGACACAGACAAGCAAGGTCCCAGCCCAGGGAAGTTTGTGGAAGATGGATAACACGGCACAGATATTAATGGGCCATAAGGGAAGCCGGCGGAAAATGTGAGGAAGCTACTGGTACCTGACACTTGCCTTTCAAATTTAATTGCCCCTTGTCTGGCTGATGGAGGGATTTGAACCTGGCACTTCCTGTGCTGGAAGCACAAATCTCCAGGGTCTGCATGAAAGAGCAAGGACGTCACAGCACTGCTGACCCATCCCTTCTGCTCACGGCAAGGCTTGAACCTCCAGTTCTCCAGCCAGACATTCACAATTAACAACATGCACACAGGAGAGCATCTCCATATTAACCCATTATCATCGTCTGCCCTCGGACAAGCCTAAGAGCAAGTGAGGAATTCCCCACACAGCATCTGCCTCCTCAATTGTTGAGCAAGTTTAAAGCCACTTTTAGCACAGCCCCTTATTCGAAGCTCTGCTTCAACCTGAAGACACTAAGAGTGGGTTTCCATCCCACCAGCCCCATCCAAACTGATCACTCGGTCTTCCCTCAAGACAAATAACCACAAGTAAAGCGCAATTCATCTTAAAATACAGATGGTAAACAGATCAGTCAGCCTCAACGCTGGAAAAGCTTCTCCTACTCCACTGACTAGAAAGGGAAAGATTAACTCTGTATCATCTCACCATAAGATCCTAAAAAGTGATGTCAGAGTCATGTCTCATGAAAAGGGAGTCCTAAGCCACGACATCTCAGAAAATCCCAGGAATAATGTAGAATAGAGACACCAAGATGATGATATGATGATCAATAAAGCTGAGAGGTACCAACGGTGCAGAAAGAGAAGCCCACTGCCAATTGCAATGTGATGTCTCCTCCCAGGTGGAGGAGGAGTAGTGGGAATTTATTACTCTGCTAGGCAGGATAATACAATGCATCCCACCTTCTGCCTTTGGCCTTTTCTTGACAAATGAGTTCTGCAGTTATCAAAAGTAACTAGATATTTTTGGGTACTTCCTTTCGATAGGGCAAATTTTATATACCCTGAAGGCGATGGAGCTTCAGGAAGCACAAACCTAACCCACTGTATGTCAGATCCCTCTGAAGTGTTTCCTACAGGCCACAGAAATATTAAGTCATCCAGATTCCCTCAAAAGTTGATTTCCATACTCCATACTTGGTTCTTCCATAGGTACCATCGTCTATAAGGCCTGAACCTTTTCAAAGCTTGTCCATTGTGTTTCAACTGGAGGTTTTGCAACAGATCAAGGACAAATATCTGTGATCATTACACAAGGTGGGCTAGAATGAGCTCCCTGGTTTTCAAAGAGAAAACAGGAGGAAAGTGCAAAGAATGACTGAGAGTATCTCAAAAGAGTTTGCACGGAGCAAGAATGGCACCCTGCATCATGGCCTTACAAGTTTAACTGGGCAGCTCTCCCGCCCCTTGTCTGGGATGCTCCAGCATATCTCCAAAGTCAAAGGACAGCCATTGGATGAGATGGTTTCCTGGTATGTTGTGACCACTCCTTATTACAGTGTACTCTCTCTACTCCAGCCTCTCTTGGTGTCCTGAGCACTTTGGGCAAGGTCTGGCAGCTGTACACACACCCAGCACCCATCCAGAGTACATCCACAAATTTGGGGCCATCCCATACGTAGGCAGGATTGAACCCTTGCTGCTCACCTCAAGAATCCATCCTCAAGGAGGTTTTGAATGCTCCCCCCACCCTGTTTTCTGCCAACACTGTGATCTATCTTTCCTGAGACACACAATAGTATGTGATTTTGATTTTCGGATGAACAATGACAATGAAGAAGATAAGACGACGAAAAAGATTCACTTAATTTTCTCTGTTAATGAGACACATTTTCTATTCCTGCCTCCCTCCTCCTCCTTACTCTGAGCTTTCACTGATTCAAGGATCTGTTACCGGGTACTCATTGGAAACAGCTCATCTCTGTTTACTGTCTCTGCAGGAGATATTATTGCCTCTCACCACTTAAATTCATGATTTTTTTTTTTCTGTTTGTTGGTCTTTTTTGCATCTACACCCTTCCTTCTCACCTCCATTTCCTAGTTGGAGAGTGCTTGGATATTCAACCTACTTTTGAGACAAACCTTATTTCTTATCCTTAGTGTGCAAGGTTATTAAGCCTGTGTGCAAGACAAGGGGTCACGTTCAGATTGCCTACACTAGGTGCCTTGCTCTGGTACCACAATGATGGAGCATCACTAGCCACGGGCTACTCAGTCACTCATCTCCTTTGTAACCCATGGGGTCAAGAGGAAGAAAAAGATGCAATCCCAAATTTAGCCATCCACACTCTGAATATGGGACCTGATTTGTCTCCCAGTGACAGCGGTGACTGATTTTACTAAGACTGGGATGGTTTTCTAGCAGAGAGGGAATGTCCAGCTGCCCTGGACACCAGACAGAAGACCCAATAGTGACTTCATACATGACCTTTGTTTCCATGGGCACCGATGTGCCTTTTGCTGGTTTTCCACCTGTGTAAAATGGAAGTAGGATTTCTCACCCCGACTCTGCCAGCTATGAAAGAGCAAGATCACAGGCAGCCTTTCCTGGGGAAAGGTAGAGCTTTCCAGGTACTGTTGAGACCTCACTGTGTAGGAAGTGACTGATGTGAGCAGGGGAAGGCTCATGCATGTTCATGTACCAGCATAAGGGACATAGAGCCAGGAGACCAGGCTGGGAGATCAAATCATTGGCCGCATGGCTTATTTTGAAACAAAGTTAAGCTATAGCTCTCAGTTATCAGCATGATCACTGAAAATATAAGAACATTATACATTTTTATTCCTTTTTTTTTTTTTTCCCTGTGCTTGCAGCTAGGAATCTCTCCTCCTTTGCCTTTGCAGGTGTCCAAGGGCAGGTCCTAGAGACTGGGTTCATTGCCAAGACCATTAGAGTGGGCAGCAGCCTGTTCTCCTCCTCCTCCTCCAGCATTTTCCTGTCGCTGTGCCAGAAGCAGCTCACCCCAATTTCAGTAGGGATGATGTGAACGTAGGTCCAGACCCAGTCTGAGGATGCTGGGCAAGGCTGATGATGAGCTGCTGGTGTTTGTCACTACCTCAGTGTCCCTACTTTGGCTTAGCTTCTGTTACCCCTCTCTAAAGAGACTTTCTGCAGCCATGGATGGAGGGGGCACGACTGACCCAGCTGAGAGCAAAGGGCTCTCATGGCCAGAGTGGAGCCAAGCGGAGAGAAATGGGAAAGCTCAGCAGAGAAAATGGGCTGTCATTGTCTCCGCTGACCCTTTCCCTCTTCTTGCCGAGCCAATATCGCAGCTTTCATTTCCAGGCAGCAAGCTGGAAACGCTGCCTTCCCCTGTCTGAGGATGCCAAAGGTGCCTGAGCTGAGACAGGAGCTTTCAGGGTGGCTCATCCCGAAATGCACCGCAATAAAACCACTGGCAGGGCTGGAGCGGGTTGCTCTGCTGAGCACGGTGCATGCTTTCCACCTTCCTCCACCGCACCGCGCAGCAGCCTGTCAGGAGTGGGACAGTCACAGCCTTTGCCTGTCAGACTGTGGGATTTCTCTCTCTCTCTCTCTCTCTCCCTGTCTCCCTGCCTTTGGTGCAATGCAGTATTTTCTGCTCGAGCTGCTTCGCTCACTGGAGCCCTGCGAGCGCTGGAGAAAACGAGGGGGTTGCTTTGCAAAGCCTCCCTGCATGCAGCTCCCCTTCCCAGCTTCAGCGGGTCCACGCTGAGCCCAGTGATAGAGCAGGAGAGTGAAGAAGACCTTTTATGCCCCAGTGCTGCTGCCTGCTCATAGCAAAGTCAAGGCTGGGAAAGGACCAGCAAAGACATCCAGCGGGAGAGCCCCATTTATGGGGAGTTTGTGCCCAGAGCACCAGCCTGCAACTCAGAAAACATCTCAAGATGTTCCTCCGTGTGTCAGCTGATGGGGAGAGGGATTAGAAAAGACACTGGTAGTGCATAGCTTATCACATCTAGGATGGAGAAAAAAAAACAGCTAAGTAAATTCAAATTTTTACTGGCGAGTGATAGTCCAAGGCCTGTCCACACTGCCTCATGGCAAACTCCTTTATGGTGCAGTGCCATGTCCACAGTGCAGAGCACCAGACCCATGGCTTGTCCATGGCCCTCAGCCATAATAATTATGTTTCAGTGGATTTTATTCTCCAAAAATGCCTGAAATGTAAAAGCTATGCCCCAAAAAATTGTTCAGGTTTTGTCTCAAAAGCACAAGAGGATTTGTGTCTTTGGGGATGATACCAGGTGGGAAGCAGTAGGTGAGCTAATAGACATGCACCACGAGCAGTGGTGGGACCAGGGTGTAGGAGCTACCCAGGGAGCTAAGCTTCAGTGTAGATGGATCCCTTTGACATTCTAGGCAGAGGCTGCAACCCAAAATTCTTGGATAATCATCTTTGGGGAAAAAAAACCCACAGAGCACTGTTGCAACCACTTCTGGCAGAAACCCAGCCCCACCGAGTTTTGTGTATGCACAGGAATTAGGAAAAATGCATAAAATGTGTTGTGGTTTCCTGCCTTTACATAGAAACCTGCCTCCATCCCTCCTGCCCTCCATCCATTGCTCGCACCTTCCAGCCAAACCTCCAGAGCTTCCTCCTGGAGTATCCCTACCCTGTTCACAGAATCACAGAATCTTCTAGGTTGGAAGGGACCTTAAAGATCATCCTGTCCAACCATCAACCTAACTGACAAAAACAGACACCCGCACAACAAACAAGGAGCATCATCACTAAACCATCCCTCCCAGCACTACATCAACCTGTCTTTTGAATACCTCCAGGGATGGTGCCTCAACCCCCTCCCTGGGCAGCCCATACAGAGCGCTGTTGCAACCACTTCTGGCAAAAACCCAGCCCTACCGCGTTTTGTGTATGCACAGGAATAAGGAAAAATGCATAAAATGCGTTGTGGTTTCCTGCTTTTACCTAGAAACCTGGCTCCATCCCTCCTGCCCTCCATCCATTGCTCACACTTCCAGCCAAACCTCCAGAGATTTGTCTCGGAGTATCCCTACCCTGTTCCTCACCCAACGGCACAGGGAGCAGCTTTACACCTCAGGTGATACCCAGGCGTCCTCAGCAATGTGTTTAATGGGTTGTGCAAGGCCCAGAGCAGTGAATAGTGGGTTATTGCCCTGCTTTGCGTGCTCGGTGGAAGTGTCCTCAATCACCCTTGCTCTGCTGAGCCAAAGAAGGAAGGATGGAGTCTCCTTCTCTGGAGACATTCAAACACTTCCAGCCAAACCTCCAGAGATTTGTCTCGGAGTATCCCTACCCTGTTCCTCACCCAACGGCACAGGGAGCAGCTTTACACCTCAGGTGATACCCAGGCGTCCTCAGCAATGTGTTTAATGGGTTGTGCAAGGCCCAGAGCAGTGAATAGTGGGTTATTGCCCTGCTTTGCGTGCTCGGTGGAAGTGTCCTCAATCACCCTTGCTCTGCTGAGCCAAAGAAGGAAGACTGTTCCTCGTCCAACAGCACAGAGAGCAGCTTTACACCTCAGGTGACACCCAGGCATCCCCAGCAACATGTTTAATGGGTTGTGCAAGGCCCAGAGCAGCGAATGGTGGGTTATTGCCCTGCTTTGCGTGCTCGGTGGAAGTGTCCTCAATCACCCTTGCTCTGCTGAGCCAAAGAAGGAAGGATGGAGTCTCCTTCTCTGGAGACATTCAAAAACTGCCTGGACAAGATCCTGTGCAACCTGCTCTAGGTAGACCCACTCCGGTGTGGGGGTTGGACTTGATGATCTCCAGAGGTCCCTTCCAACCCCATATGATTCTATGATTCTATTTTATGATTCTATGGAGGCAGATGGCACCAACACCCTGTTTCTCTCCTCCTTGCTCCTGTCCACTCTGATGAGAGGCACGCAGAGTTTCTCCTTCCCTAGCAGCCATGGAGCTTGTTTGAAGCAATTTGGAGGCAATTGAATGAAAAGGAACAAATGAGTGGATATTGCAGTTTATGGATGGCTGAGTCAAACCCACAGGCGGTGATTAGAGGCCCACAGTCCCTTTTATGCCCACAGTAAGAAAATGACTTAAATTGGTTCCATTTTAGCTCCAAACAGGAGGTGAAGTTGTAGTGGGCTGGATTGTCAGTTATGCCACCTTTTAATATTCATCTGGAGGAAAAACAAAACCGAACAGATTTTTTATTTTAATTTAAATAAAGTGTCAGTCGATCCAAAGCCAATTTCTCTGGCTTCCATCCTCTCCTTCTAGCTGAGATGTAAAGAAATGAAGGTGGGGGAAGCAGAGAATATACAAATCCAACTTCCCCACTCTTTCTCCCACCTTCATTTGCCCTACAAATACTTTTCAGCAAGGCTGTGTGCCAGCTGGGCCCTTGTTAGCACTATCCCTGGTGCTTCCTCACCTTCTTCCTCGCCTGTTTGCGATCTCATCCTGACCGACCCAATGCAGCTCCACAGTGTGGACGAGATGAGCATGCCATAAAAAAATTATCTGAACTTTAGCTTCATCACTGCCTCTGCTACTGATTTTCTGAGTGACCTCAGGTAAACCACCTGAATTTTTTTCCCCAGAACTTATGCCTGCTTACTGCATTGCCATCAGCCATGCTAAAATCTGTAGGTAACTGGACTGGAAAAGGCAGGCCAACACACTTGGTGTTTCAGTTGCCTTTCTACAGCTGGGATAAAAAGACTTCTCAGTCCTGCACCTTCAGGGCTGATACAAAAGGACCTCTCAGGACTCATCTCTGTGGCCAAGGCAAGAGCTTCTACTCACTGAGACCAGGTTGAGGTGGTGATAAATGAACAGGGACTGGACTTTCTTCCAACATGAAGCTTGTTTGCAGCTGAGGTGTGCACCAGACAGAAAAGTGGTTCCCCCTCTTTGAAGAACATATGGTCTAAACAGACAATAAGGAAGAAAAGGTCAGAGATTTACCCAAAATCACTCAAAATATCAGTGTCTGGAATAGGCTTGATATGGCTTATTCACTAACCACTAACCATGGAGTCTTGCCTCCATGTTACGAAGAAAAAGCTTGTGTCTTTGTATTCTTAAACTACCTTCTCTCATCAGTGTTACTCTCAGGGTTTTACTTTGTTTATTTATTATTAGGGAAAAAATACAGTCAGATTTAAAATGTGCTTGTCAACCTACATCTCTTACAGTCATGTTTTCCAGCCTCCTGGGACAATGGCTACCATGGCATCCAAATCTGAATCCGACACATCAAGTCTCCTCCTTTGTAAATTGATGGAAACTTGACATTTTTCAAGTCTTTCAGAGAAATTACAAACAAAACAAAACAAAACAAAAAAATACCACCCAGCAAAATCCCCCAGAAAACCAACCACACTTAGAACATCAACTGATGAAGCTATATCAAGTTTTCAACGGATACAAGGAGAAAAAAACACACCCCTGGATGACCAGTCTCCTTGCAGCTCCTGATAACGCTCATTCTAGTCCAGGTAGAGATGTATCTCACTGGGGTCCCCAGTAGTTCTCATCTCAAATGACCTTCCATTTCAGCTGGGGCCTCAACTTATGATTATAATGCAGAGAAGAGAAACAACATCTACACAGAGCAAAGGACAAAAGTACTGTATGAGAGAGCAGACAGAAACAAGGCCAAGAGCAGAACATAAATAGATGGGGGAAAATACACTTTTTTCCTATTAAAAGGCCTGGAAAAGGAAAGAGCAGCACACCAGACCTCCAAAATTGGTGGATGCTCAAGTCATTTGTGCTAAGCCTGGGTGGAAGGTGGGAGAAAGGCTGGACTGGAATATTATTCCCGGGCTGCTGGAATAAGCACAGATGGGAGAAAAGGCATTAGGGTTTGATGTGGAATGGAATAGGTCCCTGAAGATATCCAGTTACAGAGACTTTATAATACCTCAGTGGAGTTACTTCATTTCTGCTGCTACATGAACATGTAGAGCATGACAGAAGCTGAAAAACTATGAGTGGTGAGAGAGTCTTTCGGTTACAACACTCGTCAGCAGCTCAGAAACTATAGATGTCAATCGTGGCTCCACTCTAGTGGAGTGTACTTTTTTGAACCTGACCACTTGCTTGCAGCTAGATTTCCCAAAGAACCCAGCTCCTGAGCTAGCTGCAAAACAATTTTATTTGTTTATCTGTTGCTCCTGTAGAACATGTTGAGGCTTAGTTGAAAAAACAGACACTTGGAAACGGTGTATTTATAGGTTTTTAAGGAAAATTCATGCTTTCTTTTTGTTCCAAATGATTTTTGATGAAAAATGTGCATTTTCAGAGAACTCTCCCTTTTTTTCTGTTTTTAATTTTTTTCTTTCTTTTTTTTTTCTTTTTTTTTTAATAGCAACTGCAACAGACATTACGCAGACAAATCCAAAAACCTCACATGGAATAAGCTCTAGGACTCCTGACTAAGCACCCAAGTGAGGAGATCAGATTTCCCCAAAATTGCCCAGCCTGCAGGAGCCCTCATTTGCAACCAGAAAAACTACATCCATCAGAAACTATTCCTGGCCCTGTGTAGGGACTCAACCAAAACTCTCTGGAGTCGTCATGTTTGGTCCTCTCCTTGGGATGTAAGAAGTTGTGGTCTGCTTTTGGGTGGCCAGTGTAACAGCTCCATCACACAGGAATAACTGAATTTCTTTACATAGCAACCCCAATCCTACACCATGGGCCAGAGAAGATGAATGCTGTCACCAGGCTGCTGCAAACACCAGTCTTGCCAACAGCAGAGCGTCAGGAGCCACTTTCCCAGCTCCTCCCTCCTCCCGAACAGTTTGGAGCTCAGCCACAGCCCTGGAAGAGGGCCCAGATATTTATGTTCCTGGACCTTGGCTCATGGCAGCCAGTGTTTGGTTTTGAAAACAACTGCTGATTAAACAGAAATCCCCTGCCGAACAAACAAAAAGAGTATTTTCTTCCCCATTTTTGTCCATACAGTTACATGCCCGGGCTGGAACAGGACTGTTTCACTGGACAAATCTCTCCTCGGCAAATTCCAGTAAAGGATGCACTGGTTTGGCTCACATCAGTGTTGATGGTCCCAGCGATTCAGAGCCTGCAGAAGCTGGGAGATCATCTGGAGAGTGAGGGAAAAGGCTTTTCTCAATTGGTTAAACTAACACTCAGTAAAACTGACAGGGAAAAGCCCAAATAATCTTCAGTGTTCTCCCCTCAACCCTGCAGAGTTTGATTTCAGTCCCTAAGTCCTTTGCTTGCAAAGCAGCTTTCACTGGTGAGAGCCATTGCAGCTGTCCACAAACAACATCTTATACAGCCCTTCAAAATGTTCTCATTTTCCCCAGGTTAGAGTGGTGATGTGACAACTCTGAAGCACTCCAAGTTGCCATTCTGACACTGAAATAGCTGAGAGTTGGCCTCCAAGGGACCACAACCATTCTTTCCATCCCCAGCGCAATGCTTTGTTGTCCCCAGTTGGACTCTGTGCCTTCACACAGATTTTGCTTTGTACTGCAAGCGACCCGACTGCTGTCAGCTTCGATGCAGACTCTACAGTGCATGTCCAAAACATTTATCAAGTAAATAAAGCAGACAATGTTTGGGAACAAAATAACGTGCAATTTTGAAGATTGGGTACGGCTGGTGGCTGGCAGTTCTTGGCCATGAGCTCATCCACAATGTACTTGTTAAAATGGCCTGCCACATTTGGTGTGTGACATGTCATAACCACAACCTTCCTCTTCCATTCAAAAGCCATCTTCCAGTGGGAACTAACAGCTGGCAAAAACTCACTTCCTAAAACAACTTCCAGCTGACATCATCCATGTGTCTCTGGAGTATCCCCTTTGTGCATGCAGAGCACTGGACTACACGGACCATGTTCCTCCCATTGCACTCTCTTATGCTTGACTATGGATTAAATTTGTGATACCACATTTCCTGGGTAAACAGTTGATGCAAGAGTGCATTGCACTGTCTGGGAAGAGACTCACTAGATTTTCCAGAGGTGGTTGATGCAAGAGTGAATTGCACTATCTGGGAAGAGACTCACTAGATTTTCCAGAGAGGCTTTGCAAAGGAAGCCAAATTTTCAGGACAGCTCAACAGGCTGGGTGCAGAGCTGGTCTGAAGATCTGGGAGCTCTCATGGGTCAGGAACTTCTGGAAATCTGAATTCTTTGGGAATTTTTCCAATGTTACCTTCAACACCAAAACCCAACAGCTCAGTGCCCCAAACCTGAAATGTTTGAATGGGAGTATTGCTCACTTGCCTTTAGCTCTGTCCTCCCACAGTGTCAGACTCCCTGCCTGGGATACATCTAGAGGCTTTGCAAAGGAAGCCAAATTTTCAGGACAGCTCAACAGGCTGGGTGCAGAGCTGGTCTGAAGATCTGGGAGCTCTCATGGGTCAGGAACTTCTGGAAATCTGAATTCTTTGGGAATTTTTCCAATGTTACCTTCAACACCAAAACCCAACAGCTCAGTGCCCCAAACCTGAAATGTTTGAATGGGAGTATTGCTCACTTGCCTTTAGCTCTATCCTCTCAGTGTCAGACTCCCTGCCTGGGATACATCTTTAACAATATACCACCAACTTTTTTCAGGGAGATGGTGATGATAGGGGAAGGTGCAGACTAACAAGATAGTCTAGAAAAAATGGAGCAGAGAGTGATACATTGGAACTAATGTTTCACATTTTCCAGCCTTTCCTCAAATTAATATTTTCATTAAGTACTCCCAAAAACATCTAAGGAAGTAGAGATAGAAATTTCTTCATCCATCTATAACTGCAATAGTATTCCATAAAAAAAAAAAGAAAAAGCTTTTCCTACCATCTTTCACACTTTCTTTAAAATTAGTTCTTGTGAAGGGAACTTGGGATCCCATCTCTGAATGACAGAAAGATGTTAGGTGATTTCAGTGATGCAATTTCTCCTCTTTTTGCTGTGTCATTTCTGCTCATCTCTGCTCAAGCAGTTGAAAAGACATCCAGCCTGCCTTGGACAAGTGACCATCTGACCTGGACAGGAGTCCCTGTCATGTAATCCATCCAACAGCTCTCGAATGGTAATATCCTTTAGTTGGCCATTGGTCTAACTTGAATTGGTCTGTGAGCCAGTGACCTGGAGGCAGAAAACTTCGGTGTTCCCTTATTAATGGTGGTCAAGCCAAAGGAATTTGTATGGTTGAATTGAATGGTTACAGGAAAAATATGAGCAGATAGAAAAGCACATTCACAAGTATTTTGAGGCTTGAATGCCAAGGAGTCACTAAGTCTATTGAGAACAGCTCTGAAGAGAATGTGTTTGGATGGAACCAAGTAAAGGGAAATAAGAGCTTTACACTGACATATTTCTTGGCAGGCACCATGGAGCACTGTCACCAAAGGGTGGGTAAATACCCTGGTCACTAGAATCCTTTGAAATTGGGTTGCCCTCAGCAAGTACGGAAGTTTCAGTACAGAAACAATCTTGTACTGGTCATAAGATGATCTAATTGATCTTTCTGTTTCCCATTTCTAGCCCTTAGTCCCTTGGATCATCTGTTTCCTCTGGTGCAATTCCCTTACTTCCTGGTCTGAGGTGGGCTCACCTCTCTAATCTGCAGAACGATGATGCTCTCATTAGTTTTAATTCTTAACACTTGGTCATCACTTTCATTATTTAGCAGATGCTTACTCTGGTTACCAAGAAAGAAGAGAGAAAACTAGTAGCTTCATCTCTGGCCTACTGTATGTGATGCTGGTAGACCCATCATAACTTCCATAGGTCTTGCATGCTGCATTTGGCAGGAGATGGGAACATATAACCCTACCCATACCTCTATGCAGAGCATGTCTGATTCCAGCCTGGTCCCATATAAGACCACAGGATTGGTTTACAACAACAGAGAGGGAGGTGAAAAGCCCCGAAATGGTCTTCTTCATCCTCGACTCCTCATATTATGCTTCATAACATAAAATAAATTTGTCTGCAGTAGGTCTGTCCAAAGATCCTCCCTCCAGCCCACTAACCTGCTTCCGAAGATGGGCAGCTGCAGATACCTAGAGAGAGAATATACAGAACTGTCCAATTATAGAATGATCTATTCCCCAACTTACCCATTCAAAACCCATTCCTCTTTCTGTCATGGCTACAGCTCTCCAATAGGATAGTGCACATGGCAGGTAGGTAGCTTCAAGGAAGGCATATGTTCAATATATTGTTCTAACTCTGATTCACAGCAGCCTAGAAAATTTGGAGGAGACTGATGGCATTGGCTTAATAAAATTAAATGCCCTTCTTGGAAGAAGTTATAATTATTCTAATTGAGTGAGTGTTTTGGGCAGGACCCATTATTTAGAAAGCTCAATTGTCTTATAGACACTGCTTTTGGACTAAGATAACCTAGAGGAGGTTCAAGGCGTGATCTAGAGAAAGGTTGCCTTCAAATGTTTGTGTCCATGAGTTTGAGGACTCCGAGTTCATTGGAGAATCTTTCTGCGTCAAATGTTTGTGTCCATGAGATTGAGGACTCCGAGTTCATTGGAGAATCTTTCCTATTCTCACTTCCACTTGGATGGAAACAGGAGTGCTTTGCTGCATTTGACTGAAGAACCAGAAAGTTCAAAAGCAGCAGTAAAGTTAGATATCAAAGCGAGGAAAAAAGGGGAAAAAATCCAGTTTGATGATAGGGTTTACAGCAAGTCTTTCTCTCCTCAAAATTCATACACCCAGCCCCAGTGATTTGGCAGTGGAAACAGCTTGATCTCGAGACTCACCAAGAAGTAGGAAACAATTGAGGTACATCTTGAGCCTGTAATTTTCTTTCACCAAAAACACAGGAAAATTGAGACTTCTCTCATATTGAACTGGGATGAAACTAGAAGCCATGCCCATGCACACGTGTCGGTGGTGGAGAACAGTCTCCTGCTGTTCTGCCTCTGAAGTTCCCTCCACTTGGGTGAACTGGTGTAGGATCACACTTTTCCTTGCGCTACCCGCCCAAGTTCTTCACCACACAGATGATCCAAAAAAGGGTGCGACCTACCCCATATCCACTTTAAACCCAAGTTTTAGGACAAAGAAAAGCAGCTGCCTTGAAGTGCAAGCCCACGATGTTGCCCCTGGTGGGATGACAATTGAAGTGCCACGCCAGCATTTTTTACGGCAGTTTAAAACACCATCAAGACGGCATCAAGCTGCCTTTTACATCCGAACCCAAATGGCCATGGAATGGAGCCCAGAGTGAAATGCTAAATTGGATCCTATCAAATCAGCATCAGATCACACGGGCTAAGCGGTAATGAATGGCTCCTAACGACGGAGTTCATCATTATGAAGTAATGACAAAAGATACATAACCACCGAGGTCTCCAACAGTGCAACCAGCCGCCACCCATCACCTACCCCCTCCGCTCTGTCTGTCGCCTGCTGATTTTTTCCTATTAGGGTGAAGCTTTTTTTCTGGGGAGTGTTTTTCTCCCTTTAACTGGCAAAGGGTTTTAGGGCTCATTCAGGATAAATTATTCAGTCTAAACGGAGATGCAATAAATCTTAAATGGCAAACAATAGATGATTCTCCCTTTAGACTCGCAGAGCCTACAAAACTAATCTCCTGCTAAGCAATAGTATGTCCCACTACAGCTGCTGATGTCAAAATTTACAAGGGTAGCATTTGTTTCCTTATGTGCATCTATATTTAGATTGCCGTAGGGCCTCCCCTTCCCACAGCAACACAAGGCAGCCCGTCGTTGCACGTGTAAACTGGTCACCATGGGAGAGAGAGTAACAGAGAAATGGCTCACCAGCTCTCAGTTTGGAAAAGACTCAGTCATGCAAACTTTTAGCTATTTCGCTCATTAAATAATGACGCATAAAAGTGGAAGGAAGGATACAGCAGAATGTGTAAGTGAATTAGGATTAGCAGTCCCGGTCATGCAAACTTTTAGCTGTTTCGCTCATTAAATAAGGACACATAAAAGTGGAAGGATACAGCAGAATGTGTAAGTGAATTAGGATTAGCAGTCCCATGTATTGTTTTGCTGAGATTTAAGTCTCTCACGTAGCTAAACTTACACTTCTTTTCTTGGAAAGTGTGGTCTTGGCATGAAATCTGTACTGTTTAAAGTAGTTTTACCCACTCCGAACCCAGAGGACCCATCTGAAAGAAGCTGAAGCCTCAGACCTACCTACAGCACTCAAATCTCTGCCCCATCATCCAAGCCAGCATCTTTTTCTTCCACCAGAATTCAAAGCACAGACTAAGTTTGTAGCATCTGGAGGGTGGTGCTGCTCCTTAAGGAAGAGAACCAGCTCAAAACACAGAAAATCCCCACCACAGGCTTAGGGCCAGGAGCCAGCTGATATAACACCGTGGCTAGCACAAGAGCTTCGGCCACCGAATGGAAATAGCTGTCAGTGGATCCTCGGCGAGCCACATTTCCCCTGGCTGAGGACTTGGCCTTCTGTGTTTAAATCTTTCATCACATTGCACACCCACTCCTTCCTGCCATCTGCCAGGCGCGCCATGCCCCGGGCCAAGTCTGGTGCCGGCTGCTTCTCCCCGCGCAAGCCTCCCCTGCCCAGATATGCCCAAGTGCTTCTGCACACTCCAACTGCTCTTCCCAACCCAGAGAGGAGCCAAGTTGGGAGCTCTGCTGTCATTTCCCCTACCCCCACATCAGCTGTAGCAGGAGTGAGCAACTGCTTTGGCTTCTCTTTACCTTTCAGGGCCATCTGGACAACCTCAGACCTCGTGCTAAAGGGAGATGGAGGAGGGCCAACAGCACCTTCATGTTGTCACCCAGGAAGCAAGTTATAGCCTGGAAACAGGAGGTTTATGTACATTCATGAAATAGTCAGGGCTTCCTTGTGCTCCTTTATGGCTGCAGAGTCCTCTGGGGATGGCATGGACTCCTAATGGAAGCTGCATTAGCTAATCCAGTGATTCAATTACTTCTAAATACTCTCTGGTGGCAGGGGCTAGTCTTCCGGCTCACTTACTGGAAATAGTTGCTCTTCCAGGGGGAGGGGAGATGATCTTCCATTATAAGAAGCATCCCCTTCTTCTTTGCATTGTCTTTCCACAGGTAGGAGTCAGCCTCCAAGGGCACAGATGGAGTCACATAGACCTGAGATCCATTATTTCTCTCCCCAGTGGGTCGGACACAAACCATTCCTGGCTCCACCATCATAAGAGTTGTATGAAGCTAGGTGACACCAGCTCAGCACAGTGATGCCCCAGTGGCCACCAACTTGTGGGAGCTGGCCCGTGCCCATCTAGCACAGGGTGAAGCCAGAGGTGCTCTGTCCTGCTGACACTCAACTCTGTAAGCTTGTCAGTTTAGAACCAACACCCAGATGATATCTGGGATTGCCCTGCCCCATCCATTTGTTACATTGCCATCCTCCAGTTGGACAGCACTGTGGTCAGTTTTGGGCCCCTACATACAGAAATGACATTGAGGGGCTGGAGCGTGTCCAGAGAAGGGCAATGGAGCTGGTGAGGGTTCTGGAGCACAAGTCTTGTGAGGAGCAACTGAGGGAGCTGGGGGAGTTCAGCCTGGAGAAAAGGAGGCTGAGGGGAGACCTTCTCACTCTCTCCAATTCCCTGAAAGGAAGGTGTAGCCAGGAGAGGCTGGTCTCTTCTCCCAAGTAAAATTGATAGGATGAGGAGAGATGGCCTCAGTTTGTGCCAGGTTATCAATCGGTTATCAAAGCGTTATCAACCATTGAAACAGGCTGCCCAGGAAAGTGGTGGAGTCACCATCCCTGGAGGTATTTAAAAGATGTGTAGACGTGGTGCTGAGGGACATAGTTTAGTGGTGGACTTGGTGATGCTAAGTAAATGGTTGGACTTGATGATCTTACAGGTCTTTTCCAACCAAAATGATTCTATGAGTCTATGATCACTAAAGGAGATGGCAAAAGTATGAGTACCAGGCTGTCCAAGCCATCACTACGTATCCTACTCCCCAAATTCATATTGCAGCTTTAACGGGACATTTCTTCATTTCCTACCCCGAGCTTTGGCGCTGTGCATGAATACACTTCAGTGGTGCATCTCAGACAGTCCTTGTCTTAGGCATATGCAGAGGTGTCACCTGTGTGTCACACAGCACATCCACGCTCAGTGCTTTGCTGCATGGACAGAGCCTCATAAGCCTAAGGACAGCATCAGTCTTACTTCTTGAAAGCACAGATGAGATGAAAGACAAATTCAGCGCGCTCAGATGAATAAGAAGCTTGTGCCAGAGAAGAGCAGGTTTGATCCTGTAATGAAGGAGGGCTGTAACCAGCTTCATCTGGTGGATACACACATAGAGATTACTGCTCCCCTCTGGAAAGTAATCAGCCAGAGTGTAAGTGAATTAGGATTAGCAGTCCCATGTATTGTTTTGCTGAGATTTAAGACTCTCACGTAGCTAAACTTACACTTCTTTTCTTGGAAAGTGTGGTCTTGGCATGAAATCTGTACTGTTTAAAGTAATTTTACCCACTCCGAACCCAGAGGACCCATCTGAAAGAAGCTGAAGCCTCAGACCTACCTACAGCACTCAAATCTCTGCCCCATCATCCAAGCCAGCATCTTTTTCTTCCACCAGAATTCAAAGCACAGACTAAGTTTGTAGCATCTGGAGGGTGGTGCTGCTCCTTAAGGAAGAGAACCAGCTCAAAACACAGAAAATCCCCACCACAGGCTTAGGGCCAGGAGCCAGCTGATATAACACCGTGGCTAGCACAAGAGCTTCGGCCACCGAATGGAAATAGCTGTCAGTGGATCCTGGGCGAGCCACATTTCCCCTGGCTGAGGACTTGGCCTTCTGTGTTTAAATCTTTCATCACATTGCACACCCACTCCTTCCTGCCATCTGCCAGGCGCGCCATGCCCCGGGCCAAGTCTGGTGCCGGCTGCTTCTCCCCGCGCAAGCCTCCCCTGCCCAGATATGCCCAAGTGCTTCTGCACACTCCAACTGCTCTTCTCAACCCAGAGAGGAGCCAAGTTGGGAGCTCTGCTGTCATTTCCCCTACCCCCACATCAGCTGTAGCAGGAGTGAGCAACTGCTTTGGCTTCTCTTTACCTTTCAGGGCCATCTGGACAACCTCAGACCTCGTGCTAAAGGGAGATGGAGGAGGGCCAACAGCACCTTCATGTTGTCACCCAGGAAGCAAGTTATAGCCTGGAAACAGGAGGTTTATGTACATTCATGAAATAGTCAGGGCTTCCTTGTGCTCCTTTATGGCTGCAGAGTCCTCTGGGGATGGCATGGACTCCTAATGGAAGCTGCATTAGCTAATCCAGTGATTCAATTACTTCTAAATACTCTCTGGTGGCAGGGGCTAGTCTTCCGGCTCACTTACTGGAAATAGTTGCTCTTCCAGGGGGAGGGGAGATGATCTTCCATTATAAGAAGCATCCCCTTCTCTTCTCTTTGCATTGTCTTTCCACAGGTAGGAGTCAGCCTCAAAGGGCACAGATGGAGTCACATGGACCTGAGATCCATTATTTCTCTCCCCAGTGGGTTGGACACAAACCATTCCTGGCTCCACCATCATAAGAGTTGTATGAAGCTAGGTGACACCAGCTCAGCACAGTGATGCCCCAGTGGCCACCAACTTGTGGGAGCTGGCCCGTGCCCATCTGGCACAGGGTGAAGCCAGAGGTGCTCAGTCCTGCTGACACTCAATTCTGTAAGCTTGTCGGTCTAGAACCAACACCCAGATGATATCTGGGATTGCCCTGCCCCATCCATTTGTTACATGGCCATCCTCCAGTTGGACAGCACTGTGTTCAGTAAATACAGAAAAGACATCGAGGTGCTGGAGGATGTCCAGAGAAGGGCAACAGAGCTGGTGAGGGTTCTGGAGCACAAGTCTTGTGAGGAGCAGCTGAGGGAGCTGGGGGTGTTCAGCCTGGAGAAAAGGAGGCTGAGGGGAGACCTTCTAGCTCTCTCCAACTCCCTGAAAGGAGGGTGTAGTGAGGAGAGGCTGGTCTCTTCTCCCAAGCAAAATTGATAGGATGAAAAGACATGGCCTCAGGTTGTACCAGGTTATCAATCAGTTATCAAAGGGTTATCAACAATTGGAACAGGCTGCCCAGGGAAGTGGTGGAGTCACCATCCCTGGAGGTATTTAAAAGATGTGTAGACGTGGTGCTGAGGGACATAGTTTAGTGATGGACTTGGTAATGCTAAGTAAATGGTTGGACTGGATGATCTTACAAGTCTTTTCCAACCGAAATGATTCTATGAGTCTATGATCACTAAAGCAGATGGCAAAAGTATGGGTACCAGGCTGGACAGACTCCTATCCAAGCCATCACTATGTATTCTACTCCCCAAATTCATATTGAAGTTTTAATGGGACATTTCTTCATTTCCTACCCCGAGCTTTGGCGCTGTGCATGAATACACTTCAGTGGTGCGAGATGGCAAAAGTATGAGTACCAGGCTGTCCAAGCCATCACTACGTATCCTACTCCCCAAATTCATATTGCAGCTTTAACGGGACATTTCTTCATTTCCTACCCCGAGCTTTGGCGCTGTGCATGAATACACTTCAGTGGTGCATCTCAGACAGTCCTTGTCTTAGGCATATGCAGAGGTGTCACCTGTGTGTCACACAGCACATCCACGCTCAGTGCTTTGCTGCATGGACAGAGCCTCATAAGCCTAAGGACAGCATCAGTCTTACTTCTTGAAAGCACAGATGAGATGAAAGACAAATTCAGCGCGCTCAGATGAATAAGAAGCTTGTGCCAGAGAAGAGCAGGTTTGATCCTGTAATGAAGGAGGGCTGTAACCAGCTTCATCTGGTGGATACACACATAGAGATTACTGCTCCCCTCTGGAAAGTAATCAGCCAGACCATGGGAAGGTCTGCTGTTGGTGTCAAGTGGGTTTTACATAATAATACACTTATTTCTTAGAAACAGACAGAAAAATGTGGAAAGATTTGCACAGAATGGGAGTGCCAGGTACAGCTCTTTTTGATTTGTCAGGGATGAGCTATCAAAGAAGATCCACTTTTTGGCTTTCCTTTTACATTAGGATTGCTATATTCACTTTTGACCAGGAAAATGCTAGAAGTATGTACAAAAGACATTGTCTGCAGAGCCTTAAAAGGGAAAGATAAAACTTACAGGCTTCTACCAAAATCTTCGTATGGCCAGGAACCATGGGGCAGACATTCATAAATTGGCTCATAGCCTTAAAAAGCAAAGAGATCAAATATATATATGAAATCTATATTAAAAACTCTATCTAATATATATTTGTGCATATACACAAATACATATGAAGTATTTTCAAATAACTAACTCCCTACTGGGGAGAACGATCAGTGTTTGCAACATGCTGCTGCAGAGCACGGAGTCAAGCGATGTGGAACTGCCTTAATTACAATTTCACTCGGTGCTTGTCCCAGGCTTGGGCTCTTGGGGAGGAATTGCTATTTGCAAGTGGTTTAACACCCTGCTGCTGCTGGTCCTGAGTTCCCAGCTCCGAGGGGCAGGAGAAGGGCTGTTCACAAGCAGTTCAGCTCACTGCTGCTGTGATAAAGGGGACAGCAGCGAGCTTTGGCCAGAGGGGCTTTCCCAGGAGCAAAGCGTGATCAGGCAACTCAAATCCTGACTAATCTTCCCATCCAAAGAGCACACGACTGAAATCCAAGACTTCTGCCCTTCAGCACTGGTCCAGTACTTTCAGAAAGCTCAAGCTTCGATTCTAGACTCAAGTTTCAAGAGAATGAAAGACATTCTTTGCGTCTGGGACAACATCCAGACTCATTTTGGAGGAAAGTTCATGCCCAAGGATGTCTCCAGCAGACTGTTTGGATGGAGCCATCCCATTTTGCAGAAGAACACAGTTTAGGTACATGGATGTGATCTGTGCTGAGCCACCCCATCTCATGACCAATGACCACACTCTGACTTACGGAGATAATTCCATTGCATGGTCCTGGTAGATCATTTCTTCCTGGACTGGGTGGGATTTCCATGGACCTTGGGACCAGTGCTGCTCTGCCGATGTTGCCCACACTGATTTGCTGAGTATATGGGTGCAGTTTAAGGAGATCAAGCAAGGCACCCAGCTGTAAAAGTCCCTGTTTAGTATCAATAAACATCACTCTTTCACCACTACCTTTAGGGGAAAGCCCTCCGGCTAAATCTAGGTTAAAAATCTAGTCATAGGTGGGACATAGGTAACTTGGAGAGTGTGGAGGGGAAGGAGGTATAGGGAGAAAGCACTGCATAAATGGTAACATAAGACAGGCAGAAGATATCATAAATCCAAGGAGAAAGAGTCAAACAGATAGAGCCTGGAATTCAGTTGTAATAATACATTTCCTTTGCATTGTAGAAGAACTAGTTTAGAGAGAGGAAATTATGAATGAGGAGTGACTGGGATACAGAGTCACCTTGGAAGGTGAAATAAGCAAACTATGAAATAACTTCTTTCCTCAAATCTGGGAGTGCAGAGGTCTTGCCATTCGTTGCCTTGTCAGGTATGAAGACAAACACCTGGCTGTGGAGACCACGCAGCCAGAAGGACAGGCAACCAGGTGATGGGCATGCCAGACTGCATTTAAGCTGCCTACTTTGGTGTGTGAGTTTAATTTAGGGTGTGTTTTAGTTCACGAAAGGAGTGGTTCTGACTTCCTGATCTGCTACTGTCAATGCAGAGAGGTGGGCAGACTGTCTGAGCAGCCCCCTTATTGCACAGACTCTGGATATGAAGCCTACCTCCTTCCTTCAACTCTGGGGAACCTAGATGTGGTGGTGCCATGCGACACATGATCTGAGCTGCCCATCACTACGGTGAAGCCTGCTGGGTACCGCAGCTAGTACCTAAGTCCTTTTTGGAAACCATAATGTGGATATGGCCTTCATTTGAGGAAATTCCAGGAATTTTGAGGAAATTCGCTCTCCCACTCCACAGCCATAAAGTACCACAGCTGTAGAGCATGTGGCCACAGCTGTAGAGCATGATGGGAGGACCAAGGGCATTTCCTAGCACTACTCGTGCACCCCGTTGGTGGCAATGATGGAGTTAACATAGCTCCCATCTACATGTTGAGTGGGCAGCTTGCCAGAGGCTGGAAGTCTGGTAAATAAGCAGGCACATCTTGGCTCACTGGGAACAGATTGTTAACTCAGTTCAGCTCGGGGTGAGACGCGCTGCCGAGCGGCTGTCATTAGCGGAGGGGATTCAGTGGTCATGACTGCATGTCACTGTCACAGCCGGAGCTGCAACGGGGCTGGAGACCGGGTAAGAGGAAATGAGGTTTGGCTCTCGACCAAGCCTTGCAGTCCTTGCTCCACCAGCACTCCCACTGCCCGTCTCGGTGTAACCTGCTGTTCAGTGGGTGATTCATGGTCCTCCCCCGGCGGCCAGCCTACGGGCGTGCAGCTATAGTTAGGTCTCAAGAGCTGAAAGTTCCCCAAGTCAGTTCCCCAGTCATAGAATCATAGAATCATTAGGGTTGGAAAGGACCTCAAGGATCATCGAGTTCCAACCCCCCTGCCCTGGGCAGGGACACCTCCCACCAGACCAGGTTGCTCAAGGCCCCATCCAGCCTGGCCTTGAACACTTCCAGGGATGGGGCAGCCACAACTTCCCTGGGCAACCTGTTCCAGTGTCTCACCACCCTCACAGTCAAAAATTTCTTCCTGAGATCTAATCTGAATCTTTTTTCTTCCAATTTAAAACCATTTCCCCTTGTTCTATCATTACACTTCCTGGCAAAGAGTCCCTCCCCAGCTCTTCTATAGGCACCCTTCAGATATTGAAAGGCCACTATAAGGTCCCCCCGGAGCCTTCTCTTCTCCAGGCTGAACAATCCCAGCTCCCTCAGCCTGTCTTCATAGGAGAGGTGCTCCATCCCTCAGTCCTTCCCTTCATGCTGATCCCAGTGCAAGGACCATCAGGTTTGTTGGTATTGCTGACTGACTTGAGATCCCCCGGTGCCAAATGGGGCAAGGAGACTGCAAGCATCATCATCCTGGCTGACGTACCATGGCAGAGACAACATGCTGGATGCTGCCGAGCTGCAGCAGAACCAGTTTAGCTGAGAAGTTACAGGATGCTGACAGAGATGATAACTCATAAGGGTCTAGGTGGGGGTAAGGTGGGCACATCAACCATCCCCTCTCCAGACAGCCACATCACCAAAAAGGCCATGGCTGCTGGTAGTCATGAAACTGGGCATCTCTGTCCACCCGAGGGCCATCTCCCCAAGAAAATGGGACAAGGTCCACAAGGGAACTGGATCCTCCAGTATCCTTTTTGGGAGCAAACCATCAGCTGGGCTTCAGCTAGTGGAGCCACGTCATCAAATCCCCTTCTAAAACCTGCCAAACTGGAGAATATATTTATCAGGAAACCTGTGCACCGCAAGGGCAAATACTGGAACACGATCCATTTAGGGAAAAAAAATAAACAGCAAATCCAGAGCACACCCTGTGCTGTTCCCTCGAGCTGGAGCTCAGGCACAGAATTATGGACCTATTATCCGGGCTAAAGGCAAAAAAATCCATCAGAAGTCATTGGTGTAGGGCAGGCGGTGCACATTGGAGCAGTTTCAGCTCAGTCCAGCAGAAGCCGGTGGGGGACTCCATCTGCTCCAGCCAGCTTGTCGCAATGCCACGCTTGCAGTTAATTTGTGTGTCCTTGGTGCAGTTATGAGGCTCTGCGTGGGGACGTGCTCTCCATCCCCCGTTGGCTCCCAGCGAGAGGCCAATCCAAAGTTGTGCCCCCAACATCGCAGGGCATTGGAAGGGAATCGGTCGTGGCGTCACGGAATCAGCTGGAAAGTTTGCAGAGCCGCAGCAAGGCAGGCAGGCTCATTTTTCTCAGCTGATAAAAAGCCTGAAGAGCATTTTTATTAAATCCTTTGAGGGGGAAACCCCAGGACCAGCAGCAGAAGGGCACAAGGGTTTGTGATGGAGAGAAATCCTCTCTTAAACCACACAGAAACCTGAGGGAGAGGCTCAGCAGAGGCAATGGTGATTTACGAAAAATTATCAACAACTCCTAAAAACGACATGACCACAGCAGTGTAACAAACCAGCTCTGAAAAACGTGCACTAAAAACCCTACTAGGAGACGGAATCCAAACTGTGTAACGATACAACTTTATCACAGCCTGTATAGCAATCAGCAAACAAACCTTCCTGCAGTTTTTTGAGGGTAGGAAGGTTGGGACTTTCATCTGGGAGTGTTGGTGGACAGCTGGCTGAACATGAGCCAGCAGTGTGCCCAGGTGGCCAAGACAGGCCACCAGCTTCCTGGCCTGTATCAGAACCAGCATGGCCAGCAGGAGCAGGGCAGTGATGGTGCCTCTGGACCGGGCACCGGTGAGGCCTCATCTCAAGGGCTGTGTCCAGTTCTGGGCCCCACACAAGGACATTGAGCTGCTGGAGCGTGTCCAGAGGAGAGCCACCAAGCTGGTGAGGGGTCTGGAGAACAAGTCATACGAGGAGAGGCTGAGGGAACTGGGCATGTTTAGATTGGAGAAAAGGAGGCTGAGGGAAGACCTCATTGCCCTCTACAACTCCCTGAAAGGAGGGTGTAGAGAGTGGGGGTTGGCCTCTTCTCCCAAGGGAATAATGACAGGACCAGAGGAAATGGTCTGAAGTTGTGACAGGGGATGTTTAGATTAGATATTAGGAAGAATGACTTTCCTGAGAGGATGGTCAGGCCCTGGAACAGCCTGTCCAGGGAGGTGGTGGAGTCATCATCCCTGGAGGTATTTAAGAAGTATGTAGATGTGACTCTTCAGGGCATGTTCTAGTACCCGAGATTATTGGTTTGTGGGTGGGTGTGATGTGGTGGGGTGTTGTGTTTTTTGGGTTTTTTGTTGTTGTTGTGGTTTTTTTTGTGTGTGGTTTTTTTTTGTTTGGTTGGTTTTGGTTTTTTTGAAGTTGGACTCAATGATCTCAGGGGTCCCTTCCAACCATGGTGATTCTGTGATCTCTGCTAAGCTGTGAGCAGCTACGGTGCATGGCAGAGAAACAACCATAGTGGAAGGTTTCTGGGGCAGGATCTGCCTCGTATCACAGTGGCTACCTGGCTGGGGCTAAAATAATACAATGAGAAACCGCAGTGTGTGGGGGAACAAGTCCTTTTGCAGGAGGACAGCTGCTACTCGCCAGTTAAACCCAAAATAGACCCTACCAGGTTTACTGTCAGCAGCCAGCCACCAAGCAGGTGCTTGTGAAAAACACCTCTGTGATGCAGGGGACAGATCTGAAGGCCTGTTCTCTACCCTGAACCCACCCCAGGCCACATCTCTTGCTCACTGATCCATTGTTGCTCCTGGTCTCTGTCCCGGAGCAGTCACTTGAACCTGATCCAGCAGTGCCTGAAGCTTTCCCAGACCCTTTCCCTGACATGGTGCTTGATGCCAACTTCTTCCCCTTCTCTTCTCCTCGATTTTGCTGCATGTTGTCTCCACAATTTTGTCACCTTCCATCCAACTCTAACCACAGCCCCGCTTGGCCTTTGAATAGCAACTCTTATGATTTGGGGACCTCCATCACCATCTCCTGTTTGGAGGAGAGCTAGCTTGGCTTCCAATAACCCACATCGTAACAAATAGAAGATCTAGGTGTCTTCTTTTCCTCACAGTATTTGCATTTGCAACCTTACTTCCACATCGAATGCAGAATTTGATAGCAACCTGGCAAAAGAACAATGGTTTACTACCAAAGAAACTAAGTGCAAGTCAGCCAAGTGCCTTACCCATAGGGAGTCTCTGTGAAGGAAGCCTTCACCACCGCGGAGGATTTGTGTGGCAGATGCTCACTGGAGTTGATTAGACAGAAATAATCTCCCACTCTCATACCAGTCCTGGCCCTCCCTCTCAATTCAGGTGGAAAAAGGGTCTGAAGAGAGAAATCTTTCTCCTTTTCAAGTGCTTCCTCCTCCACGCTACAAAGTGTTGTTCCCACCCTCGTATGGCCTGTGAGAAGTGGGAACACGCAGCACATCAACCTTTCCCTGGGAAGCAGACTCCCAAGGAACAAGCGATACCATTTTTCTGCAAGTGAACTTTAAAGAGGAGGAAGCCTTTGTTTCTTAGATCCTTTTAGGTGCTGATCAATAACGAAGCTTCAAACCTCCGCAAATACGCCTTTCCCTGCAGTCAAACCAAGCCTTGAGGCCGCTTTTGCTCTTTCTGATGATGGGCAGCCTTTCTTCCAGCCCTGCATCACCACCCCTCCCGGAAGGTCTGCCATCAGAGGAAGACCCAGGGTCTGCACACTCGATATTCAAGCCAGCAAACAGCTACAACATCTACAGAGCCAATTAGTAGGAAGGGACGGCTGCGGCAGGAGCGGTGACCGATCCGACTTCCTGGGGTGGGCCGAGCAGAGAGGGTGACATCTTAGTGACACAGGGCAACCCATCTCAATCCCAGCTGCATGTCCATCTCATTCATAATGCAGCTGGGCCCTTCACTGCTTTTCCCTGTTGCTTTCGCTACCGGATGAACAGGAAAATCACTGATCATTAGCAACAACAGACAGAAGGATCCCAAGGGCAAAATTTATATTATATTCATAAAATCAGCTCTCCTCTCAGGCAGTCTCTTTCCCTGTGGCAGGTCTGCTCCACGGAGCATCTTTAAAAATACAGGTTTTATTTCAGTGGTGGCAAAAATCAAGGTCTTCTTATGCTAGGCACAACACGATTAAGTAGATCATCTCTGCTCCGTAGCGCTTAAAATTCAGATAGTCAAGACAATGTGCAAAGGGAACAAGAGACAGGGGGAGGTGAGCTGACTTTCCAAGATCATATTGGAAATTAGTTTCTGAGTGAGAATACCACCGTGGTCTCCAGACACGGGCAGGATCACTACAGCACAGTGGGACTGTCCTATGAGTAATAATTTTAAATATCCGAAGTGCCAGAGTGTCTATAATTTTTCTTGGAGGCTGCCCTGATCACCAGAAACTGATATCTCTGATATTTAGCCTGAAGCACTATTCTCACCTAGTCGTAGTCCAGTTTACTGCACAACATAGTTTTCCCTCCCTCTCTGGTTTTTACACACTTCAGAGATCCCTAGTCTCTCAGGATGTTCTCCTACTTGCCATTGCCCAGAGAAACTGTATGTCTGCTCCTTGACCCTCTGGCTGCTCCTTCCTGGACTCTGGTTTCTCAAAGTCGTGCAGATTGATACCACCCCAGATAACCAAGACTGGCACTGCACTCCTTTGAAGGTAGTTGCACAAGAGAAAATATTATTCTTTGAAGATCATTGCAGAGAATAGTGCTTCCCACCCAGAATAGGTGCCACCACTTTCCCAGTTACTGACCTGCAATGCAGACACCTAGCAGATACATGACAAAACGGCAACAGCACATCACATATTTAGCTCAAGCCTTGGCAAAGTTGGGTCAATTTATAGCAAGACGCTGACCTGACAAATAATCATCAAGCCAGGTAGGATCAGCAGTGCCTCTCTCTGAGATACAGACTCAGCCTAGATTTATGGGGGTTAAAGCAATACCTCTGACCTCATTTGGGACCTGTAAACAGAAATCACAACACCTGATACCAATCCAACACCACAAACAGTTGTGGCCAAAGCTGTATGTCGTTGTTAGATCAAAGCTCATGGTTGAAATAACCCTCCATGGCTGCAACATCCTGTGATGAGAAGACTATTCCTTTGGCCAGCAAGGGAAGAGGCTTTTGTGCAGCATAGAGAAAGGAGCTAATGCAGGTATGACTGTATTTTTTTAATCTTTTTTTCTTTGTTTTTTTTTGTATCTTTTATTTTGTCTTTGACAAAGGAGGTTTGGGATCATGTGTGTTCTGCAGAGCTGGAAAAGAACCAATTCTCAGGAGGATCTTCATTTGGGCTGGTACCCTGTAATGTTCTTTATTAATGATTCAGACATGGGAGATCATTGAGTTTGCTGGAGATAATGAAATAAGGGCAGTGGTTAGGACTCAGAAGGACGTAACCATTTTGCAGGCTGATCCTAATAGAGGAGGCGAACGGGCACAGAAGTAGAATATGAAATTTAATGTGGCTAAGTGTGAGGCGATGCATGGGCATAAGAGCAGCCTCTGAGCTAAGTGCATTTTAAATGGTGCTGAATTAGTGACACAAAGGGAAAAGATCAAGTCGTACCCGACAGAATCAACATCTACCATCATTGCACAGCCATGTAATATAATGTCTCGGGGTCAGGCCTTCCCAGGAGGTCAACAGGAGAAGCAGGTGAGGGCAACAGCAGGCTCAGCTAACGATGGTTAAGGTAGTTAGAGGGAGACTCATTTGCTTCAGCTTTTCCTGATGCCAAGCATCATTCTCAGCTGCTACTTAAAGCTGTCAGGCAACTCGGGCTGCTCACACCCTGTTTTCTGATCTTTATTACTTTGCCAAAGTTTAATTGGGCCAGCTGATGCTTCTCAAGCTGGGTGTCTGCTGCAGGCTGGTTAGTGAGTTATTTGTGTTATTATTTGCCAGAGGAGGTGGAAGGAGGGAGGAGGGAAGGAAACTTGGGTTTCAATAAGAAATGAGCGCAACTCATTCCACATCAAAATGCACCAAACAAACCATTGGAAAAGATCCTTACAGCTTTCTGGGGGGAGTAGCTGTGCCTATTCCTTGGTTTGGAATAGGGATGTGACATGAGAAAAGAGTCATTCTGCTGTCTGGGGAATGGCTTTTCCCACTCCCTGGGGGTTGTGTACTTGCGAAGTTAAAAAATTCCAAAAACTTCAGCTTTCCAATTACTCAAGAAAGGCTTGTTAGTACATAGTAACTACATCCCCTGGGCCGTTTGTTTGCACTGACCATGCCCCTTGCCCTCACCCATCTATGAAAGCAGCTGGGTAAACCAGGGACATTTGAAGGTTTGCTAGCCCACCACAGAGAGAGCAACTTGGGACTTGCCTTGCAAGAGTCCTTATTTAGAATGAGAAATTGGACCAAGAAAACTTTTCTCCATAAATTTATTAGGGTCCTTTTTAGCTTCCTGAGCAATGACTGAAGAAAGAGAGACTAGACTAGACTAGAATATTTCAGTTGGAAGGGACTTACAACGATCATCTAGTCCAGCTGCCTGACCACTTCAGAGCTGCCCAAAAATTAAAGCATATTATTAAGGGCATTGTCCAAATGCCTCTTAAACACTGCCAGCCTGACCACTTCAGAGCTGCCCCAAAATTAAAGCATATTATTAAGGGCATTGTCCAAATGCCTCTTAAACACTGCCAGGCTTGGGACATCGATTACTTCTCTAGGAAGTCCGTTCCAGTGTTTCACCACCCTCTTGGTAAAGAAACGCTTTCTATTGTCTACTCTGAAGGCCACTCAGCTTTCTTTTCTCCAAACTAAAGAAGCCCAGAATCCTCAGCTGCTCCTCATAGGATGTTCCCCCCAGCCCTTTCACCAGCAAGAGTAAAGAACAAAAAAGGAATCATAGAATTGTCTAGATTGGAAGGGATCTTTAAGATCATCTAGTCCAACCATCATCCTAACCATGATTTAAAAACCATCACTAAGCCAAGTCACTAAACACTATGTCAACTCATCTTTTAAATACCTTCAGGGATGGTGCCTCAACTACTTCCCTGGGCAGCCCATTCCAATGCTTAATAACTCAATGGGGTAGAAGAAAGCCTTGACACAAGAAGATGTTGGTTGAGAGGACCTGGGATGATGGGACAGACATTTGCTGCAACCCAAACCACGACAAAGCATCGTTTTGGGACTGTACTGGTGGGCTTGGACCAAAACCTCACCAAGAGTCATGCTCACAGCTTGGATGACCACATGTTGGTGCTGTCAGCCCAAGCCCTGGTCCGTGTTAACTTGCCAGTGCAGACGTAGCCTGGTGCTCCCTTCTCACACATTCTCTGCTGTCAGCAGATGTAGATGAGACTTCTATACTCCTCTCATGTTGATAACACAGAGCACACTGTCACTGTTAGCACAAGCAAAGGAGCTCTGCAGGACGCCTTGACACAAGAAGATGTTGGTTGAGAGGACCTGGGATGATGGGACAGACATTTGCTGCAACCCAAACCACGACAAAGCATCGTTTTGGGACTGTACTGGTGGGCTTGGACCAAAACCTCACCAAGAGTCATGCTCACAGCTTGGATGACCACATGTTGGTGCTGTCAGCCCAAGCCCTGGTCCGTGTTAACTTGCCAGTGCAGACGTAGCCTGGTGCTCCCATCTCACACGTTCTCTGCTGTCAGCAGATGTAGATGAGACTTCTATACTCCTCTCATGTTGATAACACAGAGCACACTGTCACTGTTAGCACAAGCAAAGGAGCTCTGCAGGACGGATCTGAGAGATGAATTCTAGAGACAACCAACAGAGCGGGTAAGAAGGAGGAGTTCATGGAAATGTAGTCTCTTTCCTTAAAAAAGAGGAGAAAGGGGCCTAGTGGACAACCAACACAGCGGGTAAGAAGGAGGAGTTCATGGAACTGTTGTCTCTTTCCTTAAAAAAGAGGAGAAAGGGGAAAAAAAGAGGAAGTTATTTATAACTCTGAGACAAAAGAACGTTGGAGTTCTAAAATCAAAGCTCAGAAATACCAAAATTGCCAGTGTACATACTTTAATTCAACCCCTTTCATATATAGTCATTATATTATGAACTTAATTACACGGTTGCATGGGCTTTGTCTCCAGAACTTGGATACAATGCGCTTATTGAGTCAGGCACCAGGTTTCTCCCTGTCATTCAGTGGATAACCCCATCCCTTATTTTCCTGCACAGTATATGAGCCTTGCTCAAAAGGCAGCATTATATATTTCAAATTCTTTTCTCCGCTGATCCCCCATGCCAGAAGTTTCACTAGTATGAATGAATTTACTTTCAAAACACTCTCCTGAGATGAAGCAGTAGTATGATCCTCACAGTAAATGCTAGGAGCTGAGACACAGAGATAAAAAACATATATCCATTACGGCTGTTTGATTTGAGCTTGCCATGACCCATTTTTTCCAAAAGGTTAGCCTTTTTTAGAGCTTTCTTTGTTAGATCTCTAAGGTGCCATTCATTTTAGTTGCAATTTTAACTATTCAACATTTTTTACAAAGTAGACTGGTTTTAATGAATGGTTAACAAAGATTTTAGTCTAAACTACTTTCTGTGTATGTGTGACGAAGGCAGACTCTCTCCTGTGGTAGAGTCAGGGCTGAAATAGGGCTGGCCACAAAACAAAAATTCTCTTTGAAATGAGAGGAAATGAATGATGAGGATTTCATTTTGAAATATTTTAATGAATCTGAGACATTCTGCAATAGGCAAGGGGGCAGAAAAGAAATAGAGTCGTGGTTAGGTTGTATTTCTGGAATGAGCTTAAGCCAAGCTTTAGTCCCTGCTCTGAATCAAATAGAATTGAGGTCTTCTGAAACTGTTCCAAGTTTTAGCAAAAGCTAAATAAGGGATAACATAACAGGGTAAGAGGCAGACTAATGGGATAACCACACACCTTTGAACTTCAGGGGTTTTTAATCTTCAAATTTAACTATCTGTCACTCAAAACCCTATTTAATCATCAAAAGCTTTCCTGCTACATTGCGCTTTTCCATCAGAAAAAAACAACTTGTGACAAAATTTCAAACCAGCTCTACCTTTCCCCAGTAAAACTCGGCACTGGCTTTTCTCCCCTGTGGTATCTCACCCACTTCATCGTTTCCTCCTGATTCCACTGCCATGCATTTGGCCCCTGTGGCAAACTGCATCCTTCATATCTCCCTGGCAGCAAAGGAGACAGAACCTGTTTGAGAAAATGGGGGTTTGGTGAGAATTTTCCTTCCCTTAAGTCAAAGAAACTGGAGATTTGGTAAATCTTAAAGTTTTAGGTGAAAAATGCAACACAGTCAATATAAAACAGTACAGAATCACAGAATAACAGGGGCTGGAAGGGATCCCAGCACCAACTCAAAGCAAGGCCAACTCAAAAGTTAGATCTAGCTTTGAACTTAGATGAGGTTGCTCAAGGTCATCTCCTTGAGCTGTGGCTTTAGCAGAGAAGTAACCCAGGGATTACCCTGGAAAGGCTCACCAGCCATGGGCAGACACTTGTCTCCAGGAGCTCCCTGCCTCTTCTCATGAGGTTCCTGACCGTAAATAAGTGGAAACTGAGCAACAAATTGCCTTGTCCACATCTCATGGTGTGGCACCCGTGTCTTAACCCATTGCCCTGCTACAAAAACGGCAGAGCTTCACCAACGGTTACCAAACCCGCTTTGCTTTGTAGGTGGGATAACTGCAAACCACGTGTCCTGCTCCCTCTGCAAGAACTTCACAGACCCTGTCTAAAACACAACTGCTTAATTGCATTCATTAGTATGTTCAATACAATGTAATGCCAACGAAACAAGTGCCGAGCGTGTAACCAGCCAGATGTATGAGAAAGGTGATCTACCAGGCCACGGGAGCATCTCATGAGAGGCAGCTTAGATGATAGCCTCCTGTCCCCGGCCGTCGTGCAATTAGAGCCTTTATCCTAATGCATGTACCCACGTGGGCACCGGCGACCAACATCCTGCCCTTTCCCAACTTTGGAGAGCTCGTCTTTGTAGCCCTGATGTCCTTTTAATGTAGAATTTTTGATGCAATTATTTATTTACATGACCGTGCAGCCTAGAGGGGCTCGCTTACAAGGGTTGCGTGAGAAGACTGTGATTACTCAGGCTTTGCAGAAGATGATTAGAGCGGCGTGACTAAAGTGTTTAAAGCGATCTGTCCTAAAAAAGGGCAGGGCGTAAAGTGCCCTCTTCCTGCCGCAGCTGCTGTCTGTATTCAGAGGCAGATTTGTTAACCGCAGTGACAAAGGGAAGTTCTTCTTTCTTTCCCTTCTCATCGCCCTGGCAGGAATCAAATACTCGGGTTTGTTTTTTTTACTCCTTCCCAGTTGCCCGCTCAAAATGTTGACTCATTTCCAGGCAGCTACACCTTCCCCAGCCTCCTGACAGCAGCGAGGTGGGAGACGGGTCCCCCAAGGCATAATTTGAAGACAGCGTATTTTACAGAGCTGTCAAGAAGTTCTTCATTTGGGCTGCGGAGCCTTTATTACTCGTGACGTGTTGGAAGACAGAGAGGACCCAACTCGCGCCTTGGATTTCAGGATGAGTTTGCAAGACTGATAGGAAGAGAAAAAAAAAAAAAAACACAGAAAAAAAAAAACCACCACCACAAAACGAGCCCTTCTCTTTAATGTGGAGCTTATCTAAGCTGCTACTCACTGAGTTAGATAAACGTGGGCCCTCGCAATCTGATTATCACAGTCATTTCATAGGCTTGATACCATCTTTAATCCACAGGCCACTATGAAATTAAACTGGCTGATCTGTTGGGATAGAGGCAGGGGCTGAATAGCTGAAGGATGAAAAGGAAGGGTGTAAAAAGGGGAAGATGAAGGAATTTCTTTTCATCGCTCAGTTTGTACTCTGTCGGCCGGAATATTCATTGTGGGTGGCAAAGTTTGGAAGGATGAAGGAATTTCTTTTCATCGCTTGGTTTGTACTCTGTCTGCCCGAATATTCATTGTGGGTGGCAAAGTTTGGAAGAAATAGTGAGGGGAAAAAAAAAAACCACCACAGTAACAGGAAATCTTTGGGGAAAATTCAGAGAACAAGAGTCTGATGGCAAATATTTCCCTTAAACCTTTCTAATGTTTGCTCACATGCAAAAGGCACTTGCTTTTAGTATGCAGATGGAATTTGCTATCTGCTCTAAAATGAGAGAAGAGGAAACAGAGATGGAATTTAAGAGTATTTACTGGGATTTGAGAGCATTCTCCAGCTGGACCAAGTGGATAAGATACACCTCTGAACTGCAAAATGACTCCTGAAGAGTAGTAGCTGCCTCCTACCCCTACCTGTGAAGGTCAGGGTCTCTATGAAAACGATGTGGTTCTACATGAAAAAAACGCATCAGCACAGCCACATGGCCTTATCCAGGAGAAGGTGCCCAGAAAGGGAAGAGAAGGATGAAGTTGCATTTTTTCAGTGGTGCCCAGTGGGGAGGAGATGGGTGCAAACTTGAATATAAGAAGTTCCACCTCAACATGAGGAGGAACTTCCTCACTTTGAGGGTGGCAGAGCCCTGGAAGAGGTGGTGGAGTCTCCTTCTCTGGAGACATTCCAAACCTGCCTGGACACGTTCCTGTGCAACCTGCTCTGGGTGGACTTGCTTTGGCAGGGGGTTGGGACTAGATGATCTCCAGAGGTCCCTTCCAACCCCATATCATTCTGTGATTCTGTAAATATGTTCTGTAGGGCTTGAGATTTGCAAATAGGGAGGCATCTCATGAAGGAGCCAGTTTTCCAGAATGCAAGACCCCTCCTCCTCCTAAATAATCCTCTCCCCATCACAGTAAAATGGCCCAAACTGTTGCATAGACTGGATTTACCTCCCAGAACAGTTTTTCCTCAAGTGGAGAATGAAAGGAAGGAATTCCAACCCATGTAGCCAAAGTTTGACTTTTCTGGAGGTGACGAACTCCACTGGTTTCAGCGGACTTACTCAGGTTTGCACTGATGTCAGTGAGATCAGAGGTTGGTCTTGGTGACACAGAGCTGGTAGAGCAGTCCTCAAATTGTCCCTGACTCCATGGGCATCTGGTTTGCGTCTGGCTCTGTCTAACTTCCACCTCTGTAGCTCCAGCTCCGCAAAAATAGAGACAGCGGGGGGCTGAGGGAGAGGTGCGTTGGGCTGGAAAGGCTTTCATGAAGGGAGGTGGAGTTCTGTCATCTCATCTTTGAAGAGGCACTGCAGCAGGCAGGTATTCAGGCTTGGCTCGCGTCGGCTTTTACAAATGGAGCGATGTGAAGAGTTATAGATGGAGGGAGCTTTTAATCTCTGAGCAAGCTACAAATCGAAGGTGAACCTCATTAACTTGGACACTTTGTGTGTTAAAAAAATGAGAAGCATTTCACCTAATGAGAAGCTCTTAATAGGTGTTGTTTTTTTGCTAAATTATCATATTAACCAGCAGATAATTAACAAGCATTTTCTTAATGCGGTGCTCTACTGATAAAATCTCATTGTCTATAAATCATCAAGCTACGACAGAAAAAAATGGCTTTTTAATCATGCTGGGCATTATGGGCAAAAAGTATAAGACAATTTTAATTGTTGGGGAACTAGGGAGGGAAAGACAAGAATCTCTGATCTGTTGGGGGCCTGCGTGGGGTGCCTTAGGGTAAATCAAGCTCTTAGGGCTGGTTTTTAAAACACTTTAAAGTACTTACGGTCACTGATATGTCATTATTGAAATGGCTTCCTCAGAGGTACATTGTGGCAGAGGTTTAAGAGCAAATGAACATCCAAATGATACTTCAGAGCAGATGGGGTAGGGCGGGGGGGGTGTCCTCTAAGAAAAAAAGTCCTGGAATGGGAAATGAAGACGTTAAAGTTACCTTTTGAAAGTAGCGTTTGGGACCTTGGTTCCTATCAATTTCTTACTTCAGAGCAGATGGGGCAGGGCAGGGGGGGTGTCCACTAAGAAAAAAAAGTCCTGGAAAGGGAAATGAAGACATTAAAGTTACCTTTTGAAAGTAGCGTTTGGGACCTTGGTTTCTATCAATTTCTACTCCACGTAGTCATCATAATAGTATCTAAGAGTTTTCAGTCTTAATCCTAGCCCCCATCTCTACAGCCCTTGCTCAAAGTGACATGAGAAACTGTGGCTAAACCAAAGCTGACCTATGGTTTCCCAATTCTCTCCTGTTCCTCCCAGCCCAACGATCTATTTAGCAGGACAATGCCTACACAAGAGCATGGTCTCATGAACCAGAGGTGGACTGAGATAGCTCCGAGTTCCTGATGACCAACACCCTCCCTCCCAAGCACAGAATCATAGAATCATCTGGGTTGGAAACAAGATAGCTCCAAGTTCCTGATGACCAACACCCTCCCTTTTGCTGGGGTGTTTGATGGAGTACATGACAAACCCTCCCTCCCAAGCACAGAATCATAGAATCATCTGGGTTGGAAAGGACCTTTAAGATCGAGTCCAACCGCAACTGACTTATGACTCATTTCCACTCAAGTGCATCCTCCCAGCACCTCTCTGCCATTTCCACCATGGTCTCTCACTGGGACAAATAATCGAGTCCAACCGTAACTGACTTATGACTCATTTCCACTCAAGTGCATCCTCCCAGCACCTCTCTGCCATTTCCACCATGGTATCTCACTGGGACAAATCCCATCTAGTTCAATACTTTTCCCACAGACACTCCTGGTACCAACCCAGCACTGATCAATATCTTGCTCTTTCTGCAGAACAACCACAAAGTCACCGGCAGCAATTTCTGAGACGTCCTGGTGGCTTCTCAGTTGAACCCCTCAAACTGCCCAAATAATTTCAGCCTGTTCTCATATTTTTACTAGTTCATGGCTCTGCCTTTCACATCATCTTTGCCCTCTCTGCCTGCAGGGGAATTTGGGCAAGGGAGGAGTTTGCAGGGAGGTGAGGTGGCAGAAGATGAGCCGAGCAGAGGGCAAGGCTCCTCTGGGTGCTCCCTGCCCACATTTTCCCCAACACCTGCAGGCTGAGCTGGCTTGGAGTGACATAGCAGCAGTTTTCTTCTTGGCATCCAGCTGCTCTGACCACTTGCTGCTGGGGCTGTGGGCTCTGTGCCAGCTGGCCCGGGTCAGAGAAAGTTGTGCACGGGTAGGAAAGTCAGACCAATGAGCAAAGAACAAATCTACAGACACCAAGCTCAGAAGCAAAGAGAAGAGGAGAAAAGCAAAACAGAGAGAAAAACTTCAAGCCTGAACTGTTCCAGGGGTCTGGGTGTGTAGGATATGAAACCTTCATTTCTAGTTCATAATCCATAGCTATCCAGAAGAGCCCAGCTGCCCTCATGAATACTCATGAGGCCGTGGGCATGGAAACAGACCTCAGATCCTTTTGCTCTTGTGGAAAGTCACCAGCTGCTTGAACGAAAGGAGACTCCCTTCTGATGGTCCTCAGTGTCAAAACTATGATGCATTCATTGCCTCAGCCTGTCTAGCAAACATGCAAGAAGCTGTGCCTCCAAGGACCCCAGAAAATTAGCACCCATCATGTAGCCAAGTCCTTAAGACCTATAACCCACCCTAACATGGTGAGAAAGTAGCATGATGAATATCCCAATGTTCCAGCTCCTTTCCATCCTTCCACATTTCATGCATGGAGGGGAAAGCCAGGGTCCCAATGCACAAAAAACCCAAAAGCCTCTAATAATTCATTGTGGACTGCATCCTAAGAGGGAAAAATGCTGGAGGACCCCCAGGTTGAGTGGAGCCTGAAAGGACAGTAGTGAAGCAGAGCTTGGCTCCTGCAGGCTGGAGATAGTTGGTTTCACTGCAGGACTTTTGCATGAGGAGGTTGGCAGGGGATGGCTCTTCTCTGGCTTGTCTTGTGCCCCAGTCCTGGTACCACCGTGCCCTGGAGTGGGTGCTGCTCTGCCTCTTCACATCTCCCATGGAAAAAAGAGGGAGGAAGCTGGAGAGACAGCATGGGGTGAGGATGGATGAGAGCAAAATATTAGGGAGGGAGGAGGAAAACAGAGCGCCCAGCGTGATCGCATGTGTTGGGATGGCATCGGGCCCCGAGCACAGACCACGCATTTGTAACATGCTCTTGGCACTTGCTTTTATATCCAGCAACACGGGGACTTGTTAGAGGTAACTAAAGACCACCAGGAGCCTTCATCCAGAATTCAAACAGTGAAAACTCTTCCATTAACTCTCCCTCCCTGCCAGCTCCTCTCCTTTTCTTCTTTATTTTACCTCTAGGTTACGGTCAGCATCTCGACTGGAATTACCTCAGGCTGCTGCTGAACCAGCTCTGACCTCTGCTGCAAATGTTTTTTGGGGGCCTGGTGCCTGGCAGTGGAGTCCTGGCTGATCAGTGTGAGCCATACACCCTGGCCAGCTTCCCCCTCCAGCCAGCAACGTGATGGACTTGGGAGGGAGGGGGGAGGAGGAGAAGGAGGTTGGTTTGGGGCTGTTATAGCTAATTTACTCCGTGATTTATAGGAAGGGAAAAATCCATTTGGAATTTAAAGCCGCTATTAGCCCCCTTTCAGCGTGCATGTGTCTGCATGTATATAAAACATATATATATATATAATATAAACCCTTATAAAAAATAAAACATAATGAAAAGGGGGAGGGGGAGGGGTGTTTGCAAGCCTTGCAGGCACAAAGCGCTGGAAATGTGCAGCAAGCTTTATAATTACCAGAGCATTTCCAGTGTGTCTGGGCCACAAAAGCTCTGAATGGAATGGCTTCCTGTCCCTCTGCCTCTCCCTGCGACTCTTCCTTCCATCACAAAGCTCATGGAGCCCTGTTTGAAGTTTCAAAAGGAACATTTTTGTGAATGAGATAATCAGCGCCGGCTAATCGGCCGCGAGCCCCTTCTTGTGTAATCCATACACCTCCAGCGGAGGGAACAAAGCCACGTCTGGATAATCCCCTTGGGTCATGCCTTGAAGCGTGTCGTGTGGGCCCTATGGCAGGAGAGGAGGCAGGAAGGATTAGGTTGTCAAGAGTAGAGGTACGTCTGTGTTCTGACATCAACCAGGACCTCGTTATGCATAATTCCAGGTAATGAACTCCAGGAGTGAGGCAGTGAGCCATTTGGCATGCTTGGGTCCCTGTACTGGTGGTGTAGAGGTGACCCTATTGACCAGCAATGAAGAAGCCACATGGGAAAGTACCCTTTGACCTGTGCACCAGAGTCTTGTGCCCTGCAGGTGGGACAACAAGGGTGGAACACAGAATCATAGAATGGTTAGAACTGGAAAGGATCATGATCATAAAGATCATTCAGTTCCAACCCCCTGCCCTGGGCAGGGGCACCTCCCACTAGACCAGGTTGCTCAAAACCCCATCCAGCCTGGCCTTGAACCCCTCCAGGGATGGGGCAGCCACAACTTCTCTGGGCAACCTGTTCCAGTGCCTCACCGCTTTTATGGTGAAAAATTTCTTCATATTATCAAATCCAAATCTATCCTCTTTCAGTTTAAAACCATTACCCCTCATCCTATCATTCCATGCCCTTGTAAAAAGTCCTTCCCCATCTTTCCTGTAGGCTCCCTTTACACACTGGAAGGGACTCTAAAATCCTCTAATCCTAAAAAGTCCATCTCCAGCTTTCTTGTAGGCCCCTTTCAGATACTGGAAGGTGACTATAAGGTCTCCCCAGAGCCTTCCCTTCTCCGGGCTGAACACCCCAACTCTCAGCCTATCCTCACAGCAGAGGGGCTCTATCCCTCTGATCATCTTCGTGGTCTCCTCTGGACGCCCTCCAACAGGTCCATGTCCTTCTTATGCTGGGGGTCTCAGAGCTGGACGCAGTACTCCAGGTAGGGTCTCACGAGAGCAGCATAGAAGGGCAAAATCATCTCACCCAGGAGATCTCTGTCTCCTCCATCACTTGAGAAAAGGTCTTAACCATCACTTTATAGACTGTCCAGGAGGTGAAATCACTTTCCAGCTTGTAAGTGGTGCCAGGCTGCTGCACCAAGAGATGTGGGACCAGGGGGGGAATGGAAAGACAGGGCCGCTGGGGCTGTAGCCTTGTGCTCAGAGCATCCAAGGGGAGGGAGCGGAGCTGTGCAGGGGTCTGGGCTGCTCATGCATCTCACACATGGAGTCATCAGATCAAACAAACAGCAAAACCCGGGAGCAACCTCAGAAGCTCTTAAATCCTCCGCTTCCTCATTGCTATGGAAGAAGCTTGTGCTGTGTGGGGAAAGGTGAGCAGGAGCATGCGTGTGAGTGTGTGTGTGTGCACACATACACACCTGTGGTGGGCAAAGAGCACACGTTTCTGACCCAGCCACTCACCCTGCATCATTTGCAGGACTAAACTTGCTGATAAAAAGAGGCTCAGAGCTGCCTCGCTGAAACAAACACTCAAGAGCAGTGAACATCCATCCTTGGGGTCTAAACTTGTTCTGCCGTTAACGGAACGGACCCCAATTAAAAAGGCAAAAGGCCTAGTTCCCCCTTCCCCAAAATCCACCCCAGAAAAGACAAGCTGTTGCTGTTACGCTGCAGCAAAAGCGACTCTGTCAACTGTCTTTGGGGAGCCCTGCTCCCCCCGGATGGAGGAATCTCTCTCACGCTGACTTGCTCGCATCCGTACGCGCTTATTCCTGCTCTGTGCCTCTCCAAGGGGAGCCATCACTCTCCTCCAAACGCTCTCCTGGAGTCAGCGGTGATAGGCAATGTAATAATACCTTTTATTGGGTCAATACATCAGCTGGAAAACAGCAGCTATCCCTTTCTTCAGGTGATGGCCAAAGAGTGACCTATGTGAGTGTGCCGGCCGGTATATTATAGCTGTTAGGCTGGCCCGATAGGCAGGATGGTATATTTACCTCTCTTCGTTTGTCTCTTGGTGCTTTATTGCATTTCCTGTTTTGTGAGCAGCCTTAATAAAACATCTTTCTGAAGGGCTCTCCGCCGCGTAGTAAATATCCTCCCTCATCCGCCAACTTAGATAGGGATCAATCAATCAGAGGAGGCCCCTCGAGATGCCAGGGTGCATCACTCAAGGTTAGGGACCGGACAGGCAGGTGACAGCAGAAGGATTGCAATGTTTCTGCTAGGAATTAACCCCCACTGCTGCTTGCCAAAGAAATAAAAAAACAAAAATAATAATAAAAAAAAATATGAAGAGGCTGGGAGAGTCCTCCAAAGATGGGAAAGATTTCATCTCTCATCCTCAGCAGGGTTTCTTTAAACAGCCTGGAGGAAAACAGGCGTCCCTGAAATCAGCCATCTGGGTGGCTTGGTATAGAGAGCAGAAACAGAGCAGAATGCCTTGGGCTCTCCTGCCAGTCGACATCAAGATCTAGCCGTGGATTGGGGGGTACCACACAATGCAAGACCTTGGGAACCTTCACACTGAGAGATGGGTCAGGACCAGGGTGTAAACCTCCATGGATAAGGCTTGATGGTGGGTTGTTTGCTTCTTGCTGCTCGGGAACCACATGGAACATCTTTTCTAGCTGGCAAGCCAAAGGGTGGCACCACTTGTCTGGTGTGAATCCAGCCTGGCCCTGCTCAGTGCCAGAAGGCTTGATGGTGAGTTGTTTGCTTCTTGCTGCTCAGGAACCACATGGAACATCTTTTCTAGCTGGCAAGCCAAAGGGTGGCACCACTTGTCTGGTGTGAATCCAGCCTGGCCCTGCTCAGTGCCAGACCGGGTGAGAAGGCATCTTCCCTCCATGGAAAGAGAGTTTTGTTAGTGATCAAGCCCTGACGACAAGGTTTTAATGCTGCCTGCACTTCCCAGCTTTGCAGGCGCCTCACATTAACTCTTCAGTGCCTTCCAGAAAGCAAAGAGAGGAATCCAAAAACATTAATTTATTGCTCCATTATTAACACATTAAAATGTCAATATTTGCCTTCGGTGGCCTGCAGTGCCAGATGGGAGTGTGGAAGCTCTCATGTAAGGAAGCTACAACCATAAGTAACGATGACCTTTTAATTGGTCCATTATAAGGTCGGAGCTTGGCCACCACTTTGGGAGAGTTCACTAAGCAGTTAATCCATTTAGCAGAGTCCGGATCTTTGGAGAGGATGTAAGTGGTGTGGTTCTTGTGTAAGTTGCATTTGAGAGTCATTAAAGGGTTGCTTTTTGCAGGAAGAGTCGCATTTTAACATCATTAGCTCCCCGGCTCCAGCAGGCAAGCCCTTGTGAATTATCCTTCAATGAAGCTGCTGCTATAGATTTCATCTTATAGTTTCCTACGTATAATAAACGACAGCTCTCAGACGTACTAGAAGAAAGGTTCTAATGGCAACCAACATGTGGGAGCAGATGATACCTCCAGACTCAGGAGTGAATTAAACCCGAACTCTCCGCAGACACTCGAGCTGGACGGAGGACAAGAGGCTGAGCGTTGGGTAGGGTAGGCACAGGTTGCATTTCATGATTTGGTTCCTTGCAACACTGACAGGCACGGTCTGCAAGCGTACATCCAGAGACATGCTTCCACCTGTAGCTGTTGTGGATGGTGCAGCCGGCTCTTTGGCCAGCTGGTCCATGCTCCTCTATCGCTGCATCTGTGTAAAAGCTGAGCTGTTTCTCTCCTGGTGCCAAGCCTGCAAAAGGGGGAGATGTCACTGCTTGGTTACAGAAACCCCTGAGCAGACAGTACCTGCCAAATTCTGTCCTCTAACATGGAGTTCACAGCCTTGTGCAGGATGAGACCAGCCCTGAGGAGAAGGACTTGGGCATGTTGGCTGATGAGAAGTTCAACATGCCCCAGCAACGTGCACTGGCAGCCCAGAAAGCCCCCCCGCCCTGGGCTGCATCCCCAGCCCCGTGGCCAGCAGGGCAAGGAGGGGGATTCTGCCCCTCTGCTCTGCTCTGGGGAGACCTCCCCCCAGTGTTGCCTCCAGCTCTGGGGCCACCAACATCAGAAGGACATCGACCTATTGCAGCGGGGCCAGAGGAGGCCACAGAGATGCTGGGAGGGCTGGAGCCCCTCTGCTGGGAGGGGGGGCTGAGAGAGTTGGGGGGATTCAGCCTGGAGAAGAGAAGGCTCCAGGGGGACCTTATAGCCCCTTCCAGTCCCTAAGGAGGGCTACAGGAGAGATGGGGAGGGACTCTTGATCAGGGAGGGGAGCCACAGGAGGAGGGGGGTTGTTTTTAACTGAAAGAGGGAAGATTTAGATGAGATCTGGGGAAGAACTTCTTTGCTGTGAGGGTAGTGAGACACTGGCCCAGGTTGCCCAGAGAAGCCGTGGCTGCCCCATCCCTGGAGGGGTTCAAGGCCAGGCTGGACAGGACTTTGAGCAACCTGGTCTGGTGGGAGGTGTCCCTGCCCATGGCAGGGGCAATGGATCTAGATGACCTTTAAGGTTCCTTCTGACCCAAACCATTCTATGATTCTATGAGATTACTCATTCAGAAGGATGTGCAATTAGGTTGGGGAAGAAGATGAGGCTGTAGGAACAAAAAGAAGGAAGGGTCCCTGTTCTCCTAACCTGCAGAGTGGGGATGGTTATGAGGGAAGGAATAAGAAGGTCCATTCATTAACGCATATTTGTTTTAAGGCCCTTCAGTGGTTAAAGGCTAGCTAAGAACATGTGTGCAACAGCTGCTAAAGTCTGAGGGCATGATTTGGAGCTCCAGGTAATTCTCTGTGTCCTCAAAAATGGCTCCAAATGATACAAAGTGCAGGCCTCAGCACAGGCTTGTTAATCTGGCCTCCAAGAACCTCCACAAAGCCCTTCATGGAAGTAGCACACCAAGATGGTAAAAACAGTGTGAAGGCCAGCAGTGCATGGGTTAACTTCAATGCTATAGCATCTAAGAGATGCTATAGAGATAGAATCCGAGTTAAACCTCAAAGCCAAAGGAGCTAGTTCTGCTTCCTTCCCCTGTCTGCCCTCCCTACCTTTCCCTCTGGTGGATCTACACTGGGCTGCTGTCCCCTTCATCTTCCAAAAATGATTATACTAACTGCAAGGGACCCTCTAAAGCCTTACCTGCTCAGGTGGACAACCCTGTGCATCTCCCCAAAATCAAAGACCCACAGTTACTGAGGAAGGGTGAGGGCAGATGGTAGTGCTGGACCAGCAAGGACAATTAGACCACAGGGTTCCTCCATGAGGTTGCAACACGGCAAAGCCCTGCAAGCCCTCTCCTGAAAATGATGGGAATCATGGTGTAGAGATCTACAGGGACGAAAGCTCAGGGGCATGGCCACCAGGTCACCCACATTGCTCAGGTGGTGCAAGGTTACACCGAGCGTCAGGGTTAGAAGGGAGACTTGAGCTGCCCATCGCTTCTCCTGGCAAGCACGGCAGCGCGCCATCGATAGAGCTGTAACTTGCCTGATCTCCACCCGTTCATCCTTGCAGGCCCCTGTCTCTCTGAGTTTCTTTTCCCCCAGAGCAGCTAATCATCGTGCTGCCACGACCTCCCGCCCCGGACCTCATCTGTATGGTGAAACCAACTTTCATGCTCAGCGGCAGCCCAGATTAGTGCCTTGTAAATAGAAGCATCTTTGTGCCCAACCACTGACCTTTGACTCAGCTCCTGATCTCAGTGGATTTGATGTCTCCAGCTATTTGTCTTGCCGCTCGCCAGGAGGAAGAATAGAGGAGGGGAGGCGGCACGCGACCGGGAGCCGAACGGAGCAGGGCTCTATTCTTGGCTCCGTCGCTGACGTCCTCCCCAACCCTTGGCAAAATGACTTACTCTGTCTGTTCCCAGGTTGCACGGGGTCATACCCTGCTGTGGTGGACATCTGCTGGAAGCGCTCGTAGCAGTAGGAGGATGCGATTTGGTTGGAGCCTGGATTGCTGTGCTTGAGTCTAAGATCCAATCCTGGACTTTGCAGAAGCTTAGATGGTCAAGGAATGGGAGGAAACAAAAGGAACCGTGCAGTTTTACTGCCATACCTTCTTCCTAAGATCCAATCCTGGACTTTGCAGAATCTCAGATGGTCAAGGAATGGGAGGAAACAAAAAGAACCGTGCAGTTTTACTGCCATACCTTCTTCATCATCAAACCATGGCTCTCTGAAATACAGCTGCCTCCTCCTCCTCCTGGCAGGTTAAATCCAGACCCCATATCTGCACCTTTCTCCTCATCTCTGGGGACATTGGTCTTACTGATGTCCCTCCATCTATTGCTCCTGCACACCTCAGTCCTGCCACCATCTCTGACCATCTTGTGTCCACCTCCCACCCTCCAGTTAGTCCCCTTCCTTCCCTGCCCGCTTTTCTCTCATCTCATCTGGGATTAGGACATTTCTCAATGGATACCAAGTCCCACAACGTCTCCACCTCCTACCCTGTCCAGATCTTGGCTGTTTCAGAGATTTAGATTCCTCCCCTTGTCCCAGTTCTTGCAGAAGCCCTCTCTTACAGAAAAAGTCAAGGTATTGCTTTACCATTACAATGGTTCCAGTACTGTCAATTGTGTCTCCTGACCAGGGACAACTTAATTAATTCATTAGAATCATAGAATCATAGAATGGTTAGAGTTGGAACGGACTTTTTAAAGATCATTCCGTTTCAATCCCCCTGCTCTGGGTAGGGACACCTACCACTAGATCAGGTTTCTCAAAGCCCCATCCAACCTGGCCTTAAAAGGAGGAATGGAGGGATTCAATACCTTTAAAAAAAAAATAAATTTGTCATTAACTGTGTGATGTGAAACTCAAAGTGTTGATTGATGCTTGGAGCACAGCTGGATGGAAGCACTTCTAGTCCCTAGAGCTATGCCAATACTGAACTCTGAAGTTCCTGAATCACAAAATCTGATCCCATCCTGGGATGGATTTGTGACAGTGAGCATCAAGTCATGTGCTGGTGTGAAAGCTCCACACAAGAGGTCTCAAGCAACACACAGATACTAGCTCCAAGCCCACTACCTAAAGAGATTTACTAGTCCTACTCCCAGCAACGTTTCACAAAAGGGATGACACCAAATGGATCACACCAAATTCAGGAAAACTGTAGTGTATTTTTAGTGCATGTGTGATACTCACCACGCCAGAACCTTCTGGGTCCTACGGTCAGAGGTACCAGTCGGCTCCAGCAGAAAGGTAGGACTGTCACTGTGAGCTGTCACCATTCTAAGAAGGTCCTGGGTGATGGGAGGGATGTTCATCCAAATCCTAACAGAGAAGACTGTTAAGAAGTATTAACTTGCATTATGCATGAAAAGATGGTCATGTTTACTCCATCCAGGCTTCAGTCAGACAACCACAGGCAACCTACGGATCCTGTCAGACTGTCCTAGAACTAGAAAGACCCTCTTGGGCATTACCATTAGGGCAGAAAGACCCTATGGTGCATTTTACTGTGATTATGGCCTTCCTGCCTTCAAGGAACGAGGGCTTGCCATCATCATCAGCTCCCTATCTACCTTTCCATTGAGATGATCACCCACAACCATATTTCAGACCATTCGGTGGCAGAAAGAACAAGGGAGGACAAAGCTGAGAGATCTCCCAGCCTGGGTGGATGCACTGTCCCCAAGGCTGGATGCAGACAATGGTCTCACTCCACTCTCAAGCCCACAAAGGTCAACGCCCAAATTATTAGAACTCATTTAAAGGTCCAGATGCAAGATTAATTTGACCGACAAAGGACTAATTGGTTTCAGGACTAATTAAGTACATTTACTTGGCTTTGCTTAATCAGTGAAATTTCCAATGGCATTAAAATGTCTAAGAATACAAATCCCTGGAGATTTAAAGCAAATAGTTAAAATCAACTTAGATCCAATTATCATATAAATCACTAATGACCTGAGTAAATTGGAAGCTCTTTGGCTCAGCCTCTAGGGAAGAATAAACCTGATAAAAATGAACATGCTACCTGGATTAATGCAAGGGCTCAGGGGACTTCATTGCAAATATTCCAATAGGACTTTCTCAGTGACATTGTTATTCACTGCAAAATGCCAATTTTTCAAAACAAACAGTTTTCAGAGGAAGGTTTCGTTGAAACTTTCAGCAGCAACTTTCATATCTTTGTGTTCAGCATCCAAAACTATATTCACTGAAGAATAGCCAATTATCCATTGCTGGGCACATTCCTGCTCAATACTTTAACTGGAGGGCAATTAGATATTTCCGGTCCCATCCTCCCACGCTCTGCGTTTCATCTTGCTCATGGTCACAGTCTGATATTCCATTTTTAGAAAGAAAAAACATAAATGGAAGTGATTAAAGACTTTGGTTTGGTCTAATGAGAAAGAACTTGCAAATGTTAAAGCTGCATGTCCCAAGACACTCAGATCTAGTTTTCTAAATTAATTAATCCAATGAAAACGGGTGCTGGACAAAGAACACCAGGTATCTTCCTTGAGCAACTTCAGTTGTCAATTGAACAAGTTTAGATTTCCAAATCTCAGGAAAGAGCACAGAAGCATGACAGTGAATGAAGCCACCTGATGGATATAAGACATCAGAGAGCAAACACAGAGGAAACACCTTACTCAAGTTTAGATTTCCAAATCTCAGTAAAGAGCACAGAAGCATGACAGTGACTGAAGCCACCTGATGGATATAAAACATCAGAGAGCAAACACAGAGGAAACACCTGTAACAACAATATTTTTTCACCCACATTCCTTTTTAGGTGCAGGCTACAGGTGGTTCCCAGAAGACCCTATCTCCACTAACCACCTAGGCTGTCTCAACTGGTTTATTTTGCAAGCTCAAATTCCAACCTTATTCTCCATTCATAGGACTCCCAGCCTTGTAAAAAGTGGTAGAATAGGAAAAAAGAAAAAAATAATTAAATATGATACATTTCTTATATAACCAGTGATTACAAATCCTAGTGTTTGCACCTGCCAAATCTGCAACGCACATTAGAAGTGCTGCCAATAAATGAGCATTCAAAGCCTTCATCTCCTGACTCCAGACTTTAGCCAGGAAATGCTCACAGTCAGAATCCCTCCCATTCCAGCTTTGCTGTGTGATTTCCTGATGACCCACCAAAGAGTTAATCTGAGTGTAATGAGGCGCGAATGGGATAAAGAATTAACCTTAAATACCTCACCCACAGTGGAATAAAGTGATTAAAGAAGTGTCCCTGGACCTTTGGCTGTGTCTTAGGGAACAACAGAAAGAACAATATTAAGGTACACCAACCACCTCAAAAATCCACGTGAAATTAAAGCCGTGGTCCCCCCACACCACAAATGATGGAAGCAGCCTCCGGAGACCTGTGCTCCTACACACGCTTTGGACATCCCCATTTATTCCAAGCTCCTGCTCTGGTATCAAAGCAGCGGTCTGCAATAGGTTGGATTTTGTTGCACCACTTGTGGTGAGGGGCACATGAAAGTGGACAGCCAAATGGAGCGTTGTGGGTTTCAAGAGGGGTCTGCTGTGTCAGAAAACCCTCCCAAAAGGCACGTCAGCTTGACCAGGGGACCTGGTTTTTAAAGGAAGGTGCACATCCCAACCCCACAGCAATTGCTGGTTGACCAAAGAACCCTTGTGAGATCCAGATGAAAGGCATGAAAGAAATCCATACCCTCCTCCCTGCCTCCCCTCTTCTTCTTTGCCCTTCCTACCCCTCCTTTGTGTTATTTTGCTTTGATATGTGCCCAGGAAATCTCTGTGCACTTAAAAAACTTGGGTTCCCAGGCAAGTAATAAATATCCTTGTCATTTCCTGATGTAGAACACTTCAGTCCTTGAGATGCATAGTAGTACTTCTCGTTTGTTTGTTTGCTTTTAAAGAAAAAAAAAAAAAAAGAGTTAATAAACAGACCAAGCAGAAAACAAAGGAAATCCACATTCCCCCTCACTCACCCTCTTACTCCTTAAGAATATCAAAAACCTCTAAAATATGGACTAAGCCTTGGCAGCTCATCTTGCTTTTCTCCCCTGCCATTAGGAGGATCATTAGAGGTCAGAGTACAGTCCTTGCGTGGATAAAACAGCTCGCAAAAATGTAAGCCTGTGGCTAAATAATACTCTGATTGAGCTCAGACCCTTGTTGCTGGAAATGCCCAGCAGCCCTGAAGTATTGTAGATGGTCTCTTCTCCCAAGTTACAGGTGACAGGACAAGAGGAAATGGTCTCAAGTTGCACCAGGGGAGGTTTAGATTGGATATTAGGAAAAATTTTTACTCTGAGAGGGTTACTAAGCATTGGAAGAGGCTGCCCAGGGAAGTGGTGGAGTCACCATCCGTGGAGTTATTTAAAAGCCAGGCAGAGGTGGTGCTGAGCGACATGGTTCAGTGGTGGTTTTTGTCAGTGTCGGGTTGATGGTTGGACTTCATGATCTGAAAGGTCCCTTCCAATCTAGACAGTTCTATGATTCTGTATAGGGATGCAGCAGATGTTGGGGTGGACTTAGAGGTGCATGGGGGAGAAGGAGAGGCTGAGCTGCAGGACAGTGGTGGAATGAACTCCAGCCTCTGCTGGAGCTTCATTTGCTGTTTTTCCCATCCTGCCTGGAGAAAGGAAACCCAGGGAAAATCTGAGCATGCCAGGTCCCCACAAAGCCAAAGGCAGCCTTTTGCAGCAAGCCCTAATCTTAGCGCAGACAGAGCTGTGAGAGATGATCATGGCCACCATCATGGCTGTGTGGATGCAATTTCTAATGCAGCATATTGAGGTGATAACAGGAAATATCACATCAGTACAGCTTGCTCACCTATCACCCCATAGCAGCCTGCTTGCTCGCAGCCCGCATGAGGGAATGGAGACACCTGCCATCACCTGAAATGTCCTCTGGGCCAGAAGAAAGAATGTTGGTTAAAATAGGTTTGGAAAGATGCAAGTTCAAGGCTTATCATGACCAGACCTCATTCCAGCTGGCAAGAGGATGGGTTTGCTCCCAGAATAAGAAACCTGCTCTGGTCCTACAGCTCCCTACCAGAATCCTGGAGAAACTGATGAGGATGGAACCAGTCAGACCCTTGCCTAGAGCTCAATGGACACGCATCCCAACCAAGCCGAGTTAAGGAGCTGAGCATCAACCTCTCCATCTGCAGTGCTCTCCAAGATAAGGCTGGGGCTGATGGTGCTCCAAAGGGAGAAGAAAACAATCAACCAGGGCTGTACTGCATGGCCTGAACGGATAATTTCCTCCCGGCCACTGTGATAATATGCATGAGCATTAATTACCCTGATGTTACTCTGGATGGCCCATCCCTCAAGGGGCCAGGCTGGATGGGGCTTTGAGCAACCTGGTCTGGTGGGAGGTGTCCCTGCCCAGGGCAGGGGGTTGGAACTGGATGGTCTTTAAGGTCCCTTCCAACTCTAACCATTCTGTAATTCTGTGAACTACATGCTTTTAACAGCCAGTTTCTGCTTTCTTATTCTGTGCCATCACCGTGTTACATTACAAAAGTATTCAGTCTCATAATATATTCATTTATATTAGCTCACCGTCCAATGCCACACACAGATATTAATTACATCAATCAGCTCAGGACCATTTAAAACTATCCGTTTTAAATCTGCTATCAGATTTAAAACTATCTGATCAGTTCATGTCAGTCTCAGCTATCAGTCTGAGACTGGTATCAGTCTCAGTTATCAGTCCATGTCCACTCAGTTTGGCCCTGGGTCTGAATTTCAGGGTTAAATGTCTTTACATCTGTGCAACCCCCAAGCCAGCTGCACGCAGTCCAAGAGGGAGCCACAAGTTTTACACTTCAGGGTGGAAAACCCCATCCTTCCCCACGTGACACGCCACATTTGGCCTGGAAAATTTGCTTTTCTCGGGGGAAACGAGTGTTCATCTGTACAGACGGTTCATGAGATAAAAATAGGTCAGATCTTGTTTCCCCCCAGGGTTCCGGGATATTTTTTTTTCCTCTTTGTGCTGCAAAACCCCTTCATTGTATCCCAGGAAGTTGAACCTGGGGTTTCCCTGAGTGCAGGACAAGCATCCACCTGCATTCTAGGCTCTAGCTGCCAGCTTACTCGGGCTGCTTGTCCCCAGAATAGTATCTCACATGGGATGGAGAGGCTGGAATTTGCTCTGCTGGCTGCAATCCATCCAGCAAAACCCAAGCTTCCCAAGGAGGGGGTGGCCGTGGCCAGGGCAGCTCCGCACCCACGCTCTCACAGAATCACAGAGTGATATGGGGTTGGAAGGGACCTCTGGAGATCATCTAGACCTGCCAAAGCATGTCCACCTAAAGCAGGTTGCACAGGAATGCATCCAGGTTGCACAGGAATGTGTCCAGGTGGGTTTTGAATGTCTCCAGGTGGGTTTTGAATGCCTCCACTCCCTGGAGCTTCTCTGGAGTCGGGGGGATGCTGAGCCATCCCCATCTCCTCTGTGGAGCATCAATGTTGGCAAACAAGGGTTTGCCTGTTGCTAAGCTACACGGGACTGATTGATTGGTGCGGTGGTGAACACAAGGGTCTGCAAGCTTGGGTCTCTAATCCTTGGGGTGAGGAAAAGGGGTTTCCTGCAACCCCCAGGACATGCTGCTCGTGGCATGGTTGAGGCTGCAAACATCGGCTGCTGGGGCTAAAAAACCAGTGACACCATGGGGATGGGGGGCATGAGACAGCAGGCAAGGCTGCTTGAAGATGTGTCTTTCAAGATGGGGAGGGCTTCAAAGAGCTTCACCCCTCACTGTAAACCCAAAATCCGATGCTGCTACGTGACTCCCAACCCCTCTAAAACTTCAAATACATCCCTTCAGATTAAAAAAATATTTTAATCTGGAAAACTGCTCAACCATCAAAGCATTTCACCTTAAAAAAATAAAAAAACACAACAAAACCAAAACAACCAAAAAGCTCTAACAAACTAAAAAATTTCAAGCAAAGCAGATAAAAACAACACCCTGAACAGAGGCAACCTGTAACAGAGCCAAACCAGGACCCCTCACCTCCCACCCTAAGTGTCACCCTAAAGGTCATGGCTCAGAGCCGACCAACATTGGGGAAGACCCCTGGGTGTGTTGCCTGCAAGTGTCTTGCAGTGGAGGGGGGGTTTCCTCTAGACTTTTTCCTTTCCCAGTACTGCTACTTAATGAATAAAGCCTAATCAATACTCGTAATAAAGCTTCCTAGGCGGGAGGAGGCAAAGAGACAGCTCAAAATTATCATTATAATGGGAGGATTGATTCTCTCTCCAGTAACTCAGCTCTGAGAGCCTCAGACTTCAGCTCACAAACCTGACTTTCTATCAGCTCGGGCTGGTTATGGCCTTGCCAGCATGGACACGAGTGTCCCCCAGCTCCTATCACCCATCCTGCAGACACCTTCCAAGCATGAACCAAGGCAGAGAGCCCCAAGATCACAGAACCACAGAATCAGAGAACGATACAGGGTTGGAAGGGAGCTCTGGAGATCATCTAGTCCAACCCCCTGACAGAGCAAGGTCACCCAGACCAGGTTGCACAGGAATGTGTCCAGCTGGGTTTGGAATGTCTGGGGTAGGAACTTTTTGGGCAAACAAGCCCATCTTCAGCTTCCTTGCTGCTACCTAGCCTATGATGAATGCAGCAGTTTTCTTCCATGAGAACGGTTTTGCTTTTTCTCTCTTCACAAGGAAGCTGGACAGGGAGAACTTGGAGCACTTGATGCTCATTAGATGCTGGGGTTTTTTTCTGTTCCAACAGCTTTCTGGCTTTGGCAGGTATTTCAATCTAACAAAATGATGTTCCCACCTGTAGCCTGAGAGGATTCCTCCATCACCCTAATGCCCCATGTTATTTGTTTTCATGGAAATCAGGGGTATCAATGTGACATGAAGCCACGCCATCTCTAGGTAGGTGCTTTCAGGACCAGGGATTGGACTGGCTTGCGACCAAGGAAGAGGTGCTGCATTAGTCTGACTGGGGGGAGGTTTATCTTAGTGTTCTGAAAAGTTGTATTGAGGACCAAATGTTGATGTAGCCACATCAGAGTGTGTGTGTGTGTGTGTGTTTGGACACCTCTCCACCACGCAGCACCAGTCCTCCTCATCAAACACAGTAAGTGCTATTCAAATACCATCATTCATCAGTGTACAAAAGCCTGCAGACCTCTTGCTGGTGCTATTCATTCTGGATCCAGCCAAGCGTGGTTTTTACAGACGCACTAATTGCTCCCAGTGTTGGTGGCCATGACAGAAGAGCCAGGAGCCCAGTTATCCAGGGAAGCTGGTTCTCTTTTCCCCCCCAGGCAGTGCACCGAGGCTCAGTGTGATCTGTGCTAATGTAGCAGTGTTGCTTTGGAGACAGAAAACACTTGCTGTAAAACTCTGTAACGTGAAAAGGATCTCCAATGAGAAATGCCTTGCAAAAATCTCCTTTTTGGAGGCACTAAGATAAACCTTCCCCCAGTCAGACTAATGCAGCACCTCTTCCTTGGTCGCAAGCCAGTCCAAGCCTTGGTCCTGAAAGCACCTACCTAGAGATGGTGTGGCTTCATGTCACATTGATACCCCTGATTTCCATGAAAACAAATAACATGGGGCATTAGGGTGATGGAGGAATCCTCTCAGGCTACAGGCGGGAATATCAACAAGAGGAAATGGGCACAAACTTGAATATAAGAAGTTCCACCTAAACATGAGAAGGAACTTCTTTACTGTTAGAGTGGTAGAGCACTGGAACAGGCTGCCCAGGGAGGTGGTGAAGTCTGTCTCTGGAGACATTCAAAAACTGCCTGGACAAGATCCTGTGCAACCTGCTCTAGGTAGACCCACTTTGGGGGAGGGTTGGACTTGATGATCTCCAGAGGTCCCTTCCAACCCCATATGATTCTATGATTCTATGAACTTAAGAGGGAAGAGATAAATCTCTCCATGTTCAGGGTGCAAAGGACTCATCTGAACACAGATGCATCAACACATGAGATCCCCCACCACCCTCCATGGGAGGCAAGCATTCCTGGAACCCCAGACGATGAGCTGTGCTCAGAAGTTGGCACAGTGAGTTTGTTTTAATGTCATATTTTTTGTCCCTCCCTTGTCAGCCTGCGGTGAAGCCTTCCCAGCAGCAGATTTAGACCCACCACCGTCTGGCAGAAGCCCGGCCACAAGCCCGCGAAGGAGCAGCCAAGTCGAAATGAAGACAAAGCACCTGGGGGTTTTGATGGACGACAGGCAGCGCTGCCTTCAGCCCGAGCCGCTCATACAATATACAAACCAAGACACAAATCAATGCAAAGTGTTTGAACTCCAGAAAGAAAGGAAAAATCAACACATCCATCACACTCAGACACGTGTCCATTCGAATCCAAACACTGGCAGCGCCTTTTATCAGCGGCAGCAGCTGGATTAATACAAACTGGGACATACAAGTAGCAGGACATGAGGTCCCTCTCCCTTCCCGAAGAGGCAAATACTTCCCAGCCACCTTCGGCATCATCACCTGGAAAAATTTTCCCAATGCACCTTAATACAAAGGATTTAACCCCAATCTAAGGAAGGGATGCTGGGGGGAAAAGTGCTACCCCACGGCTGAGCTTCATTCAATAGGGAAAAAAAAAAGAAGAAATGATGCTACAGAAAAGATAAAACAGCAAAAGGTTACACCAAAACCTGCCTGATGCAAGCTCTGCTCACAGCTGCTATATGGGATCTTGTCCCAGCATGTTCCAGTTCTGGCAAAAAAGGTCACACTGGAGAAGGAAATGGGGCATTTCTGGGGCCATGATCAGTCAGGAAGCCCCCAACCTCCAAGAATTCCCTTACAGATGGGGATGGAGAGCGGGTACCAAGCCTGCCCACAGACAACCATTTATCCTCACTTCCTTCCATCTCTGATGGAGTAGGGAAGAGACTCCCAGGGACCTTCTGTCCATCTCTCTGTGTCACTGCTTTATTAAGGAGGTGAACTGCACCGAAGTGCACGGGTGACTATTAAGGTGACAGTTTTAGGTTTATTAAGTTCTATTTAACATTGATTCTTTTTTTGAATCTTTCTGTCCAGTAATTAGCATAAGTTGGGGGTTTTTTGAGGCATACAAATTAAGCATTAGCTGGATTCGCCAGAGGTTGGCTGTTCAGTTTTACCTGATACTGGGGACTTCTGCAGTCCTGGGGAGGCAGTTGTCTTCTCCCCAGCCCAGCTATCTCAAACACAAGGGTGTTTTACATCCTGCTAGTTCATCCAGGCTTAGCCATCCTCCTCTTACTGCAAAATCACAAATAATTCATCCTAAGAAACAACTGTTGCTCCAGTTTATTAAGCTTATTAAGACCATGGCTATCAGCCAGCCCTAAGCATTTCGAAGAGCCTAAGTGCAAGGAATAAATTTATACAAAGTAGATTTAAGGAGGAGGCACTTAACCCTGCAAAACATCTCCCTTGTGCATCCATGCATGAGTCATCTAGTGAGACTCTCCCACCTTGCAGAAGGCATTTGACCTCTCAAAGAGCACTTATTTCAGGGTGTCTGCAGACCCTGGTGGGTACTTCCAAATAGCTCATACTATGTCATGGTTTCAACCTGTCTTTACTTGGCATAATGTGGAACTCATTTAGATTTGGGTGATGCTGGAGAGAAAGGCACATGGACCAGCCTCCAGCTCCCAGTTCAGCTGCTCTGAGTCTTGGTCAGAAACACTGATGTAGAGATCTGATCCACTGAAATTGGGAAGAAACAGGCTCCCAAACATCCCAGAGGCTCACCAGGATCACACAAAGAGATCAAAAGAAGCTCAAACTTTAACTCAGTCTTAAAACCACAAATTCATTTCTAATGCTGCATCACTTTCAGGTCTGTCCCCAAGCTCATGAGGCACATGAAGCACAGGAGCTCTCCAAATGGCTGAGAGGGCCAGAGATAGGGCAAAACTTGAAGTTAGCCCCATGGGTGCTCCCATGTTCCCCACAAGGACCAGAAAACATTACGGGGATCACTGTCTCCATGCTGCTGCCATCTGCAGCTTGGACACATGAGAGAACTTCAAGGCATTGCTCTGTTTGCAGTGGACAGCAGATATCACAGCCAGGATGGGGTTATTTCAATCCCTCCCCGTCCTTCTCCTCTGCTGCTGGGTAGGGAACCCATCATTGATCCACCTTCAGCTCTGAGCAACTGCAGAGTCCTAGACCAGGAGCAATCAAGTGGCATCAAAGAGAGCATCAGTCATTTCTTTTAGCAGGATGGCAGGTGTCAGGGAGAGCACCTGCAAACAGAACCAGGAGGATGGGCTGCCTCTCACTCACTCCTCTGTCCATCCATCCAAGGTGCTCCAAGACCATCGATGACTACTTCGCACTTCTACAGCAGGTCACAGGTTCAAAGTGCTGGGCAAATATTAATTAATTAACCCCTTTGCCAGGCTGTGAGGAAGGGGAGAGTGGTCATTTCCATGGGGCATGTCGGTAAGAGAGGCTGGGGATGTTCAGGGCACCGGTGGAGAGGAGGAGACAAGCTGGTAGGGGATGAGGGCAACACCTTGTGACTCTTTTCCTGCTGATGCCCTTTTGTGCCCACACAGCAGTGGCATTAATTTCCTTTCAACTGCAAACAGAAGGGGAAAATCACATTCTTCTCCTAACAAGGGGCAAGGACAGAAACAGAGTCTCCATCAGTGGCTGCAGCTCTTCTTCTGGACTTTTCCTACAAGTCTATAGAGATCCGTGTCCCGATGGGAGGCTGTTCATCTCTGCTAAAACAAGTTCGAGGGCTTTCCCTTTATGTCTGATTGGTGGCCAGACCTGGGGTGTTAGTGCAGGTTTTTTTAACTAAAGTTGATGTAAAAATGAAAGGTTTGGAAGATGGACTCATCAAGGACACTGGTAGGTCTGTAAACTCTTGGACACAGGAAGCATGCTTTGTGCCAGTCCATGTGGTGCTAACCAACAAAGTGTGACCAGAGCTGCTTCGATGATCCAAATAATTCCCCTTTAATGGGCAAAATTAGTTTATGCAGTGGCCAAACATCTGTCAGAAAGGGGTGAGGTGGAGGTCATCTTGCCCCAGGCTGGGAAAGGAGGTGACATCCCTTCTGGACCTGCCTGAAAGCACACAAGGTCTTCATCCAAAACATCCAAAGCCTTTTCTGTGACAGTTCCTGAAACCTCTCCCTCACCAGCTTCCCAGGCCAAGGGATCTCCATGACCAGCCTGGACTGACAGTGCTTCTTCCTCCGCAGAAAACGCACCCAAGCCCCAAGTACTACAAATTAATGCCCAACAGCTCTGGATGCAAAACACCCAAAATACTATTTTGTTGTTTTACCAGACTGCTTGAACTTGCAGGAAGCATTGAAATATGTAAAACAACGCTCTGATTCCATGTCAGTCTCACACAGACGTGCACCCAAAGCAGCATCTCTCCCCTCCATGCCTAAGACTCATCTGCTAATATCCCCTTTCCACCAATACAGGGCCAATTAGGAAGGCGATGAAATCCAGTGCACACCAGCTACCAGGTTCTGCTACCTGAGCACCCCATGCTGCCCACCCCACCCCAAAATCTGAGTCCTGATCCCCCTCATCACTTCCTTCCTGATCCCACCCCAGCCTTCCTTTGCTCTGCACCTTCGTTACAGGAGACCCAGATATCATGTTTTTTGCGTCTTAAACCCTTTTCACGCTCCTAAAATTCTCAGAAAATGACTGGAATAAATGTTTGCCTTTTTAATGAGAGCACACCCGAGGATTCACCACCGGGGAGAGCCCAGCGGCTGGGAACAGATGTGTCCTTTGGTCAATCCAAACCCTATTGTCATTCTCCACCGCGACCCACCGCCGCCCTGACAGGAGCAGACATACACAGCTACATCTATTATAGCAAACGAGACAAGGTCAGGGCAGAAGATCAAGCTCCAGCACACAATTACACATATTTTCAAGCTACTGGCGGGCTATCTGTCACAGTCTCAGACCACCATGAGCAACCTCCCAGACACTGGACAGACCTTGGAGGTCTACACGGGCCAAAGAACCTTTCCCAGAACATGGACTGGGTTTGGTCACCCTGTTTTGGAGAACAAGAAAATTTAAGCATGGGGACACAACTGTGCCACCATGCTGTGTCTCCAGGCCTGTGAATGACCTCTGTCCCATGTTGCTTATGACAATGACACAGCCAAACAGCCCTGCCATCTTCTGCCACTGCTCCTTGGAAAACCATAGAATCATAGAGTTGTCTAGGTTGGAAGCCAAACAGCCCTGCCATCTTCTGCAACTGCTCCTTGGAAAATCACAGAATCATAGAATGGACTAGGTTGGAAGGGACCTTTAAGATCATCTAGCCAACCATCAACCTAACTCTGATAAAAACCATCACTAAACCACCCTCCCCACCAACCCTCCAATATTTTTTTTCTGCAAGGCTACCCCGTAAAATCAAGGAGCAGCAAAGCCAGGAGGAAGAGTGTGGAACCCCACAAGTATGAGTGAGACCTCCTTCTGGCAGCAGCAAGTGCTTGAGATGATTCACCCAGTCCTGCCTAACGTTAGGATGAAGGAGGGAAGAAATGCCACCTTGCTGTAGAGTTTGCCTCACACCAGGGCATCACCACAGGTGGAAGTCATCCAACTGCATTTGTAACAGACAGAGAGGGGGGGAGAGAGGGTGGAAGGAGGAATTCTGCCTTCTGTATGGAAAGCAGACACCCAGGCTCTTCACCATGAGCTCTAGCAGCTGACACATGCCTCCTTGAGTGCCGTCCTACTGCTCTGACCAGAGATCAGGCGGTGGCTGCAGAGCTCCCAGCAAAGCCTTGCTCACCCTCAGGACAGTTTTGAAAGAGCTAGAACAAATCCCCTTCATCTCCCCCCGCCACCAAATCAACATCTTGCCATCTTTGATGTTTCATGTGTTTTTACATACCTTTTACAGTCTCGTTGCAAGCGCTGGGAAGAAAGAAGAGGTTCCTTCATGGACTGGAGTAGCAGAGGACATTGCTGCTGCAGGGGCTCATGTGGGATGTGGACATACAGGGGCTGGAGAAAGGGAAAAGCGCAGTGGGAAGAGCTCAGTGTGACACGACGTCTGCGGTTCTGTGCTTGGCCACCAGCCTCCATGTCACAGAATCATAAAGAGACCCTTGGGATCATCGAGTCCAACCATCCACCCTACTCTACAAAGTTCTCCTCTACACCATATCCCCCAACACCACATCTAAACGACTCTTAAACACATCCAGAGATGGTGACTCAACCACCTCCTGAACATCCTGCTGGACCGAAGGGACTGGGTGATCCAATGCGCAGCCTCGTACCTGATCTCCAGAGGTCCCTTCCAACCCTGTATCATCCTGTGATTCTGTGTCAACTGCTGAGCTCAGAAAGCCCCCGTGGGCTGTGTTTGACTGTGGGACATGCACAACACACAAAGGCATGAGAAGGAATAATGGGGAGAAGAGGGATGGAGAGAAAGTAAAAGGCCCCATGTGCACACTGCCCATGGCTGTGGGGTGGAAGAGACCGTGAACCAGGAGGGTTGTGTCCATAAGAAGGTGTGAGAGCAGCCTTGGAGGGGAAAGGGGGCATGTTGGCATGTGGAAAGGCAAGCAGGCACACTGGGGAAGCAGAATGACAGGGGGACCACGGGACATCCCTGGGCAGGAGAGCTGTCTGGGAGCCCTCACAGTGGGGTGGATGGGGCAGATGTGATGACAGGGCATGTGTAGGGGGAGGCTGGGGGGATATCGTGGCTCTCGTATCTCCTCCTGCCATCCAAGCTGGCCAGACTGGGGAAAAAAGAGCCTGCTGAGAGATTTTCGATGCGCTGCCTGTCGCCATGGAAACCCCTTCCCCAGCATCCCAGGGATGCTCATGTTATAGGGTGGCCACAGAGCCCCCAGGAGAAGACCAGACCCTGGGAAGGACACGGGGCAGGAGCAGCAGAGAAGGGGTGGCCCTGGCCCTCAGTGCTCTACAATAGAGACAGGATCAGGCTCCGCACCCCTCAGCCATGGGGAACTGGGAATCCCAGGGAGACCTTACAGCAGCTTTTCCACACCCAGAGGGTACTTAGGAGTGGTAGGACAAGAGGTAATTGTTTAAAACTGAAAGAGGGGAAATTTAGTTTAGATATTAGGAAGAAATTCTTTACTGTGAGGGTGGTGAGACCCTGGCCCAGGTTGGCCAGAGAAGCTGTGGCTGCCCCATCCCTGGAGGGGTTCCAAGACCAGCTTGGACAGGGCTTTGAGCAACCTGGTCTGGTGGGAGGTGTCCCTGCCCAGGGCAGGGGGGTTGGAACTAGATGATCTTTAAGGTCCCTTCCAACCTGAACCATTCTGTGATTCTCTGATTCTATGAATTGCAAATTGGTTCTTGTATTAGCCCTGGTACTGAGCAGAAAGGCTGGGCAACCTCTGAAGAGCCTGCAAGGGCATCCTGGGAGACAGGAGGTGGAAGGGAGTCAGCCAGGGATGCTGCCAACTGACAAAAGGTCAGAAGAAAATTCCCTTAGGTCACTGACTCTGGAGTTACCCATCATGGGGTATCTGCTCCTGGAGACACACAACCAGGAGACCTGGTGGCTCAGGGCAGCCAGAGCAGGGGTGAAGGTGAGGCAAGCAGTACAGTTAAAACATCCAGACAAAATATCCTGCTTACTGTTGCATCATGCTCATCTGTGTCAGTTGTCCTCATACATCTGCCTATCGTGGTGATCTGAGGATGGCTGGTCTCTTCTCCCCACCCCACGCTCGAGCCAGCACTGGCCCGGGCACAGAAAAAAAACAGTTTGTTGAGAGGGAACAGTACAAATCCCTGTCTTCTGTCTCCCAGGGAGGTGGTGAAGGAAGAATGGACCTGGCATCCACATCCCACATTCACAGTCTCCCTCTCCTCCTCCACCTAAACCAGCTGATGTAAGTCTTTGCAAGACCAGGAAAGGAGTCTTGGGGCAACACTGATGTCTCCTGGAGGTGCTGGAGAAATGCTCAGAGGTGGTAAAACCCACCTTAAACCAACACACATGGTTTTTGATTGACACCCAGCAGTCCTCCAGGGAAACTGAGCCCACACTTGAGTGGGATTCACATTTTGTAGGTGTTCGGCAGCCTTTTCAACATGTTTCAGTTGTTTTTTTTTTGTTTGTTTTGTTCCACACAGTATTTATTGTGTGTTTGCTGCTGCGTTTTACCAAACTGCAAGAAATATGTAAACAGCGAATGATCAAAGCAATATATCTTTTATATTGAAAAGCAGGCAAGCCAGATGGAGTTAATTAATGAAGATGTTTAGCAAGACTGGAGTTTAGCTCGTATGCAAACAGGTTGTTCCCAGAAACATCAATCTAATCCAATAAACAATTTGTGGGGGTGTAAGAAATGCTGCTTTGTTCCTTCCTTTCTGTTACAAAGAGCTGAGCTAAACTTTTGTTGTTGCTATTTAATCCTGGTGAGAGGTTTTGAATTAACAGCACTAAAATACAGTTCTGTGCCTGCACTGGGAACGTCCTCGTCTGCGCGACTTGATCCTGTTGCTTCAGGCAAAAGAGTAGTCGAGCATCCAAAAGCAAATTCAATGCTCAGCCTCTTTTTTTGAGACTGCCAATAAGGGAGCTAATTACGGCCAGTAGTAACGACGCGGACATCACTGCGTACCAGACCGCATCCAGCCAAGAACCCTGATCTCTATCAGATGATAATTCAGGATGTTGTGTCAGATTTTATTTTTATGCTACAAGATACTACCAGACATAAACCGTTCTAATACCCCAAGTGACAGCCCGCTCAATCACTCCGCGCTGTGATCCACCCCATAACTCAGATTTACAGGCCAGCTTTATGCCACGGATTATTGATCAATTATCTGGCTGGGGTTGCAGCAGTCTGTGATGCCAACCCCTGCTCAGTCAGCAAGGAAAGAGGAACTGACAGCCTCCTCTGGGACAGCATGGACGTACGACAAAATCACAGAGTGATATGAGGTTGGAAAGGACCTCTGGAGATCGTCTAGTCCAACCCCTCTGCCAAAGCAGATCCACCCAGAGCAGGTCCCACAGGAACATGTCCAGGCGGGTTTGGAATGTCTCCAGAGATGGAGACTCCACCACCTCCCTGGGCAGCCTGTTCCAGGGCTCTGCCACCCTCACAGGAAAGAAGTTCTTCCTCATGTTGAAATGGAATTCCCCGTATGACAGTTTGTGCCCATTGTCCCTTGTCCTGTCCCCCATATTACAGTTTGTGCCTATTGCCCCTTGTCCTGTCACTGGGCACCAGTCAGAAGAGTCTGGCCCCATCCTCCTGACATTTACCCTTTAGATATTGACCAGCATTGATAGGATCCCCTCTCAGTCTTCTCTTCTCCAGGCTGAGCAGACTCAGGTCTCTAAGCCCTTCCTCATCAGAGAGATGCTCCAGTAAAGCCCTTTCCTCATCAGAGAGATGCTCCAGTGCCTTGATCATATTCATAGCCTCCACTAGACTCTCTTTTGAGAGATGCTGGAGACACAGACCTCGATCATACTCAAAGCCTCCAGTGGACTCTTTTGAGAGATGTTGGAGACACAGAGACAAACGCAGGAAGAGAAAGCACCAGGATAACTTGCTTTTATGGTTGTACCATTCATAGCCTCCACTAGACTCTCTTTTGAGAGATGCTGGAGACACAGAGACAAATGCAGGAAGAGAAAACACCAGGATAACTTGCTTTTATGGTTGTACCACACCCCTTCTTATCACCCACAGGTGGGGGCCATTGAGTCAATGCTGCTTCTTCCTCCAACTCCCCCTCCATCCCATCAAACTCACACTTTGAAGGTGTGTGAATACTCCTCTTCCAGCCAATGAGTCATTTATCTCCATGTCTCTCCAGACCCCGAGCTCAGAAAAAAAACAACAGGTGAGGATGCGCAGAAACAGATTTCAGATTTCCTCCACATAAAAATAAATAAATATGTCTTTTCCTTCAGTGAGGACTTGGTTTGGTTTTCCCCCATGGGATGGAAAACAGCAAACAAGAAAGAGGAAGCGTTTAAGGAGAGATGGGTACACACATGTGTGCTTGTTCATGTCCCTTCCCTTGAACAGCAGCCGTAACTCCAGGGACAAACCAACTGTCCCCAACTTTCAGAGAACGTGGAGCTTCGGACCCAAAACGACATGAGATTTGCCCGTGTTACCCTCACACTTACCGCGGCAAGGAAAGGTCAAAGTTGTTTTAAAAACCACTTACAGCCCGTCTGCGCTGCAGAGCAGACATCTCCCTGGCTTCCTCAAGCTGCAGCGAGCTTTCAAACCAAAATGGATCAATAATAGCTTTTAAAAATTATCATCAAGAAATGAAAGGCTTGGCATCGCACAGCCACTTAGGTAGCGGTAACTACAGCAAAATTAACATGAAACTGAAGTCGGTCCCAAATGAAGGCAACTCTCTGAGAGGCTGGGGCCTGAAACGGCCTTTATGATGTAAATTTATATTAAGTACCAGCAGTCTTTTGTGTTTCCTCCTTTAGTATTTCACTTTCAGTTGGCTTCTTTCCGAGTCTATTTTAACGGGAGATTTCCTAGACGTGGGGACAAAGCCGCTGTCAGTCATGTTTCTATTTAGGCTTCCTGAGGATGCTGATGGTCATCTGGAATTACAGACAAGATCTGTTTAACGGGGGCGAGTGTGCTCAGGATTTGGGCTGGAAATCTCTCTGCTTCGACTTCCTAAGCTGGGGGGGGCCATGGTCCCTGTTGGGATTGCGTGGCACGACCCAGATGGGGTCTGACAGGCTTTTGGGTTCCTAAACAGCCATTTTTTTATGGCCTTCATCAAACAACACACCCATCAGAAAGAGGACGTGGGGGCAGAGGAAGCACAAGGATTCCAGACCCAGTTTCCAAGCCTTGCTTCATCCTGCTGTAACCCCCATGAGAAGCCTCGTGTCCCCACTCCTCTGGAAGCTCCCTGAAAGGTCAGGTGGAGGAAACCGTTGATGACAACCACCAATGAAAGACAGGTCCAAACACAGTAGAGGATAAGAAGGACATGGACCTGTTGGAGCGGGGCCAGAGGAGGCCACAAAGATGATCTGAGGGCTGTAGTCCTTCTGCTGTGAGGACAGGCTGAGAGAGTTGGGGAGGTTCAGCCTGGAGAAGACAAGGCTCTGGGGAGACCTTAGAGTCACCTTCCAGTATCTGAAAGGGGCCTACAAGAAAGCTGGAGATGGAGTTTTTACAAAGGCATGTAGTGACAGGACGAAGGGGAATGGCTTCAAAATGAAAGAGGAGAGATTTAGATCATATATTAGGAAGAAAATCTGAGGGTGGTGAGAGCCTGGAACAGGTTGCCCAGAGAAGCTGTGGCTGCCCCATCCCCGGAGGGGTTCCAAGACCGGATTGGGCAGGGCTTTGAGCAACCTGGTCTGGTGGGAGGTGTCCCTGCCCATGGCAGGGGGGTTGGAACTGGATGATCTTTAAGGTCTCTTCCAAATCAAACCATTCTATGATTCTACGATTAGCCAAACATCACCTCCAGACCTTAATTGTCCCTGGATTGAGATGCCCACACAAACAGTCATGGCAGTAACCCCTGACTTGGTATGAGGAGCACAAGCACTGGTGCACCATCTGTGCACCACTGAAGTTTCCAGTGAAGTTTCCAGTGAAGCCCTCGAGAAGTTTTCCAGCACCAAAACACTATCTGCAAGGTCTTTGCCCTTTGCCAAATCTCTTCTCCTCCACCACTCGGCTCTCTCCTGTCTATTTCAGCAAAACTTAAACATGCAAAAGGGCAAAGACCAGCCCCACCGAGTAATGCAAGAGCTTCAGACCTGCTACCAAATACATCCTTCACATCAAAGCAATAAAGAGCTTGGTTTAAATTTCATTACCAGGAGAAAGAACATCACGCTGTCCAGGCAGAGGGCCATGGATTGGGATGCCTGCCTTGTGCTCCTGCTTCTTGCGCTGCTGCTGTGGAAGAGCCATTTTTTTATGGCTTTGATAAAACAACACACCCATCAGAAAGAGGACGTGGGGGCAGAGGAAGCACAAGGATTCCAGACCCACTTTTCCAGCCTTGCTCCATCCTGCTGTAGCCTCCATGATAAGCTTCGTGTCCCCACTCCTCTGGCAGCTCCCTGAAAGGTCAGGTGGAGGAAACCATTGATGACAGCCACCACTGAAAGACAGGTCCAAACACAGTAAAGGATAATAAGGACATGGACCTGTTGGAGTGGGGCCAGAGGAGGCCAGAAAGATGATCTGAGGGCTAGAGCCCCTCTGCTGTGAGGACAGGCTGAAGGAGATGGACTTTTTACAAAGGCACACAGTGACAGGACGAAGGGGAATGGCTTCAAAATGAAAGAGGAGAGATTTAGATTATATATTAAGAAGAAAATCTTTACTCTGAGGGTGGTGAGAGCCTGGCCCAGGTTGCCCAGAGAAGCTGTGGCTGCCCCATCCCTGGAGGGGTTCAAGGCCAGGTTGGATGGGGCTTTGAGCAACCTGGTCTGGTGGGAGGTGTCCCTGCCCAGGGCAGGGGGGTTGGAACTGGATGATCTTTAAGGTCCCTTCCAACCCAAACCATTCTATGATTCTACAATTACCCAAACATCACCTCCAGACCTTAATTGCCCCTGGATTGTGATGCTCACAGAAACAGTCATGGGAGTAACCCCTGACTTCCTATGAGGGGCACAGGCACCGGTGCACCATCTGTGCACCACTGAAGTTTCCAGTGAAGTTTCCAGTGAAGCCCTCGAGAAGTTTTCCAGCACCAAAACACTATCTGCAAGGTCTTTGCCCTTTGCCAAATCTCTTCTCCTCCACCACTCGGCTCTCTCCTGTCTATTTCAGCAAAACTTAAACATGCAAAAGGGCAAAGACCAGCCCCACCGAGTAATGCAAGAGCTTCAGACCTGCTACCAAATACATCCTTCACATCAAAGCAATAAAGAGCTTGGTTTAAATTTCATTACCAGGAGAAAGAACATCACGCTGTCCAGGCAGAGGGCCATGGATTGGGATGCCTGCCTTGTGCTCCTGCTTCTTGCGCTGCTGCTGTGGAAGCACAAACAGCAAGATGCCCACTAATTGCATCAGGAATCAGTCTGATCCCCATCCACAAACGTAATGAGGCATCAAATGCTCACTGGTTTCAGCAGCACAGAGGTACCCAAAGCATTTCTGAGGGTCTGGGCCTGGCTGTGTCAGGATCTCTGCCCCTGTAAGAAGGGGATGACTCTGCTGCCCGTGGGCTTTAGGGTCTGGGAGGCTTAGCTCCAGGCTGGAAAATGATCTGCACTTTGAGAACAGAGGTTGATCAGGAAAGCTTTTTTTAAAGGAAAAAAAAAAAGTTATAAAAAAAATAAAAATTTATAAAATTACTCTCTGGGACAGACAGTACAATGAGAGTGCGTGCTCAAACTCCACCTTCTGTGAACATGATGAGGACCTTATTCCTTCAGGAATGGTCCATCACAGGACAACTTTGAAGACTGCTGAGGTCCCTTCTGGCCCTCCTAGGACTGTGTTACTGCTTCTTCAGAAATAGCGTTTGCCATCGGGTGGGATTCGCCTCATCTCTGTTCCCTGCTCAAGAGAAGATCATCCAGGATCCCTCCAAGATGAGTGGGAAGAGGGATGGTCTGATCCCCATCCACAAATGTAATGAGGCATCAAATGCTCACAGATTTCAGCAGCACAGAGGTACCCAAAGCATTTCTGAGGGTCTGGGCCTGGCTGTGTCAGGATCTCTGCCCCTGTAAGAAGGGGATGACTCTGCTGCCCGTGGGCTTTAGGGTCTGGGAGGCTTAGCTCCAGGCTGGAAAATGATCTGCACTTTGAGAACAGAGGTTGATCAGGAAAGCTTTTTTTAAAGGAAAAAAAAAAAGTTATAAAAAAAATAAAAATTTATAAAATTACTCTCTGGGACAGACAGTACAATGAGAGTGCGTGCTCAAACTCCACCTTCTGTGAACATGATGAGGACCTTATTCCTTCAGGAATGGTCCATCACAGGACAACTTTGAAGACTGCTGAGGTCCCTTCTGGCCCTCCTAGGACTGTGTTACTGCTTCTTCAGAAATAGCGTTTGCCATCGGGTGGGATTCGCCTCATCTCTGTTCCCTGCTCAAGAGAAGATCATCCAGGATCCCTCCAAGATGAGTGGGAAGAGGGAGCTCCTTCAGGAGCAGTTCATATAAATCCAGCAGGTGGGTTGAAACACCCTGGGGATAAAACACCCTCTTTCATCAAGAAGAGAAAGAAAGAGCGAGACAAACTCCCTTGGGCTAGAAGGTCATAGATATGGGATTTTCAGATACCCAACGTTTCCAAGATCTTGGATAAGGGATCAGACCAGAAGGATTGCAGATCTCTTCCAGTCTGACCAGTGGAGAAACAAAGGGAAAAGTTCTGTGGGTAGAACCACCTCCCCTTCAGTCTGATCCCCATCCACAAACGTAATGAGGCATCAAATGCTCACTGGTTTCAGCAGCACAGAGGTACCCAAAGCATTTCTGAGGGTCTGGGCCTGGCTGTGTCAGGATCTCTGCCCCTGTAAGAAGGGGATGACTCTGCTGCCCGTGGGCTTTAGGGTCTGGGAGGCTTAGCTCCAGGCTGGAAAATGATCTGCACTTTGAGAACAGAGGTTGATCAGGAAAGCTTTTTTTAAAGGAAAAAAAAAAAGTTATAAAAAAAATAAAAATTTATAAAATTACTCTCTGGGACAGACAGTACAATGAGAGTGCGTGCTCAAACTCCACCTTCTGTGAACATGATGAGGACCTTATTCCTTCAGGAATGGTCCATCACAGGACAACTTTGAAGACTGCTGAGGTCCCTTCTGGCCCTCCTAGGACTGTGTTACTGCTTCTTCAGAAATAGCGTTTGCCATCGGGTGGGATTCGCCTCATCTCTGTTCCCTGCTCAAGAGAAGATCATCCAGGATCCCTCCAAGATGAGTGGGAAGAGGGAGCTCCTTCAGGAGCAGTTCATATAAATCCAGCAGGTGGGTTGAAACACCCTGGGGATAAAACACCCTCTTTCATCAAGAAGAGAAAGAAAGAGCGAGACAAACTCCCTTGGGCTAGAAGGTCATAGATATGGGATTTTCAGATACCCAACGTTTCCAAGATCTTGGATAAGGGATCAGACCAGAAGGATTGCAGATCTCTTCCAGTCTGACCAGTGGAGAAACAAAGGGAAAAGTTCTGTGGGTAGAACCACCTCCCCTTCCCTTCAGTGGAGGGAGAGTCACAGGAGCTGCCTGCACCCGCGCCAGCTCCTACCTGCATGGGTAGAGCCTTCATCCCTGGTCCTCCACACTCTTTCTTTCACATAGCAGAACAAACTCCCTTGGACTAGAAGGTCATAGATATGGGATTTTCAGATACCCAACGTTTCCAAGATCTTGGATAAGGGATCAGACCAGAAGGATTGCAGATCTCTTCCAGTCTGACCAGTGGAGAAACAAAGGGAAAAGTTCTGTGGGTAGAACCACCTCCCCTTCCCTTCAGTGGAGGGAGAGTCACAGGAGCTGCCTGCACCCGCGCCAGCTCCTACCTGCATGGGTAGAGCCTTCATCCCTGGTCCTCCACACTCTTTCTTTCACATAGCAAGAGCGTGGCAAGTTGCAAGGTGGGACAACATCATGATTTATAGTGGTTTTTGAAGTTATGGAGTCAAGTAGTCAAGTTTAGGGACACAGTTCTAGGATGTGACCTCCTCCTGCCCACATCCCTCTTCCCGTGCAGGCACCGTTCTCTGCAGCAGCAAACCCAGTTTCTGAGACCCTTTGAGAGTGTCAGAAACCTTCGTACAAACTTGTTCTGGGCAACCAGGACACAGGGCTGGGAGAGCCCTTGGACAGGGCAGCTGAGACCAGCAGAGCTTGTAATTATGTACTTGGCTGATGAGCAGGTCAGAGGTGTCCCTTAGCAATGGCCCTAAAGGCAGAGCACAAAAATGGTATTTTCCCAGAAGGATGGGAACGAAGAACTCTTTCCCCTCAAAAACTGCTCCTCTGATGCTTCCTCCAGTAACACCCAAGGTCATTTTGGTCCTTGTTGCAGAATCACAATCAGGGATGGGGGATATTTTCGCATTCCCAGGGGTAAAAGGGGCACCTGGGAGCTGGGCTCTGCATCCCCACATCACCACATTCCTTCTGCTTTCCCCAGGATGGGAACATGAAAAAAAAATAAATTGATTTTTCTCCTTTTCCTTCCACTGAGTCCCTCAGCAAAGAGAAGGGCATGAAATGCAAGCATCGTTAAGAGAGAATTTTGTTGGCAATATTTCACGCCGTCCCGAACCTCACTTCGTTCCTCCTGCATATTCCCAGCCTGAATATTGAGTAACCCGAGCTCCAGAACACACGTGGAGGTGATGGATTGCTGCTGAATGCAGCCTGAAGTTTTAAGCCAACAATTACTTTTCTCTAAAGACTTTTTTTTTCCCCACCAGAAACTGGGGAACAAAACACCTTCGAATTGTTTTTTTTATGAACAATGCTGTCTTCTGGATGGGAACTGGAATCCTTTAAAGGATGCTGGGTTATGAATAACTCTCATTACTGGGGGAAAAATGTGCCCAGTGCCACGTTGGCATTTTTTTTTTGTACATGCGCCTACTATATGTGCAGGGGATTAATCTGCACTTTTAAGGAGGATCAGAGCTGAAATTATTAACCTCTGAGCACAAACCTGATTTAAAAATGAAGGAGCCCACTTAGAGCCTGCCTTGGAGTCCAGAGCCATCTCCTTCCCCCTCCTCTTCTGCTGGGGGGAGGAAAGGAGCCTCCCCAGGGGTGGTGGAGATGGACCTCAGCAAAATGAATGTCTCTGTAATCCTGTAAATCAAGCCCTGAGTAACTTTTGCCTGGGGGAAGGGATGGCTTACGAAGGGGAGGCAGAGTCAAGGGGTGAAATCCAGGAGAAGAGCATGGAGGGGCTGAAGGTACCTCCAGGGGCAGAGCATCAGTTTGGTGTTTCTGCTATTTGTGTTTAAATTGTCGGATGTCAAAGCTTGCCACGTTGTACACCACCTTAAAAAAAAAATTAAAAAAAAAAAAAAGGCAGCCCCAACCCTAAACACATTTAATAAAAGGTTGGCTCTGCTTGATGGCCATGAACTTCTCACAGACAACTTTTGGGTCTCTTTGGGGGACCCCCTTGCTTGCCCTCAGCACCTTGCAGCCTTCAGTAGGTGCGTTGCATTATCCCAGGCTGAGATCCAAGGAAATGAAGCGAGTAGCTCGTGGTCCCACAGTCCATCAGGGACAGCAATGGCAACAGATATTTTTGTATTTTGATGTTTTTAAATCAAGCTGGTGACAGCGGATATTCAGGCGCTGCTCAGGGGCAGGGCTGCTGAGCTACTTCGGTTTTCCAACAAACCATGGGCGTCCCAGGGAGGAGACAGTGACCACACACCTTGTGCCTCCAAGATAGATCAAACACAATTCCCTAGTTCATTTTGTCCAAAGCAAAACTCAGAAAAAAAGGAGGAGAGTAACAGACACACACACACAGAGCCCATTCTTGGTGGGCAGATTAAAAATTTCATGTCCACACGTTCTCTCTTCCAATGCCCGTGGAGCATTTTCCAGCCAAACACAGCTATTTCCACCAGGCTGTGGAAACAGAATCCTAGAATGGTTTGGGTTGGAAGGGACCTTAAAGATCATCCAGTTCCAACCCCCTGCCCTGGGCAGGGACACCTCCCACTAGACCAAGTTGCCCAAAGCCCCATCCAGCCTGGCCTTGAACCCCTGCAGTGATGGGGCAGCCACAGCTTCTCTGGGCAACCTGGGGCAGTGTCACACCATCCTCATAGTGAAAAATCTCTTCCTAACATCTCATCTAAATCCACCCTCTTTCAGTTCAAATAAAGGTGTTAAAAAGCTGAATGATACACCCAGCAATGCTTGAAATAGAAACCACATAGCCTGATGTGGAAATGGCCTCAAGTTACGCCAGGGGAGGTTCAGGCTGGATCTTAGGAAAATTTTTTTCACCAAAAGGGTTATCAGCCATTGGAATGGGCTGCCCAGGGAGGTGGTTGAGGCCCCATCCCTGGAGGTGTTCAAAAGACAGGTTGATGTAGTGCTGGGAGGTATGGTTTAGTGATGGTGATGCTTCTTGTTTGTTGTGTGGGTGTCTATTTTTGTCAAAGTTAGGTTGACGGTTGGACAAGATGATCTTTAAGGTCCCTTCCAACCTAGAAGATTCTGTGATTCTGATGCCTCAGTGACCCCCACGGAGCACTCAGCATCCTCTGGGTGGACCAAAATGGTTAGACTTGGTTGGTTCAACTCATGGTCTCATGAGCAAGGTGAGTGAGACCATCATGAGCAAGGTAAGTGAGACCATCTTCTGGATTCCTTGCCTTGAGACCCACCATCTCCGCTCATCCCCAGAGTCCTCAGACCTGTAGAACCCTCAAACCCTGCTGGATGGCATAAGGAAGAAGACAGGAAAGTCCACGAGCTCCCAAAAGCAGACCCCAAGCAGAAGGAGACGCAACACAGGAAAAAGCCCTGCTTCTCTGGAGAACCCTGAGTCACCAAGGCTCGATACACAGGGGTTTATTATGCTATTTGGTTTCTTGGTAACGGCAGCCCAAGCTGCAGCGGCAGCGATCAGCTTCGTTCTAAACCCTTCAAAGTGCCACGACGTCAGATTAAAAAGCTTCCATTTAAAGTAAAAAAAAAAAAATCAAACTAAAAAAAAAAAACCACCCAACAAACCAACCAGGCGAGACTCGATAGTGATTCATAACGACACTGTTTTACAGGCTCCCTAATGGGTGCAACTCTCCATTCAAGGAGAAGGCAGGGCACGTGGAGTGAAAGGCTTTGCTGGACCCCCTGCCCCAGAGGCAGCACCGCTCGGGTCGATGGGCAGCTCCAGGAACATTCCCCACTTACAGGAACACCAGCAGTGGCCGAGCATTACCCATTCCTGAGAGCCTGGAGCAGATTGGTAACCCTCTGTCTCTTCTTTAACCACAGGCTATTGAATTCAACAGGCTTGAACATTAGGAAAGAATTTTTCACCAAGTGATTCATAACGACACTGTTTTACAGGCTCCCTAATGGGTGCAACTCTCCATTCAAGGAGAAGGCAGGGCACGTGGAGTGAAAGGCTTTGCTGGACCCCCTGCCCCAGAGGCAGCACCGCTCGGGTCGATGGGCAGCTCCAGGAACATTCCCCACTTACAGGAACACCAGCAGTGGCCGAGCATTACCCATTCCTGAGAGCCTGGAGCAGATTGGTAACCCTCTGTCTCTTCTTTAACCACAGGCTATTGAATTCAACAGGCTTGAACATTAGGAAAGAATTTTTCACCAAAAGAGTGGTCGGGCATTGGAACAGGCTGCCCAGGGAGGTGGTGGAGTCACCATCCCTGGCTGTGTTTAAGGGCCGTTTAGATGCAGTGCTAAGGGACATGGTGTAGGGGAGGACTTTGTAGAGTAGGGTAGATGGTTGGACTCAATGATCCCAAGGGTGTCTTCCAACCTAGACGATTCTATGATTCTATGAATATTCTCTCGCTGCTGACACCCTGCCTCGTCCCCCACAGCTCTTCCCCCAGACCCACAAGAAGGTGGGCACATGGTCGCACCCCCTCGCTGCTCCCCCGAGGCGGCAAATTGGGACCAAAGAACAGGACCCGGGAGATTTCCTTCCTATTTGTTGTCCAGAGGTATTGCCTACCATGCCACCGTGTCCCCATCTGTCTGCTCCGGCCCCACCTCACACGTCCCACGCTCAGTATGTCTCCAGCATGGAATCACGGAATTGTCAGAGTTGGAGGAGATTTCCTTCCTATTTGGTGTCCAAAGGTATTGCCTACCACGCCACCGTGTCCCCATCTGTCTGCTCCGGCCCCAGCTCACACGTCCCACGCTCAGTATGTCTCCAGCATGGAATCACGGAATTGTCAGAGTTGGAAGGGACCTTCTAGAGATCATCCGGTCCAGCCCCCCTGCTAAAGTGGGATTGCCCAGAGCACATCCCTCAGGACTGCATCCAGGTGGGGCTTGAAGATCTCCAGAGAAGGGGACTCCACACCCTCCCTGGGCAGCCTGTGCCAGGGCTCTGCCACCCTCACCCCAAAGAACTTCTTCCTCATAATTGAATGGAACCTCTTATGTTCCACCTTGTGCCCGTTGCCCCTCGTCCTGTCACTGGGAACCACTGAAAAGAGTCTGGCTCCCTCCTCCTTCAACCCTCCCTTTAGATCCTTGTCACCATTAATAAGGTCTCCCCTCAGCCTTCTCTTCTCCAGGCTAAAGAGTCCCAGCTCTCTCAGCCTTTCCTCATCAGGGAGATGCTCCAATCCCTCAACCATCTTTGTTGCCCTAAGCTGGACTCTCTCCAGCAGTTCCCTGTCTCTCTTGAACTGGGGAGCCCAGAACTGGACGCAGGATTCCAGTTGTGGCCTCACCAGTGCAGAGCAGAGGGGGACAATGACCTCCCTCCACCTCCTGGCCACACTCTTCCCTCTGCAGCCCAGGATCCCATTGGCCTCTTGGCCACAAGGGCACATTGCTGGCTCATGGATAGTTTACTGTCCACCAGGACCCCCAGATCCTTCTCCTCAGAAGTGCTTTCCAGCAGGTCCATCCCCATCGTTACTCCTAATAACAGCAACAGGATCAGCTTCGAAGATGTAAAACCACCAATACATACGTTCTCTGCTCCTTTTGCCTTTTCTGTGCTCTCGGGGCTGTATCTGGATCCTGTTCACAAACTTCTCTCTGCAAAGCTAATTTTTTTTGCTTTGTTTTTCGAGGCAAAAGCAGCAATTTTCATTTGTCCACCTGATTCCAGGAGCAGGAGCCTTAAACAAAGCCAAAGAGATCACGAGACCTTTTTTTTTGCCCATAAAGACTCGTTTTTTATCAGACCCCACAAACACCTCCTTTGTACCACCAGGCTCCGCTATTTAAAGGCAGCCACTGTGGAATATAAATTTCTTGTTTGTTTGTTTTCAAGAAGAGCCACATTAGAAGACACTCGAGCTGACTTTGTCTTTTTCAAAACAGCCCAAGTGTTAATAACATTAAAACTGAGAGGGGGAAAAAAATCCTCACCATCTGACATAAGAAAGAGGGAAGAGTTCTATTGTGTTCTCATGGGTGGTCTAGGAAAAACAGTTCCTGGCCTTTAATGGGTCTTCAGGACCTCATCTCCTTGCCCCCAACTAAACCCTTTGCAGAACTAAACCCCAATACCACAACCAAATAAATCTCTGGGCATTTTCACAAGGAGAAGATGACCTGGTTTAAGGAATATGAGAATTTCTTGATACCAGGTTTTATGGATTAGTGGACTTTTGCCGAGTCGCTTCCAGCCCTGCCATTTCTATATAAACAACTGATGAATCATAAAATCATGGAATGGCTTGGGTTGGAAGGGACCTTAAAGATCATCCAGTTCCAAACCCCCTGCCCTGGGCAGGGACACCTCCCACCAGACCAGGTTGCTCAAAGCCCTGTCCAATCTGGTCTTGGAACCCCTCCGCGGATGGGGCAGCCCCAGCTTCTCTGGGCAACCTGGGCCAGGCTCTCACCACCCTCACAGCAAAGAATTTCTTCCTGACATCTCATCTCAATTTCCCCTCTTTCAGTTTAAAACCCTTCCCCCTCGTCCTATTGCTCCACTCCCTGATAACAATTCCATTCCCATCTCTCCTGGAGGAACATGAAGAACCTGCTTAGCTTGCAGTTTACTTGGGAATTTGATCTGCTTCTTGCGGCTCCACCACCACCTCCTGAAGGAACCCTAGCAGTTCGATCTGTGCAGTCAACCCTCACTTTGGGACAAAGGGGACAGCTGCTCTGCCCCCATCCACCCATCAGACCTGCAAAGGAAGGAGGGATAGTCTTCCTGCGTAGGGTGGTCAGAAAATAACTGGTTTCATGTGACAGCTGAAGAGGAAAACCTCACCTCCTGCTGCCGACTTGCACCCCACGCTGGCAGAAATGCCTCCACTAAACCAGTAAAGAGGCCCTTCAGCAAAGGGTGAAGGGATGTCCAGCATCTCATTCATACAAGCAGCATCATCTCCCAGGCACATCAATGCCGTGGGGACACTTGGTTACCCCAAAAGGTGCCCCCAACAGTCTTAATGGTATGTAAAATCTTTGTAATAAATACCACACCCCCACTGGGCTCCCTGCAGCCTTAGGTCCTCTCCTGACGATGGCACAAGCACTTTTGGATGTCATTGGAAGGTGGCTGTAAAGCCTTCAAGCACAAGTCCTCTGACAAAAGGACCTTTCAGGGTTATTTTTCCATTTTTCCCCCCAAACCACCCCATCCTTTGCAGTATTTCAGATGCCACTTCCCAGGCAGGAGGAGAAGGGTTAACCCAGCAGGGGGGGGGCTGCTGCAGTGCCGCAATTCAAGGTGCTCCCTCCAGCACAATGGTTGAGTGTTCTCTTCCCAGCAGTTACTGGCTTGAAAGAGAATCAAACTAATTACCTTAGTAATTACCAAACTAATTACCTCTCTAATTACCGAGCATCTTTGTTCACATGGTGCTGACATTCTTGCAGAGGAACCCTGGCTCAGCGCCCCATGCTCCCTGGGAAAGAGCCTGGCTCTTTCACGATGACTTGAAGACCCAGGTCCTCTTCACACCAGGGTCCTCCTCACACCAGACTCAGGATGTTTCCTCCCTCTTCCTCAGGGAGGGGCAGATGCTGATCAAGCTCCTTGGCTGGTGAACATGTTTGTGCACATGGGTTTCTCTGGTGGGAATATCATAGAATCATAGAATGGTTTGGGCTGGAAGGGACCTCAATGATCATCTAGTTCCAACCCCCCTGCCCTGGGCAGGGACACCTCCCACTAGAGCAGGTTGCTCAAGGCC